>NW_027551761.1:1500000-1800000 GCF_045843805.1 Urocitellus parryii | reverse complement strand
GCATTGATGGTTCTTCACTTTTCTTTCTCTGAACTTCTACCTTGAGTTGTCTTCGCACCCCTTCTGTTAGGCATATGCTTCTTTATGACATCATTTCTGATGAATTTTTTATATGGACCCTCGTGCTTTGGGTGGCACTTTACATACCATAATGCCAGCTGACCTCTGAGGGAGAGCAGCATAAAATGCTGCTGCCCATCTAGACTGTTGCAGCCTAGCTGAAAGAATGCCCAAACTCTTCATAAGAGAAAACATAAGTAGTTGATGATTTAGGTCAGTTTTAACTGCAGACCAGGCTGGTATGGTGATTAATTTATTAACCTGCTGTCTGCTGTTGAGCATGCATGAATATGGCATCAGTGCAGGTAGTTTTAAGTGGCCAGATAGCTGTCTCCTGTCTCAACTGGCTCCTGGTGTTTTGGGCACAGTCAACAAAGGGGCTGAGAGCAGGAGGGCTGCTGCCTTCTTGCCCTCACTTGTGGAGTGTTTTCTCCCCAGAATATTCTCCTTCCGTAATCCGTCTTGTACACCTGGTACCATTTCAGATAGCCATCGCTCTCCATGCTCAAATATTGTCAGATGAAAAGATCACTGAAAAGTATTGGGACTGTCCAAATTTAAAATAAACAAATCAGTGTATTTTTAGAAACAGTTTTCCCAGTCTGGGGCCATTTTCCACGGTGGTCCTCTTGCTTTGGACTTGGAGCTGTGTCGGGTGGACTTCAGGGTGGACTTCCATTCATCCCAAGCCTCCGACCCCTCCTCCACCGTTTCTCTCCATGCTGGGTGGGTTCCTGGGCCTCAGAGAAAAGGCCTCCTGCTTTGTTGTGTGCTCTGGGCCACTTGCTGATCCCGTTTTCCTCAGCCTCGGCCACCTGTGCTTTGGTGGCTCAACACATCAGCCCTGTTTGCATGTTGGTCTGCTCAAAGCCAGCCACACTCTCCATTCTGCTCTGCAGTCTTGTACTTTTATTCACTTTGGATAAGTCAGGTTTTTGCTTGTTTGTGTAGGCCAGAGAGAATACAGTGGTACACTGCAAATTCAATATATTCTCTGCCCAATTCAGGAAGGTTCACACACATATTCCGATTTTTGTGTGTTCATGGGACAAAAAATAAAAATGTCCATTTTGACAGTATTGGATTCTTACTCCCCTGAAGTGGGTCAGCTGCTGTTTGTGTGGGGGAGGGGGCATGTGCTGCATGCTCTAATCTGAGCCAAGCCCTGTCCCTGCTTTATAAGAGACCATTTCATTTATTTCATTTATTTCTGTATGATAGTCTGGCTCTTGGAGGCATTTTCAAACACACCAGGCTGCTTCTTCCTTTAGATGGGCAGCAGGTAGGCTTGGGTGTGAACAGGGAGTGCTGTCTCCTCCCTTCCTCCCTGTCTCCTGCTCCTCCTGAACCTCCTAGAATCTCCCATTTCCAGCCAGAGGTTAGCCCGAGGCTGTGCTCAGTGTTCTATCTGCCTTGGCCCAGAGGCTGTGTTTTAAAACTTGTTTTTCATTATTTGAGTGTTCTTCCTTTGAAAACCTCCTGCTGACTGTATTCCTTGCTGTCTCCTCCTCTAGGTTCTCTCAAGAGTACCCCCGAGAGCTTCATTTGATGTTCTTTCTTTGTGTGTCCCCTACATTATTTTCTTTCATGGCTCCAATGTCCACATTAATACAGCAATCAGATCTGCTCCCAGAGCCTCTATCTGTTCTCAGTAGCATCTCTCTGCATGCAACTGCCCTTTCTGACCCTGGAATGTTCAGACCTGCTTCTTTTTTTTTTTAATTGGTCAACTATTTTATTTACAATTTTAGAAAAGTAAAAAAAAATCAATAAAGAGGGGGAAAAAACTGTATGAGAAAAAAAAGAAAAACAAGAATGAGGAATTCAGCGACTTGGATGTACATTTACATGGGGAAACATTTCAGATCCCCTGGGATGATAAAATGTCTTTTGAAAGAAACATAAAAAGGCAGCTGATGGGAAATCTAATAAACCCAAATTACAGAATGTGTTTTTTTTCCATGCCACAATTTGGTTGTGGTCATGCAGGATAGATAAAGACAGACAAGATGTGCCTCAGAAAAAGAAGAAAAAGTTTAATCTTCTGGCTGAAAAGGATCCTGGGAACAGGCAGTCATATTTATGCTTAAACGGTTTATGTGCATTCCGATTTTTGAAGACCTGAGCTGTAAAGCTAAGGAAACCAGGAGATATAATGAGACTGGCAACGAGGACTGGGGGGCAGGACAAGATGGTGGCGGGTGGGGACTTGTTCTCTTTTCTGTTCGCAGACCTACAGTTAAGCAAAGGTGCAGAGAAGAAAACTCTCCTTCTGCAGCTGGAGACAAGTTGGGCAGGTTTCTGGACCACAGAGTGAACTCGAGGAAATGCCAATCTATCCTTGGTAAGCGATTAGAAAAACAGAATAGATGACAGGTCGGGAAGGCCCACTGAAAGCCTGGTTGAAATATTTAGCTGATTCTTGGTGGGGTCTGGTTACCTAGCTGATGGATCTGCTCTGTGGACCACGCAGAGTCTTGAACACTTCAAGCATTCGAGACTTGAGTATTCTGGTAGAGCAACCGAAGACAGATGGATACGACCCCACGTAGCTCCATTCCAAAGGAATAAACAGTCTATTCAGTGAAATAATACGAGAAAACTTCCCAGAATTGAAGATTGAGACAGAATCCCAAATCCTAGAAGCCTACAGGACGCCGAATGTGCAAAATCATAAGAGATCCACACCTAGACACATTATAATGAAGATGTCCAACATACAGAATAAGGAGAGAATTTTAAAAGCTGCAAGAGAAAGAAAGCAGATTACATTTAGGGGTAAACCAATCAGGATAACAGCTGATCTCTCAACACAGACTCTGAAAGCTAGAAGATCCTGGAATAACATATTTCAAACACTGAAAGACAATGGGCTCCAACCAAGAATCGTGTATCCGGTGAAATTAAGCTTCAGGTTAGAAGATGAAATTAAAACCTTCCACAATAAACAAAAGTTCAAAGAATTCGCAGCTAGAAAACCATCTCTTCAAAAAATCCTTGGCAAAACATTACAGGAAGAGGAAATGGAAAATAACATTGAAAACCAACAATGGGAGGTAGGACAGTAAAGGGGGGAAAGTAGTCAAAGAGGATAACAAATCAGGTTTAGTAACATCAATAAACAAATATGGATAGAAGAACAAACCATATCTCAATAATAACCCTAAATGTTAATGGCTTAAACTCACCAATTAAGAGACACAGGCTAGTAGAATGGATCAAAAAACAAGACCCAACAATATGCTGTCTACAGGAGACGCATTTGATAGGAAAAGATATACATAGACTGAAGGTGAAAGGTTGGGAAAAATCATATCACTCATATGGACCGCGGAAACAAGCAGGAGTGTCCATACTCATATCTAATAAAATAGATTTCAAGCCAAAGCTAATCAAAAGGGATATAGAAGGACACTTCATACTGCTCAAGGGAACCATACACCAACAAGACATAAAAATCATAAATATATATGCCCCAAATAATGGTGCAGCTGTGTTCATCAAGCAAACTCTTCTCAAGTTCAAGAGTCTAATAGACCAACATACAATAATCATGGGAGACTTCAACACACCTCTCTCACCACTGGACAGATCTTCCAAACAAAAGTTAAATAAGGAAACTATAGAACTCAATAACACAATTAACAACCTAGACTTAATTGACATATATAGACTATACCACCCAACATCAAGTAGCTACACTTTTTTCTCAGCAGCACATGGAACCTTCTCAAAAATAGACCATATACTATGTCACAGGGCAACTCTTAGACAATACAAAGGGGTAGAGATAATACCATGCATCTTATCTGATCATAATGGAATGAAACTGAAAATCAATGATAAAAGAAGAAAGGAAAAAGCAAGCATCACCTGGAGAATGAACAATAGGTTGCTGAGTGATCAATGGGTTTTAGAAGACATCAAGGAGGAAATTAAAAAATTCCTAGAGTTAAATGAAAACACAGACACAACATATCGGAATCTATGGGACACATTGAAAGCAGTTCTAAGAGGAAAATTCATTGCTTGGAGTTCATTCCTCAAAAAAAGAAAAAAACAACAAATAAATGATCTCATACTTCATCTCAAAATCCTAGAAAAAGAAGAGCAAAACAACAGCAAAACAAGTAGAAGGCAAGAAATAATTAAAATCAGAGCTGAAATTAATGAAATTGAAACAAAAGAAACAATTGAAAAAATTGACAAAACTAAAAGCTGGTTCTTTGAAAAAATAAATAAAATTGACAGACCCTTAGCCATGCTAACGAAGAGAAGAAGAGAGAGAACCCAAATTACTAGCATACGGGATGAAAAAGGCAATATCACAACAGACACTTCAGAAATACAGAAGATAATCAGAAATTACTTTGAATCCTTATACTCCAATAAAATAGAAGATAGTGAAGGCATAGATAAATTCCTTGAGTCCTATGATCTGCCCAGATTGAGCCAGGAGGATATAGACAACCTAAACAGACCAATAACAATAGAGGAAATAGAAGAAACCATCAAAAGACTACCAACTAAGAAAAGCCCAGGACCGGATGGGTATACAGCAGAGTTTTACAAAACCTTTAAAGAGGAACTAACACCAATACTTTTCAAGCTATTTCAGGAAATAGAAAAAGAGGGAGAACTTCCAAATTCATTCTACGAGGCCAACATCACCCTGATTCCGAAACCAGACAAAGACACATCAAAGAAGGAAAACTACAGACCAATATCTCTAATGAACCTTGACGCAAAAATCCTCAATAAAATTCTGGCGAATCGGATTCAAATACATATCAAAAAAATTATACATCATGATCAAGTAGGATTCATCCCTGGGATGCAAGGCTGGTTTAATATACGGAAATCAATAAATGTTATTCACCACATCAATAGACTTAAAAATAAGAACCATATGATCATCTCAATAGATGCAGAAAAAGCATTCGACAAAGTACAGCATCCCTTTATGTTCAAAACGCTAGAAAAATTAGGGATAACAGGATCATACCTCAACATTGTAAAAGCAATCTATGATAAGCCACAGGCCAGCATCATTCTGAATGGAGAAAAATTGAAGGCATTCCCTCTAAGATCTGGTACAAGACAGGGATGCCCTCTCTCACCACTTCTGTTCAACATAGTCCTCGAAACACTGGCCAGAGCAATTAGACAGTCAAAAGAAATTAAAGGCATAAAAATAGGAAAAGAAGAACTTAAATTATCACTATTTGCAGATGATATGATTCTATACCTAGCAGACCCAAAAGGGTCTACAAAGAAGCTATTAGAGCTAATAAATGAATTCAGCAAAGTGGCAGGATATAAGATCAACACGCATAAATCAAAGGCATTCCTGTATATCAGCGACAAATCCTCTGAAACGGAAATGAGGACAACTACTCCATTCACAATATCCCCCCAAAAAATAAAATACTTGGGAATCAACCTAACAAAAGAGGTGAAAGATTTATACAATGAAAATTACAGAACCCTAAAGAAAGACATAGAAGAAGACCTTAGAAGATGGAAAAACATACCCTGTTCATGGATAGGCAGAACTAACATCATCAAAATGGCGATATTACCAAAAGTTCTCTATAAGTTCAATGCAATGCCAATCAAAATCCCAACAGCATATCTTGTAGAAATAGATAAAAGAATCATGAAATTCATATGGAATAATAAAAGACCCAGAATAGAAAAAACAATACTAAGCAGGAAGTGTGAATCAGGCGGTATAGCGATACCAGACTTCAAACTATACTACAGAGCAATAGTAACAAAAACAGCATGGTACTGGTACCAAAACAGGTGGGTGGACCAATGGTACAGAATAGAGGACACAGTAACCAATCCACAAAACTACAACTATCTTATTTTTGATAAAGGGGCTAAAAGCAGGCAATGGAGGAAGGATAGCATCTTCAACAAATGGTGCTGGGAAAACTGGAAATCCATTTGCACCAAAATGAATCTGAATCCCTATCTCTCCCGTGCACAAAAGTTAACTCAAAATGGATCAAGGAGCTTGATATTAAATCAGAGACACTGCATCTGATAGAAGAAAAAGTTGGTTATGATCTACACGCTGTGGGATCGGGCTCCAAATTCCTCAATAGGACACCCATAGCGCTAGAGTTAACAAATAGAATCAACAAATGGGACTTACTCAAACTAAAAAGTTTTTTCTCAGCAAAAGAAACAATAAGAGAGATAAATAGGGAGCCTACATCCTGGGAACAAATCTTTACTCCACACACTTCAGATAGAGCCCTAATAACCAGAATATACAAAGAACTCAAAAAATTAGACAATAAGATAACAAATAACCCAATCAATAAATGGGCCAAGGACCTGAACAGACACTTCTCAGAGGAGGACATACAATCAATCAACAAGTACATGAAAAAATGCTCACCATCGCTAGCAGTCAGAGAAATGCAAATCAAAACCACCCTAAGATACCATCTCACTCCAGTAAGACTGGCAGCCATTAGAAAGTCAAACAACAATAAGTGCTGGAGAGGATGTGGGGAAAAGGGCACTCTTGTTCATTGCTGGTGGGACTGCAAATTGGTGCAGCCAATTTGGAAAGCAGTATGGAGATTTCTCGGAAAGCTGGGAATGGAACCACTATTTGACCCAGCTATTCCCCTTCTCGGTCTATTCCCTAAAGCCCTAACAAGAGCATGCTACAAGGACACTGCTACATCGATGTTCATAGCAGCTCAATTCACGATAGCAAGACTGTGGAACCAGCCTAGATGCCCTTCAATAGATGAATGGATAAAAAAAATGTGGCATTTATACACTATGGAGTATTACTCTGCATTAAAAAATGACAAAATCATAGAATTTGGACGGAAATGGATGGCATTAGAGCAGATTATGCTAAGTGAAGCCAGTCAATCTTTAAAAAACAAATACCAAATGACTCCTTTGATATAAGGGGTGTAAACAAGGAGAGGGTAGGGACGAAGAGCTTGAGAAGAATATTTACAGTAAACAGGGATGAGAGGTGGGAGGGAAAGGGAGTGAGAAGGGAAATTGCATGGAAATGGAAGGCGATCCTCAGGGTTATACAAAATGTCATATAAGAGGTAAGGAGGGGTAAGTCAAGAGAATACAAATGGAAGACATGATTTACAGTAGAAGGGGTAGAGAGAGAAAAGGGGAGGGGAGGGGAAGGGAGGGGAGGGGGGATAGTAGACAATAGGACAGACAGCAGAATACATCAGACACTAGAAAGGCAATATGTCAATCAATGGAAGGGTAACTGATGTGATACAGCAATTTGTATACGGGGTAAAAGCGGGAGTTCATAATCCACTTGAATCAAACCGTGTAATATGATGTATTAAGAACTATGTAATGTTATGAACGACCAATAAAAAAAAAAATACATGTGCTGAATAGGCTACAGAGAAAGGGAGACAGGAATTCACATATTTGTTAACTTTAAAAACACATGGAGAACTATTTCTATTCAATTGGACTAGATTTTTAACACCTACCCTTTATAATGTAAAATCAAGTGCAACTATACACCATGCCTCCTCTGAACTGCTTGTATTACTATTCTGTTTGGGTTATTTTTCTCCATCATATTAGGATTCATAGTCAGAGTCTAGTAGGGTATGGGTTAGTGTCAGGGAATCAGTATTTCAAATGGAAAATAGGAAATGAATCCAATGTGTATGCAAATACGTGCTACACAAAAATCTTCCCACTCTCATCCAGAACAATGCCTTGACATGACCTTCGCCCCAAGGAAGAAGCAACTCGAGGGGGAGAGTTAGAAAATCTGTGAATACATATGTGGAATGGAAAACGCTCAGGAGTTCACAACCTTAGAGGTGGTAGAGGAGTTTCCATAAGTAAGGGACAGGGTAAACACTCCACAAACATGGAGCTCTGCTGGCCTAAAGACTTGGTGAGAAACTGCCTCTGAGGTTGGGCACTTGAAATCTATGTTGTTGTCAGGAGCTTTAGCTTACTTTGTAGTGAGACCATCAAAGCTGAGTCTACATCTATGTGACCTGGAGGACATGGTTTCTGATTTTCCAATGAATATGAGGCAGAAGTGTTGAATTCTCTCTTTGTAGGTAAACAGTGGGCACTGGAGGCTAAGTGTCTCCCCGTGTGGACTGTGAAGCCATTTGGTCCTCCTCTACTTTTCGTGGTGTTTCTTGCTGCTGCACTGGGAGTTTGGTATTTGCTACATGAAATACAAGGAGCTCAACTGGGACACAGTGCTGGAGGGAGTTCTGTCACGTGTGGTGGGTCAGGGTCCTAGGAGAATGCACCAACCAGTCTTCTATCCCACAGAGCTTGCCCCCTTGACCCTAGCAACCTGATTCTCAACATTGCCCTGAAACCTCTCCATATAACAAGATGCCTTTACATAGAAGTGTCTGCTGGCTGCACCATGTCAGTCACAAGCCATTTGGAACCCAATGTCAGATCCACATGGCCCTACCACAGAGGTTTTATCACACTCCTGCACACCACTTCTCTAGGCCCACTACTCAGCAGGCCCCAACTTACTGGCATCTCTGTTCTACACCATTTTCATAAAACCCAGTCAATCAAGGCACCGTCTGGTACACTCCTGATTAGCAACAGGACATCCAAAGGTTCTCCAGTGCCACCTGGTCATGGGAACTGAAAAATTTCATGGTATTTATCTAGCCATTTTTAAAGGATGAAGTTGGAGGCACTGTGGGTTTCCATTCATTCAGGAACCATTAAATGGTGAGGAAGCTCATTTCAATGAAAGCTCTGGAGAACTCTCACAAACAAGGCTTCCCAAAGAGTGGCCAAAAGGTCGCATGAAGCCAGGCCCATTGAGGTCTACAATGTGAGGTCCATGTGTGTTTTGACTCTCAACGATGGCTGCCACGTCTGTAAGAATCAAATCATGGGATATCCTGGCTGAGATTCACAGTGCTCTGTGGGAAGCCAACCTGGGCCTAGATCTCAGATTCCAGGGGTGAGTCTCATGTGTGGCCTCCTAAAATCTCAACACAATTCATGGCAATACTTCTCTGAGGTCAGTTCCAGAACTCAGTCTCCAAGGGGAATCACACCAGAGTTCACGCCAAGGTGGACCCAGTCATCTCTTCCAACTGCCACACAAATGACCACAATTCAAACCAAAACACTGCCACATGGCCCTCATCTTCTTCCATATACACACTCATCATAACCTCTGGCTGGAGGTTTCCATCAGGGGCTCAGCCCAAGACAGTGTCCACAAGAAGCTCCCTTGCCCCTCATTTGCCTAATATCAGGGTGGCCTGGACAGCCTTCCTGTGCACCAGGAGTGATCAAAGAGGCCTGCCTTTGATACTGCTCTGCTTCTCCAATTTGAGGCCTACTAACTGCGGGGTATAGATTCTTTGTGTGGATTGGAGTCAGGGGAAAACCCAAGCGCCTATGGGCTAGCCTCTGCAGGGCTTTGAAGAACTCATTTGACCCAAAGGATCCCTATGCTCTCTTGATGGAGGTCAGGAACCTTACAGAGGAAGGCAAGAGACTTCATCCAAAATGACTGCGTTTTTGCCATTTTGGCTTTGGATGCACACATGGGATCTTTCTTCAATCCATCAGGTGCTGACAATCTAAGCCACAGCCTCACACAGGGCCAAGAGGCTGATTCAGACACATCCCTTTGCAAAGCAATGAAGCAAAGAGCCACAGGTGATGCCCATTCATTTCCATTTGAAAACTGTTTTCTTCAGGCTTCCCAAAGGGGTGCCCTGAGGCAAAGGACTTCCTGACATTCAGGGCAACAGAACAATAGGTAAGCAAAAGGCCCAAAGCATGCTTCCTCCACTGAGACTTTACTGGTCCCACTGATATCTGAGTTTTCTCAGATGCTCACCATTCCTTTCAGCTATCCATTACATGGCCATGTCACAGAGCTTGGAGGTGGTACATATCTTGGACACAAAACCATGAGCCTATTCTGGAGAGTGGCCAGAATTCAGGAAGAAAACAGGAACTTAGGAAGATAGTAGGTGTTGCCCATCCATAAGGCAAGCTGCAGTCCACTCATAAATTGGGCAGGATGAAGACTGGGAAGCTTTCTACTAGACAGGACACATCCATTGATGCATTCTCTTTTCTAATGTCTACAACCAGGGACACAGTGAGATACACAAACTTAGAAACACTCGCCTTGTCCAAAGACTTACTGGAAGCAGTCCACTCAAAACAAACAAACTGCCTTTCCTACCTATTCTCAGAACATGAGACAAATCCACAAACTCACCCCCACACCCACAAAGGCACCTCCTTCCCCCAAGTAGGTCTGTGACTACCCGGAGTGTCGTCTGACTGCTGGGCCATACTATGTTCCCCCGAAATGGCCTGTCCTGTCTCAGATCTGGCCTCCTTGGCCAACTCTGTGAAGTTGTCAGGAGCCAGCGGTGAGCCACTACCTGCTTTCTCAGGCAAGGCCCTCTTCAGTGCTTTCCTGGCATTTGGCCATCCTCACATCAGTAGGGACCAAGGAAGACTGACTCTGTCCTTGGTAAATCCAAACAAGTGAGCCCACAGGGACTGGGATTGGGACTGCCTCTGGGTGCCTGGCTTCCTGGATCCCAAGTTCAGAGAGTTCCATCACCAAGGAAGTGAGGTGAGGTCACTTCCTTCAGGAACTGAATGAGGTCACTGGCTCGGCAACCACTGTGTCCTAACAGTTGCTTGCAAGGGTCCCATGAGATGGAGGCTGCCCCTGCTTCCTGTGACACTTTCACAAGTTAGAATGGAATATCAACCATAGGCACCAAGGAACAGCTCTCCACACAGGCCTGCTTTGGTCCATCTTGTCTACATTAAGAAGAGAGAGGCTCACTCAGACACATCCCTTCATCCTGACCAGGTTGTTTGCCATGGAAGATGACTTTTGCTCTCTCAGGTCCTTCATAGCTGCCTACATCTTCTCCAGGGTTCATTTCTGCATGGACCTTTGAGTTTCTCAGCAGGTGGAAGATCCCCTCCATTCCTGTATTGTAAGACCAACTCTGTCCCTGCTCTTCTGTAAAGTTCGATTGAGGGAACAGTGTCTGGTTAGGGTTAAGAACATGTTCGATTTGGGTTAGGAATCATTCTGCTAGTTGTAGAATGGTATTGGGAACCTGCGATATTTGTAATCATATATAGCTGAAATATGTGTATGAAAACAGAAATCTAAGTAAGATTTGAATGCCAGAAGGGCATTGGGCCCTTGATTGCGATACTTAGCTTTGAATTACATTCTGCACAGATGTCTCAGATCAATTGATCTACAATGGCATAGGACCTTGTACCTTGGATGATTGAATGTAGAAGAGAACATCCAGTCAAAAAGGGATAGTAGGTAAGATTAGGAAGCTAGTCGGTAGGTTTAGGAAGAAGAGTGATTATAAAATTTGGACCAAAAGTTCTTTACCAATAGGGTGTCGGTTAGAGAGTGAATGTAAATGTCAGCACATGTGAAGAGTCAGTCACAATGATGAACTGGGGAAAAATATGTAGGAAAGCAGATATCAATAGAGACATTAGGAAATCAGGCAAAGTATAAAGTGAGTGATAGGATTAGACATTCTCAACAGGGTTCAGGTTGAATATGTAATCTTAGGAAGAAACAAATGTGTAGTCACCAATAGGATTGACATTGGAGAGCATTAGGCAACCTGGAGAAGGAAGTTTTTAGGAATCCATGCTCACTTTCCAATAAGGCTTTGCTACAATCATAAGTGTGACCTTTGCATTTTGTGTCCAGAATATCACAGTGATAAAATGTATATGTAGGTCAGGTGACATGAGTATTTCTTCCACCATTGCTGGGAGCAATATGTTGAAGATGTATTAAGTAGTATTTGGGGGTACAAATAGGTGTACCCTGGGTCTATGAATATAGAGATAATGCATGAATAGACCATACTGTGAATAAGTTATATAACTGCTTCCAATTTAAATAATGGATTGAGTTGATATCTGAAACTATATAGGAAATCTTATATTGATACACAATCATTCATTCCTACCAGTTATACATCTAATGGCAATATTAGGGTTATGGTTTACCATGAAGGGTATGTGAGTTTTGTTTCAAAAGTGATTATGAAAATGGAAAATCATGTGTTTGGAAAGAAGTCTCATGAACACACCAGTCAAGAAACATGGAGGAATACATGTGTTCTGAAGCAGGAAGTGATTGAAAGTGAACCAAATGCCTAGAAATTTTTAAACTTGAGGATGAAATATATATCCTATGATGTGCATCAGCTGAAGAAATAGTAAGGGACCAGTGTTGAATAAAAATGAATGTCAAAATACACATCATGTCCCATAGGAATATACTTGCATTGATGTTAAACTGGGTCAGTTACTGTAGAAAGATTAGGATTTCTATGCACCATCCACTGAAGGTAGTTTTCAGTACTAGGAAAAAAAACATGTATTTCAGGTAGATAAATATTTCTGAAAACAATCTTGTGAAAAGTTGATTATAAATCCACATATATGAACATGAATGAATTTAGGGAATGTATAATAAGACACATATATTTCATATTTTGAAAAATCTGGAGAGTTTGTGTGTGTGTGTATATATATATATATATATACACACACACAGAAAACACACACACAGACATTTAAAATTCGAAATATATATGCCAATCGGAATTCATCATGCAATATATATCATCCACAGATCCCAAAACATTTATTTTACTGAACATGGATTTTTGTATCCTGTTGTTCAAGTAGGAAACTCACCCATAGGTTGAATTTTCAGTTCCAACAGCGATTGGGAGGAGTGATCTCTTCTCACAATTTGTATCTGCCAAGAATATACGTGGGATACCAGGTAGGATTCTATATGTGCATGTAAAAATACATGTGCTGAATAGGCTACAGAGAAAGGGAGACAGGAATTCACATATTTGTTAACTTTAAAGAAACATGGAGAACTATTTCTATTCAATTGGACTAGATTTATAACACCTACCCTTTATAATGCAAAAGGCAAGTGCAACTATACACCATGCCTCCTCTGAACTGCTTGTATTACTATTCTGTTTGGGTTATTTTCTCCATCATATTAGGATTCATAGTCAGAGTATAATAGGGTATGGGTTAGTGTCAGGGAATCAGTATTTTAAATGGAAAATAGGAAATGAATCCAATGTGTATGCAAATACGTGCTACACAAAAATGTAGATCAGGTGACATGAGTATTTCTTCCACCATTGCTGGGAGCAATATGTTGAAGACGTATTTAGTAGTATTTGGGTCCTGCTCCACCTGGTCTTGCGTCCCTGGGCCTGCTTCCCCTAGACTTCTTCCCCTAGCACAGCTCCCCTGGCCCTGATTCCCTGGACCCCTGGCCCTGATTCCTCCAGGCCCTGCTCCTCCTGGTGCTATTCCCCAAGGCCCTGCTCCTCCCTGGGCTCAGCTCTCCCTGGACCCTGCTCCCCATTGGCTGTGTCCCCCTTGTCCTGCTTCCCCAGGCCCTGCTCACTGTGGCCCTGCTCCCTCTGACCCTGATCTCCCTGGCCGTGTTCCCCCTGGCCCTGCTCCCCTGGGCCCGATTCCCATGGGCCCGGCTCCCTCTGGTCCTGCTTTCCTGGCACTGCAACTCCTGGGACCTGCTCCCCTGGGACCTGCTTTCCCTGGCCCTGCTCCCCTGGGCCCTTTTTCCCCTGTGTCTTCCTTAACCTGGCCCTGCTCCCCTGTGTCCTGCTACCCTAGGCCATGCTCCCTCTGTCCTGCTTTCCTGGGCACTGCTCCCCCTGGCCCTAATCCCCTGTTCCTGCTCTCCTTGGGCTCTACTACACCTGGTCCTGCTCCCCATGGTCCTGCTTTCCTGTGCACTGCTCCCCCGGCCCTGCTCCCCTGGGCCATGCTCCTCCTGGCCTTGCTCCCCTGAGCCCTGCTCCTCCCTGGGCTAAGCTCTCCCTGGGCCCTGCTCCCCCTTGGCTCTGCTCCCCCTGGTTTTGCTTCCCTGATCCCCGCTCCCTCTGGACCTGCTCCCCCTGCCCCGTTCTTTCCAGGGCTGTGCTCCCTCTGGTCCTGCTTTCCTGGGAACTTCTCCCCATGGCATTGCTCCCCATAGGCTCTGTTCCCCTGGCCCTAATCCCCTGGTCCTGCTATCCTTGGGCCCTGCTCCACCTTTTCCTGCTACCCATGGCCCTGCTCCACATAGGCCCAGGTTCCCTGGGCCCTGCTCCCTCTGGTCCTGCTTTCCTGGAGAGTGATCCCCATAACTCTGCTCCTCTGGGACCTGCTCCCCCTGCCCTGCTCCCCTGGGCCCTGCAAGCCCTGTGTCCTGCTTACTCTGGCCCTGCTCCTATGGGCTCTGCTCCCCTGAGCCATCTCCCTCTGGTCCTGCTTCCCCAGGATCCTGCTCCCCCTGGTCCTGCTTCACCAGGTCCTGCTTCACCAGACCCCACTCCCTCTGGCACTGCTCACCTAGGCACTACTCCCTCTACCCCTGCTTCCCTGGTCCCCGCTCCCTCTGGCCCTCTTCCCCCTGGCCATGTTCTCCCCTGGGCTGTGCTCCCTCTGGTCCTGATTTCCTGGGAACTTCTCCCAATGCATTACTCCCCATAGGCTCTGTTCCCCTGGCCCTAATCCCCTGGTCTTGCTATCCTTGGGCCCTGCTCCACCTTTTCCTGCTACCCATGGCCCTGCTCCCCATGGACCCAACGTCCCTGGTCCCTGCTCCCTCTGGTCCTGCTTTCCTGGCCAGTGCTCCCCATAACTCTGCTCCTCTGGGACCTGCTCCCCCTGTCCCTGCTCTGCTGGGCCGTGCAACCCCTGTGTCCTGCTCCTCCTGGCCCTGCTCCCATGGGTTCTGCTCCCCTGGTCCATGCTCCCTCTGGTCCTGCTTCACCAGACCCCACTTCCTCTGGCACTGCTCCCCTCAGCCCTACTCCCTCTAGCCCTGCTCCCCTGGGCCCTGCTCCCCTCTGGCCCTGCTCCCCTGGGCCCTGTTCCTCCTTGTGCTCCACTCCCCCTGGGCCCTGCACACCCTGGGTCATGCTCCCCCTAGTCCTGCTTCACCAGACCCCACTCCCTCTGATACTGCTCCACTAGGCCCTATTCCCTCTAGCCCTGCTCCCCTGGACCCTGCTCTCCTCTGGCGCTGCTCACCTGGGCCGAGCTCCTCCTTGTGCTCCACTCCCCTGGGCCCTGCACACCCTTGGTAGTGCTCCCCTTGTACTGCTTCATAACACCCTGCTCACTTTGCCCCTGTTCCCCTGGCCCTGTTCCCCCTGGCCATGCTCCCCTGGGCCCTGGCCCTCTGGTCCTGCTTACCTGGGCACTGCTCCCCCTGGCATTGCTCCCATGGGCCCTGCTCTCCCTGGCCCCTGCTCCCTCTGGTTCTGCTTTCCTAGGAACTGCTCCCCCTAGCTCTGCTTCCCTGGGCCCTGCTCCCCGGGACCTTCTCTCCCTGGCCCTGCTCCCTGGGGCCTGCTACTCCTGTGTCTGGCTCCCTGTGGCCCTGCTCCCCTGGGCCCTGCTCCACTGGGCTATGCTATACTGTGGCCCAGCTCCCCTAGGCCATGCTCCCTCTGGTCCTGCTCCCTCTAGGCTCTGATACTCCTGGCTCTGCTCCCCTTGGCCCTGCTTCCACCTAGGCTCTGCACCATCTGTGCCCTGCTCCCCTTTGACCCTGCTCCTTCTGCTCCTGCTTCACTGGACCCTGCTCCATTTGGCCCTGCTCCCTCTGGCTGTGTTCCCCCTAGCCCTGCTCCCCTGGGCCCTGCTCACCTAGGCCCTTCTCCCCCTGGTCCTGCTTTCCTGGGCCTTGCTCCCTCAGGCCCTTCTCCCTTGGGCCCTGTTCTCCTGGGTCTGCTTCTCCTGGAGAGGCTCTACTGGGCGCTGCTCAGCTGATCCCTGCTTTTCTGAGCCCTGCTCCTCGCTCTTAGGAGCCCTGCTCCCCCTGGTCCCATCTCTCCTTGGGCCCTGCTCCCCTAGGCCCTTAACCCCTTACTGTGCTTCTCTAGGGCCCTGTTCCCCCTGGCCCTACTCCCCCTTTTCCTGCTTCTCCTGGGCCTGCTTCCCCAGGCCTGGCTCCCCTTGATAATGCTCTCCCTGGGCCCTTCTCCTCTGACCCTGCTCCCCCTGGCCCGTGTATCCCTAGCTCTACTCCCTCTGGTTCTGCTCCCATGGACTCTGCTCCTCTGCGAACTGCTCGCCCTGACCCTGCTACCCTGGTCTCTGCTCTCCCTGAATATTTCTCCCCCAGGCCCTGCTCCCCTGTGTCCAGCAACCCCTGTGTCCTGCTTAACTTGGCCCTGCTTCCCATGGGCCCTGCTCTTCCTAGCCCTAATCCACTGGCACTGCTTACCCTGGCCCTGCTCCCCTGGCCCATGCTCCTCCCAGGCCCTGCTTCCCTGTGCCCTACTCCCCATAGACCCTTGTTCCCTTGGGCCCTGCTCCCCTGGTCTTCCTCCTCATGGGCCCTGATCAAGGGGCCCTGTTCCCCCTGGCCCTGGTCCCCCTGGCCCTGGTCCCAGGGCCTTAATCCCCTGTGCCGTGCTCCCCAACGCCCCCCCCCAGCCCTACACTTCTGGGCCATGTTCCCTCTTATCCTGCTCCCCCCTGGGCCCTGCGACTCTGGGCCCTGCTCCCCTCTGTGCTCCACTCCCTCTCGGTGCTGCTCCCCCTTGATCCTGTTCCCCTTGGCTCTGCTCCCCTGGGCCTTGATTCCTCTGTTCTTTCTTTCCTGGGCCCTCTCCCCCTGGCCCTGCTCCCTGTAGGCCCTGCTCTTCCTGGCCCTAAACCTCTGGCCATTCTCCCCTGGGCCGTGCTCCCCTGGGCCCTTGTCTACTGATCCCTGCTTCCCCTGGGCCTGTTCTGCTGGGCCCTGCTCCCCATCAGTTTTGCTCTTCTGGGCCCTCATCCCCCTAGGCCCTTATCCCCCTGGGCCCTGTTCCCGCTGGTCTTGCTCCCCATGGGCCCTGCTCCAGTGGGCCCTTCTCCCATGTTTCCTGTTTCTCCTTTCCCTGATACCCCTGTCCCTGCTCCCCCTTTCCCTGAATCTATGGGCCTGCTCCTTTTGACCTGCTCCCCCTGGTACTGCTCTCACTGGGCACTTGTCCCCTGGTTGCTCCCCCTGGCACTTTCCTCCATGACCCTGCTCCCCCTGGCTCTAATTCCCTGGACACTGCTCCTCTGGGACCTATTCCCCCTTGCCCTACTCCACTGGGCCC
Organism: Urocitellus parryii; assembly: GCF_045843805.1. Classification (NCBI taxonomy): domain Eukaryota; kingdom Metazoa; phylum Chordata; class Mammalia; order Rodentia; family Sciuridae; genus Urocitellus; species Urocitellus parryii. The sequence continues at coordinate 1,782,727 of NW_027551761.1, read as the reverse complement.
TGCATCTATTTGTACATCTTCCCCTGGCCCTGCTCCCCATGGGCCCTGCTCTTCCTGGCCCTAATCCCCTGGCCCTTCTCCACCTGGCCCTGCTCATTTGGGCCATGCTCCTCCTGGGCCCTGCTCCCCTGTTCTCTACTACCCCATGGGCCATTCTCCGCCTGGGCCCTGTTCCCCATGGTCTTACACCCCATGGGCCCTGTTCCCCGAGCCCTTCTCCCCCTGTTAACTGCTCCCCTGGCCCTGCTCCCTCTTACCCTGTTTCCTCTGAGCCTGCTCCCCACGGTACAGCACTTCCTAAGCCGTTATCCCCATGGCACTGCTCCCCCTGGCACTCTTCTCCCTGGCTCTGCTCCCCCTGGCACTGCTCCCCCTGGCACTCTTCTCCCTGGCTCTGCTCCCTCTGGCTCTGCTCCCCTGGGCCCTGCTCTTCTGGGACCGGCTTCCCTGGGCCATGCTCCCCTCGGCCCTGTTTTCCATATGTCCTGCTCCACCTGGCCATGCTCCCCTGGGCCCTGTACCCCAAATGTCCTACTCCCCCTTGCCCTGCTTCCATGAACCATGCTCCTTCTGGTCCTGCTTCCCCTGGACCCTGCTCCCCTCGGCCCTGCTCCACCCTGGGCTCCAATTTCCCTGGGCCCTGCTCCCCCTTGACCTTACTCCTTCTAGTCCTGCTTCCCTGTGCCCTGATCCCTGTGGACCTGCTCCCCCTGGCCCTGCTCCCCTGGGCCCTGCTTCCCTGGGACCTGCTCCCCCTGGATCTTCACCCCTGGTATTGCTGTCCCTGAGCCCTTCTCCCCTGGGCCCTTTTCCCCCTATCCCCAGTCCCCCTGGCCCTGCTCCCCATGGGCCCTGCTCCCTTGGCCCTACTCCCAGTTGGCTCTGCTCCCCTTAGCCCTGCTCATCTGGGCATTGCTCCCCTTGATCCTCCTATCCCTTGGTCCTGCTCCACCTTTTCCTGCTCCCCCCGGGGCCTTGCTCCAGTGGCCTTGCTCCCATGGGCCCTACTCCCTCAAGTCTTGCTCCCCTGGGCCCTGCTACCCTTGCTTCTGCTTCTCCTGGGCCCTGGTGCCCCTAGACCTCACTCTTCCTGAGTCCTGGTCCCCTCTGGCCCTGCTCCCGCTGACCGTGTTCCCTCTAAGCCTGCTTCCCTGGGCCCTGCTCCCGTGCGCCATGCTCCATCTGGTTCTGATTTCTTGGTCCCTGATCCCCCTGTCACTGCTCCCCATGGGTCCTGATCCTCCTGGCCCTGATCCCATGGTCCTGCTCTCGTTGGGCCTTTCTCCACCTGGTCCTGCTTCCCATGGCCCTGCTCCTTCTGGCCCGAATCCCTTGGCCCTGTCCCCCTCTCCCAGCTCCCCAGGTCCCTGCTCTCCTGGTCCCTGCTTCCCCTGGTCCTGCACTCCTGGGCCCTGCTCCCCCTGGGGCCTCCTCCCCGTGGGCCCTGCTCCCCATGGGCTTGCTCCACATGGGTGCTGCTACCCCGGGTCCTGCTACCCCTGATCCCTGCTTCTCATGTGCCCTGCTCCTCATGGCCCTGCTCTCTTGGGCCCTGCTCCAACCTGGGCTCTGCTCCCCCATGGGCTCACGCTCACCCTGAGTCCTTCTCCCCCTAGGCCCTGCACTCCATGATCCTGGTTTTCCAGGCCCCGTTCCCTCTGGCCCTGTTCCCCATGGCCCTCTTCCCCCTGACCCTGCTCCCTCTGATCCTGTTGCCCTAGGCCTTGCTCCTCCTTGCCCTGCTACCCTGGGCCGTGCTCCCCCCGGCGCTGCACCCTGGGCCCTGCTCCCCCTGGTCCTCCTCCACATGGGCCCTGTTTCCCTAGTCCTGCTCCACCTGGCCTTACTCCCTGTGGGCTCTGCTCCCCCTAGCCCTGATCTCCTGGGCCCTGCTCACCCTGATCCTCCTCTCTCTGGGCCCTGCTCCCCCCGTTCCATCTCTCCCTGGACCCTGTTCCACCTGGAATGCTCCCCTGGGACCAACTCCCCTCAGTTTTCTAACCCTGGGCCCTGTCTCCCTGGTTCTGCTCCCCCTGGTCCCGGATTTCCCTGGGCCCCACTCCCAATGGGCCCTTCTCCACCTGCGTTCTGCTCCACCTGGTCTTGCTTCCCTGGGCCTGCTTCCCCTAGACTTTTTCCCCTAGCACAGCTCCCCTGGCCCTGATTCCCTGGACCCTCTCCTCCAGGCCCTGCTCCTACTTATCGTGCTGCCCAATGGTCAAGTTCCCACAGGATTTCCTCCCCCTGGTTTTCCTCCCCCGGGCTCCCCTCCCACTGGGCCCATCTCCCCCTCAGCCCTACTCCCCCTGGTCCTGCTTCCCTTTGCCTTGCTCTCCTTGGCATTGCTCCCCCTGGCACTGTTCCCTGTGGCCCTGTATTCCAGGGCCTTATTGCCGCTGGGCACTTCTTTCCCTGAGCCCTGGTTCCCATAGACTTGTTCTCCATGGGCCCTGCTCCCCCAGGCCCTTCTCCCCCTATCCCTCATTCTCCTGGGCCTGTTCCCCCTGGCCCTTCATCCCCCTGCCATGCTTCCCCTGGGCCAGCTCCCCCGGGCACTGCACCGCCTGGTTCCTCTCTCCTTGGGCCCTTCTCCACCTAGCCCTGTTCCCCCTAGCCCTTTTCTCCCTGGCTCAACTCCCACTGGCTCTGCTCCCCTGGGCCCTGCTCCTCTAGGACCTGCTCCCCCTGGCCCTGCATCCCTTTGCTCTGCTTCCCCTGTGTCTTGCTACCCCTGGCCCTGCTTCCCTGGGCCATGCTCCCTCTGATCCTGCTCCCTCTGGGCTCTGCTCCTCCTTGCCATGCTTCCCCCTGGGCCCTGCTCCCTGTTGGCCCTGTTCCCACTGGTCCTGATACCCTGAATCCTGCTTCCCTGTACCCTGATCCCCCAACCCCTGCTCCCCTGGGCCATGCTCGCAATGGCCATGGTCCCCCTGGCCCCACTCACCCTGGCCTTGCTCCCCTGGGCCCTACTCCCTCCAGTCCTGCTCTCCTGGGCCCTCTCCCCCTGGTTCTGCTCCTCCTGAGCCCTGCTTCCATAGACCCCACTCCCCCTGGGCCCTACTCCGCCCCGCCTTGCTCCCGGGGGCCTTACTCCCTCTGATCCTGCATCCCTTGGGCCCTGCTCCTCCTGGTGCTATTCCCCAGGGCCCTGCTCCTCCCTGGGCTCAGCTCTCCCTGGACCCTGCTCCCCATTGGCTCTGTCCCCCTGGTCCTGCTTCCCCAGGCCCTGCTCACTGTGGCCATGCTCCCTCTGACCCTGCTCTCCCTGGCAGTGTTCCCCCTGGCCCTGCTCCCCTGGGCCCGGTTCCCATGGGCCCTACTCCCTCTGGTCCTGCTTTCCTGGCACTGCTCTCCCCTGGGACCTACTCCCCTGGGACCTGCTTTCCCTGGCCCTGATCCCCTGGGCCCTTTTTCTCCTGTGTCTTGCTTCACCTGGCCCTGCTCCCCTGGGCCCTGCTCCCCTGTTTTCTACTACCCCCCTGGGCCCTTCTCCGCCTGGGCCCTGCTCCCCCTGGTCTTGCTCCCCATGGGCCCTGTTCCCCGGGCCCTTCTCCCCCTGTTAACTGCTCACCCTGGCCCTGCTCCCTCTTACTCTGTTTCCTCTGAGCCTGCTCCCCATGGTACTGCTCTTCCTAAGCCGTTATCCCTCTGACACTGCTCCCCCTGGCACTCTTCTCCCTGGCTCTGCTCCCTCTGGCTCTGCTCCCCTGGGCCCTGCACTTCTGGGACCTACTTCCCTGGGCCATGCTCCCCTGGGCCCTGTTTCCCATATTTTCGGCTCCACCTGGCCATGCTCCCCTGGGGCCTGTACCCAAAATGTCCTGCTCCCCCTTGCCCTGCTTCCGTGAGCCATGCTCCCTCTGGTCCTGCTCCACCTGACCCTGCTTCCCTAGGCCCTGCTCCACCCTGGGTTTCAATTTCCCTGGGCCCTGCTCCCACTTGACCTTACTCCTTCTAGTCCTGCTTCCCTGTGCCCTAATCCCTGTGGAAGTGCTCCCCCTGACCCTGCTCCCCTGGGCCCTGCTTTCCTGGGCTTCCTCCCCTGGTTTGCTCCCCTGAGCCTTGCCCCTCCCTGGGCTAAGCTCTCCCTGGGCCCTGCTCCCCCTTGGCTCTGCTCCCCCTGGTTTTGCTTCCCCTAGACCAACTCCACCCAGTCCTCTACCCCTGGGCCCTGCTCTCCCTGGTTCTGCTCCCCCTGGGCCCTGATTTCCCTGGGCCCCGCTCCCACTGGACCCTGCTCCACCTGGGTCCTGCTCCACCTGGTCTTGCTTCCCTGGGCCTGCTTCCCAATGACTTCTTCCCCTAGCACAGCTCCCATGGCCCTGATTCCCTGGACCCTCTCCTCCAGGCCCTGCTCCTTCTCATCATGCTCCCCGCTAGTCAAGCTCCCACAGGACTTCCTCCCCCTGGTTCTGCTCCCCCTGGGCGCACCTCCCACTGTGCTCAGCTCCCCCTCAGCCCTGCTCCCCCTGGTACTGCTTCCCTTTGCCTTGCTCTCCTTGGCCTTGCTCCCCCTGGCACTGTTCCCCCTGGCCCTGTATTCCTGGGCCCTACTCCCGCTGGGCCCTTCTTTCCCTGAGCTCTGCTCCCCACGGACTTGCTCCCCATGGGTCCTGCTCCCCCAGGCCCTTCTACCCCTGTCCCTCTTTCTCCTAGGCCCTGCTCCCCCTGGCCCTTCATCCTGTTGCCCTGCTTCCCCTGGGCCAGCACCCTCGGGCACTGCACCGCCTGCTTCCTCTCTCCTTGGGCCCTTCTCCACCTAGCCCTGCACCCCCTAGCCCTTTTCTCCCTGGCTCAACTCCCACTGGCTCTGCTCCCCTGGGCCCTGCTCCTCTAGGACCTGCTCCCCCTGGCCCTGCATCCCTTTGCTCTGCTTCCCCTGTGTCTTGCTACCCCTGGCCCTGCTCCCCTGGGCCATGCTCCCTCTGACCCTGCTCCCTCTGGGCTCTGCTCCTCCTTGCCATGCTTCCACGGGCCCTGCTTCACCCTGGGCCCTGCTACCCCTGGGCTCGGCTCCCACTGGGCCCTGCTCCCCCTTGGCCCTGTTCCCCTCTGGTCCTGATCCCCTGACTTCTGCTTCCCTGGACCCTGATCCCCCAAACCCTGCTCCCCTGGGCCATGCTCACAATGGCCATGGTCCCCCTGGCCCATTCACCCTGGCCTTGCTCCAATGGGCCCTACTCCCTCCAGTCCTGCTCCCCTGGGCCCTCTCCCCCTGGTTATGCTCCTCCTGGGCCCTGCTTCCATAGACCCCACACCCCTGGGACCTACTCCCCCCCGCCTTGCTCCACTGGGCCTTACTCCCTCTGGTCCAGCGTCCCTTGTGTCCTGCTCCTCCTGGTGTTATTCCCCGGGGCCCTGCTCCTCCCTGGGCTCAGCTCTCCCTGGACCCTACTCCCCATTGGCTCTGTCCCCTTAGTCCTGCTTCCTGAGGCCCTGCTCACTGTGACCCTGCTCACTCTGACGCTGCTCCCCCTGGCCGTGTTCCCTCTGGCCCTGCTCCCCTGGGCCTGATTCCCATAGGCCCTGCTCTCTCTGGTCCTGCTTTCCTGGCACTGCCCCCCCTTGGGACCTGCTCCCCTGGGACCTGCTTTCCCTGGACCTGCTCCCCTGGGCCATTTTTCCCCTGTGTCTTGCTTCACCTGGCCGTGCTCCCCTGTGTCCTGCTCCCCTAGGCCATGCTCCCACTGGTCCTGCTTTCCTGGGCACTGCTCCCCCTGGCCCTAATCCCCTGGTCCTGCTCTCGTTGGGCCCTACTACACCTGGTCCTGCTCCCCATGGTCCTGATTTCCTGCACACTGCTCCCCTGGCCCTGCTCCCCTGGGCCATGCTCCTCCTAGCCTTGGTCCACTGAGCCCTGCTCCCCATGTACTTGCTCCCCATAGGCCCAGCTCCCCCATGCCCTTCGTCCCATGTCCCTCTTTCTCCTGGGCCCTGCTCCCCCTGGCGCTTCATACCCTTGCCCTGCTTCCCCTGGGCCAGCTCCCCCGGGCACTGCACCCCCTGGTTCCGCTCTCCTTGGGCCCTTCTCCAATTAGCCCTGCTCCCCCTAGCCCTTTTCTCCCTGTTCAGCTTCCACTAGCTCTGCTCCCCTGGGCCCTGCTCCACTAGGACCTGCTTCCCCTGGCCCTGCATCCCCTTGCCCTGCTGCTTCCCTGTGTCTTGCTACCCCTGGCCCTGCTCCCCTGGGCCATGCTCCCTCAGATCCTGCTCCCTCTGGGCTCTGCTCCCTCTTGCTGTGCTTCCACGGACCCTGCTTCACACTGGGCTCTGTTCCCCTGGGCTCTGCTCCCCCTGGGCCCTGCTACCCCTTGGCCCTGTTCCCCTCTGGTCCTGATCCCCTGAGTCCTTCTTCCCTGGACCCTGCTCCCCCAACCCCTGCTCCCCTGGGCTATGCTCCCAATGGCCATGGTCCCCCTGGCCCCACTCACCCTGGCCTTGCTCCCCTGGGCCCTACTCCCTCCAGTCCTGCTCCCCAGGGCCCTCTCCCCTGGTTTTCCTCCTCCTGGGCCCTGCTTCCATAGACCCCACTCCCCCTGGGCCCTACTCCCCCCGCCTTGCTCCCCTGGGCCTTAATCCCTCTGGTCCTGCGTCCTTGGGTATTGCTCATCCTGGTGCTATTCCCCGGGGCCCTGCTCCTCCCTGGGCTCAGCTCTCCCTGGACCCTGCTCCCCATTGGCTCTGTCCCCCTGGTCCTGCTTCCCCAGGCCCTGCTCACTGTGACCATGCTCCCTCTGACCCTGTTCCCGCTGGCCTTGCTAACCCGGGCCCGGTTCCCATGGGCCCTGCTCCCTCTGGTCCTGCTTTCCTGGCACTGCTCTCCCCTGGGACCTACTCCCCTGGGACCTGCTTTCCCTGGCCCTGCTCCCCTGGGCCCTTTTTCCCCTGTGTCTTGCTTCACCTGGTCCTGCTCCCCTGGGCCCTGCTCCCCTAGGCCATGCTCCCTCTCGTCCTGCTTTCCTGGGAACTGCTCCCCCTGGCCCTAATCCCCTGTTCCTGTTCTCCTTGGGCCCTACTACACCTGGTATTGCTCCCCATGGTCCTGATTTCCTGCGCACTGCTCCCCTGGCCCTACTCCCCTGGGCCATGCTCCTCCTGGCCTTGCTTTCCTGAGCCCTGCTCCTCCCTGGGCTAAGCTCTCCCTGGGCCCTGCTCCCCGTTGGCTCTGCTAACCCTGGTTTTGCATCCCCGGTCCCCACTGCCCATGGCCCTGCTCCCCCTGGTCATTTTCTCCCCAAGGCTGTGCTCCCTCTGGTCCTGCTTTCATGGGAACTTCTCCCCATGGCATTGCTCCCCATAGGCTCTGTTCCCCTGGCCCTAATCCCCTGGTCCTGCTATCCTTGGGCCCTCCTTCACCGTTTCCTGCTACCCATGGCCCTGCTCCCCATTGGCCCAGCATCCCTTGCCTAGCTCCCTCTGGTCCTCCTTGCTTGGCCAGTGTTCCCCATAAATCTGCTCCTCTGGGACCTGCTCCCCCTGGACCTGCTCTGCTGGGCCCTGCAACCCCTGTGTCCTGCTCCTTCTTGCCCTGCTCCTATGGGCTCTGCTCCCCTGGGCCATACTCCCTCTGGACCTGCTTCCCCGGTATCCTGCTCCCCCTGGTCCTGCTTCACCAGACCCCATTCCCTCTGGCATTGCTCCCCTAGGCCCTACTCCCTCTACCCCTGCTCCCCTGGGTCCTGCTCCCCGCTGGCCCTGCTCACATGGGCCCTGCTCCTCCTTGTGCCCCACTCCCCCTGGGGCCTGCACACCCTGGGTCCTGCTCCCCCTGGTCCTGCTTCATAGCAACCTGCTCCCTCTGGCCCTGTTCCCCTGGCCCTGTTCCCCTTGGCCCTGCTCCCCTGGGCCCTGTTCCTCCCTGGGGCCTGCTCCCTCTGGTCGTGTTTCCCTGGGCGCTACTCCCCCTGGCATTGCTCCAATGGGCCGTGCTCTCCCTGGACCCTACTCCCTCTGGTTCTGCTTTCCTAGGCACTGCGCCCCCTAGCTCTGCTCCCCTGGGACATGCTCCCCTGGGACCTTCTCTCCTTGGCCCTGTTCCCTGGGGCCTGTTTCTCTTGTGTCTTGTCCCCCCTGGCCCTGCTCCCCTAGGCCCTGCTCCCCTGGGCCCTGTTCCTCCCTGGGGCCTGCTCCCTCTGGTCGTGTTTCCCTGGGCGCCACTCCCCCTGGCATTGCTCCAATGGGCCGTGCTCTCCCTGGACCCTACTCCCTCTGGTTCTGCTTTCCTAGGCACTGCGCCCCCTAGCTCTGCTCCCCTGGGATATGCTCCCCTGGGACCTTCTCTCCTTGGCCCTGTTCCCTGGGGCCTGTTTCTCTTGTGTCTTGCCCCCCCTGGCCCTGCTCCCCTGGGCCCTGCTCCCCTGGGCCATTCTATACCGTGGCCCAGCTCCCCTAGGCCATGCTCCCTCTGGTCCTGCTCCCCCTAGGCCCTGATACTCCTGGCTCTGCTCCCCTTGGCCCTGCTTCCCCCTAGGCTCTGCCCCATCTGGGCCCTGCTCTCCTTTGACCCTGCTCCTTCTGCTCCTGCTTCACTGGACCCTACTCTGTTTGGCCCTGCTCCCTCTGGCTGTGTTCCCCCTAGCCCTGCTCCCCTGGGCCCTGCTCACCTAGGCCCTGCTTCCGCTGGTCCTACTTTCCTGGGCCTTGCTCCCTCAGGCCCTTCTCCCTTGGGCCATGCTCTCCTGGGCCTGCTTCTCCTGGAAATGCTCTACTGGGCGCTGCTCCTGCTGAGCACTGCTCTTCTGAGTCCTGCTCCCCCTGGTCCCGTCTCTCCTTGGGCCCTGCTCCCCTAGGCCCTTAACCCCTTACTCTGCTTCTCTAGGGCCCTGTTCCCCCTGGCCCTGCTCCCCCTTTCCCTGCTTCTCCTGGGCTTGCTTCCCCAGGACTGGCTCCCCTTGGTAATGCTCTCCCTGGGCCCTTCTCCTCTGACCCTGGTCCCCCTGGCCCTTGTATCACTGGCTCTACTCCCTCTGGTTCTGCTCCCCTGGACTCTGCTCCTCTGCGAACTGCTTGCCCTGTCTTTGCTACCCTGGGCCCTGCTCCCCCAGAGTATTTCTCCCCCTGGCCCTGCACCCCTGTGCCCAGCAACTCCTGTGTCCTGCTTCCCCTGGCCCTGCTCAACATGGACATTGCTCTTCGTGGCCCTAATCCTCTGGCCCTGCTAGCCCTGTCCCTGCTCTCCTGGGCCCTGCTTCCCCTGGCCCTGCTCTCCTGGGCCATGCTCCTCCTGGGCCCTGCTTCCCTGTGCCCTAATCCCCTTGGACCCTTCTTCCCCTGAGCCCTGCTCCTCCCTGGGCTAAGCTCTCCCTGGGCCCTGATCCCCCTTGGCTCTGCTCCCCCTGGTTTTGCTCCCCCGATCCCCTCTCCCTCTGGCCCTGCTCTCCGTGGGCCCTGTTCCCTGGGCCTTAATCCCCTGTGCCATGCTCACCCTGTCCCTGCTCTCCTGGGCCCTGCTTCCCCAGGCCCTGTTCCCCTGGGCCATGCTCCTCCCGGGCCCTGCTTCCCTGTGCCCTACATTCCATGGACCCTTCTTCCCTTGGGCCCTGCTCCCCTGGTCTTGCTCCTCATGTGCCCTGCTCACCGGGCCCTGTTCCCCTGGCCCTGGACACCCTGGCCCTGCTCCCTGGGCCTTAATCCCCTGTGCCATGCTCCCCACCGCCCCCCCGCCAGCCCTACACTTCTGGGCCATGTTCCCTCTTATCCTGCTCCCCCCTGGGCCCTGCGCCTCTGGGCCCTGCTCCCCTCTGTGCTCCACTCCCTCTCAGTGCTGATCCCCCTTGATCCTGTTCCCCTTGGCTCTGCTCCCCTGGGCATTGATTCCTCTGTTCTTTCTTTCCTGGGCCCTCTCCCCCTGGCCCTGCTCCCCGTGGGCCCTGCTCTTCCTGGCCCTAAACCTCTGGCCATTCTCCCCTGGGCCGTGCTCCCCTGGGCCCTTGTCTACTCATCCCTGCTTCCCCTGGGCCTGTTCTGCTGGGCCCTGCTCCCCATCAGTTCTGCTTTTCTGCGCCCTGATCCCCCTAGGCCCTTATCCCCCTTGGCCCTGTTCCCGCTGGTCTTGCTCCCCATGGGCCCTGCTCCAGTGGGCCCTTCTCCCCATGTTTCCTGTTTCTCCTTTTCCTGATACCCCTGTCCCTGCTCCCCTTTTCCCTGAGTCTATGGGCCTGCTCCTTGGTACCTGCTCCCCCTGGTACTACTCTCAATGGGCCATTATCCCCTGGTCTGCTCCCCCTGGCCCTTTCCTCCATGACTCTGCTCTCCCTGGCTCTGATTCCATGGACACTGCTCCTCTGGGACCTGCTCCCCCTTGCCCTAATCCCCTGGGCCCTGCATCCACTTGTCCTTCTTCCCCTGGCCCTGCTCCCCATGGGCCCTGCTCTTCCTGGCCCTAATCCCCTGGCCCTGCTCCCCCGGCCCTGCTCATTTGGGCCATGATCCTCCTGGGCCCTGCTCCCCTGTTCTCTACTACCCCATGGGCCCTTCTCTGACTGGGCCGTGTTCCCCTGGTCTTGCTCCTCATGGGCCCTGTTCCCCGGGCCCTTCTCCCCCTGTTAACTGCTCCCCCTGGCCCTGCGCCCTCTTACCCTGTTTCCTCTGAGCCTGCTCCCCATGGTACATCTCTTCCTGGGGCATTATGCCCCTGGCACTGATCCCCCTGGCACTCTTCTCCCTGGCTCTGCTCCCCCTGGCTCTGCTCCCCTGGGCCCTGCACTTCTGGGACCTGCTCCCCTGGGCCATGCTCCCCTGGGCCCTGTTTCCCATATGTCCTGCCTCCACCTGGCCATGCTTCCCTGGCCCTGCATCCCATGTGTCCTGCTCCCCCTGGCCCTGCGCCCCTGGGTCCTGTACCCCAAGTGTCCTGCTCCACCGTCCCTGTTCCCCTAGGCCCTGCTCCACCCTGGGCTCCAATTTCCCTGGGCCCTGCTCCCCCTTGACATTACTCCTCCTAGTCCTGCTTCCCTGTGCCCTGATCCCTGTGGACCTGCTCCCCCTGGCCCTGCACTTCTGGGCCCTGCTCCCCTGGGCCTTGCTTCCCTGGGCCCTGCTTCCCCTGGATCTTCTCCCCATTGTATTGCTGTCCCTGAGCCCTTCTCCCCTTGGCCCTTTTCCCCCTACCCCCAATCCCCCTGGCCCTGCTCCCCATGGGCCCTGCTCCCCTGGCCCTACTCCCTGTTGGCTCTGTTCCTCCTAGCCCTGCTCATCTGGGCCCGGCTCCCCTTGATCCTCCTATCTCTTGGTCCTGCTCCACCTTGTCCTGCTTCCCCCCCTAGCCCTGCTCCACTGGCCTTGCTCCCCTGGGCCCTACTCCCTCAAGTCTTGCTCCCCTGGGCCCTGCTACCCTTGCTTCTGCTCCTTCTGGGCCCTGGTCCCCCTAGACCTCACTCTCCCTGAGTCCTGGTCCCCTCTCGCCCTGCTCCCCTGGCCGTGTTCCCTCTAAGCCTGTTCGCCTGGGGCCTGCTCCCCTGTGCCCTGCTCCCTCTGGTCCTGATTTCTTGGTCCCTGATCCCCCTGTCACTGCTCCCCATGGGTCCTGATCCTCCTGGCCCTGATCTCATGTCCTGTTCTCCTTAGGCCCTGCTCCACCTGGTCCTGCTCCCCATGGCCCAGCTCCTTCTGGCCCTAATCCCTTGGCCCTGCTCTCCCTGGCCCTGCTCCCCAGGTCCCTGCTGTCCTGGTCCCTGCTTCCCCTGGTCCTGCACCACTGGGCCCTGCTCCCCCTGGGGCCTCCTCCCCGTGTGCCCTGCTCCCCATGGGCTTGCTCCACATGGGTGCTGCTACCCCGGGTCCTGCTACCCCTGATCCCCGCTTCTCATGTGCCCTGCTCCTCATGGCCCTGGTCTCTTGGATCCTGCTCCAACCTGGGCTCCGCTCCCCCATGGGCTGTGCTCCCCCTGAGTCCTGCTCCCCCTTGGCCCTGCTCTCTATGGTCCTGGGTTTCCAGGCCCCGCTCGCTCTGGTCCTGCTCCCCGTGGCCCTCTTCACCCTGACCCTGATCCCTCTGATCCTGTTCGCCTGGGCCTTGCTCCTCCTGGCCCTGCTTCCCTGTGCCCTGCTCCCCCCGGCCTTGCTCCCTGGGCCCTCCTCCCCCTGGTCCTGCTCCCCATGGGCCCTGCTTCCCTTGTCCTGCTCCACCTAGCCCTACTCCTTGTGGGCTCTGCTCTCCCTAGCCCTGATCTGCTGGGCCCTGCTCCCCCTGATCCTCCTCTCTCTGGGCCCTGCTCCCCCCGGTCCTGCTCTCCCTGGACCCTGTTCCACCTGACCCTGCTCCCCTAAAACCAACTCCCCCAAATCCTCTACATCTGGGCCCTGCTCTCCATGGTTCTGCTCCCCTGGGCCCTGATTTCCCTGGGCCCCACCCCCCCCCTGGGCCCTGCTCCACCTGGGTCCTTCTCCACATGGTCTTTCTTCCCTGGGCCTGGTTCCTCTAGACCTAATCCCCTGGCACAGCTCCCCTGGCCCTGATTCCCTGGTCCCTCTCCTCCAGGCCCTGCTCCCTCTCATCATGCTCATCATGCCCCAGGCCCTGCTCCCCTTAGTACTGCTCTCCCTTGGCCCTTCTCCTCTGACCCTGCTCCCCCTGGCCCTTGTATCCCTGGCTCTACTCCCGCTGGTTCTGCTCCCCTGGACCCTGCTCCTCTGCGACCTGGGCCCAGCTCCCCCTGAGTATTTCTGCCCCTGGCCCTGCTTCATCTGGTCCTGCTCCCTCTTACCCTGTTTCCTCTGAGCCTGCTCCCAATGGTACTGCTCTTCCTAAGCCATTATCCCCCTGGCACCGCTCCCCCTGGCACTCTTCTCCCTGGCTCAGATCCCCCTGGCTCAGCTCCCCTGGGCCCTGCTCTTCTGGGACCTGCTCCCCTGGATCATGCTCCCTTAGGCCCTGTTTCCCATATGTCCTGCTCCATCTGGCCATGCACCCCTGGCCCTGCATCCCATGTGTCCTCCTCCCCCAGGCACTGCTCCCCTGGGTCCTGTACCCCAAGTGTCCTGCTCCCCCTTGCCCTGCTCCAGTGGGCCATGCTCCCTCTGGTCCTGCTCCCCTAGGCCCTTTTTCCCCTATGTCTTGCTTCCCCTGGCCCTGCTTCCCTGGGCCGTGCTCCCCTAGGGCATGCTCCCTCACGTCCTGCTTTCCTGGGCACTGCTCCCCCTGGCCTTAATCCCCTGGTCCTGCTCTCCTTGGGCCCTACTACACCTGGTCCTGCTCCCCATGGTCCTGCTTTCCTGCGCACTGCTCCCCCGGCCCTGCTCCCCTGGGCCATGCTCCTCCTGGCCTTGCTCCCCTGAGCCCTGCTCCTCCCTGGGCTAAGCTCTCCCTGGACCCTGCTCCCCCTTGGCTCTGCTCCCCCTGGTTTTGCTTCCCTGGTCCCCGCTCCCTCTGGCCCTGCTCCCCCTGGCCATGTTCTCCCCAGGGCTGTGCTCCCTCTGGTTCTGCTTTCCTGGCAACTTCTCCGCATGGCCTTGCTCCCCATAGGCTCTGTTCCCCTGGCCCTAACCCCCTGATCCTGCTATCCTTGGGACCTGCTCCACCTTTTCGTGCTACCCATGGCCCTGGTCCCCATGGACCCAGCTTCCCTGGGCCCTGCTCCCTCGGGTCCTGCTTTCCTGGCGAGTGCTCCCCATAACTCTGCTCCTCTGCTACCTGCTCCCCCTGGACTTGCTGCCCTGGGCCCTGCAACCCCTGTGTCCTGCTCTCCCTGGCCCTGCTCCTATGTTCTCTGCTCCCCTGGGTCATGCTCCCTCTGGTCCTGCTCCCCCTGGTCTTTCTCCCCATGGGCCCTGTTTCCCGGGCCCTTCTCCCCCTGTTAACTGCTCCCCCGGCCCTGCTCCCTCTTACCCTGTTTCCTCTGAGCCTGCTCCCAATGGTACTGCTCTTCCTAAGCCATTATCCCCCTGGCACTGCTCCCCCTGGCACTCTTCTCCCTGGCTCTGCTCCCCTTGGCGCTGCTCCCCCTGGCACTCTTCTCCCTGGCTCTGCTCCCCCGGGCTCTGCTCCCCTGGGCCCTGCTCTTCTGGGACCTGCTCCCCTGGGTCATGCTCCCCTGGGCCCTGTTTTCCATATGTCCTGCTCCACCTGGCCATGCTCCCCTGGGCCCTGTACCCCAAGTGTCCTGCTCCCCCTGGCCCTGCTTCCGTGAGCCATACTCCCTCTGGTCCTCCTCCCCCTGGGCACTGCTCCCCTAGGTCCTGCTACACCCTGGGCTCCAATTTCCCTGGGCCCTGCTCCCCCTTGACCTTACTCCTCCTAGTCCTGCTTCCCTGTGCCCTGATCCCTGTGGACCTTCTCCCCCTGGCCCTGCTCCCGTGAGCCCTGACTCCCTGGGCCCTGCTCCCGCTGGATCTTCTCCACCTGGTATTGCTATCCCTGAGCCCTTCTCCCCTTGGCCCTTTTCCCCCATCCCCAATCCCCCTGGCCCTGCTCCCCATGGGCCCTGCTCCCCTGGCCCTACTCCCTGTTGGCTCTGCTCCCCCTAGCCCTGCTCATCTAGTTCCTGCTCCCATTGATCCTCCTATCTCTTGGTCCTGCTCCACCTTGTCCTGCTCCCCCCTAGCCCTGCTCCAGTGGCCTTGCTCCCCTGGGCCCTACTCCCTCAAGTCTTGCTCCCCTGGGCCCTGCTACCCTTGCTTCTGCTCCTCCTGGGCCCTGGTCCCCCTAGACCTCGCTCTCCCTGAGTCCTGGTCCCCTCAGGCCCTGCTCCCCCTGGCCATGTTCCCTCTAAGCCTGCTTCCCTGGGCCCTGCTCCCCTGTGCAATGCTCCCTCTGGTCCTGATATGTTGGCCCCTGATCCCCCTGTCACTGCTCCCCATGGGTCCTGATCCTCCTGGCACTAATCCCATGGTCCTGCTCTTCTTGGGCCCTGTTCCACCTAGTCCTGCTCCCCATGGCCCTGCTCCTTATGGCCCTAATCCCTTGGCCTTGCTTCCCCTGGCCCTCCTCCCCAGGTCCCTGCTCTCCTGGTCCCTGATTCCCCTGGTCCTGCACCACTGGGCCCTGCTCCCCCTGGGGCCTCCTCCCTGTGGGCCCTGCTCCCCATGGGCTTGCTCCACATGGGTGCTGCTACCCCGGGTCCGCCTACCCCTGATCCCTTCTTCTCATGTGCCCTGCTCCTCATGGCCCTGGTTTCTTGGGCCCTGCTCCAACCTGGGCTCCGCTCCCCCATGGGCTGTGCTCCCCCTGAGACGTGCTTCCTATTGGCCCTGCTCTCCATGGTCCTGGTTTTCCAGGCCCCGCTCCCTCTGGCCCTGCTCCCCATGGCCCTCTTCCCCCTGACCCTGCTCCCTCTGATCCTGTTCCCCTGGGCCTTGCACATCCTGGCGCTGCTTCCCTGGGCCATCCTTCCCCGGCCCTTCTCCCCGGGCCCAGCTCCCCCTGGTCCTGCTCCCCATGGGCCCTGCTTCCCTAGTCCTGCTCCTCCTGGCCCTACTCCCTGTGGGCTTAGCTCCCCCTAACCCTGATCTCCTGGGCCCTGATCCCCTTGATCCTCCTCTCTCTGGGCCCTGCTCCCCCCGGTCCATCTCTCCCTGGACGCTCTTCCACCTGGCCTCCTCCCCTGGGACCAAATCATCTCAGTTCTCTACCCCTGGCCCCTGCTCTTCATGGTTCTGCTCCCCTGGGCCCTGATTTCCCTGGGCCCTGCTCCACCTGGGTCCTGCTCCACTTGGTCTTGCTTCCGTTGGCCCGCTTCCCCTAGACTTCTTCCCCTAGCAGAGTTCCCCTGGCTCTGATTCCCTGGACCCTCTCCTCGAGGCCCTGCTCCCTCTCATCGTGCTCCCCCCTGGTCAAGCTCCCACAGGACTTCCTCCCCCTGGTTCTGCTCCCCCAGGGCGCCCCGCCTACTGGGCCCAGCTCCACCTAAGCCATGATCCCCCTAATCCTGCTTCCCTTTGCCTTGCTCCTCCTGGCACTGTTCCCCCTGGCCCAATATTCCTGGGCCCTACTCCCGCTGGGCCCTTCTTTCCCTGAGCCCTGCTCGCCATGGACTTGCTCCCCATGGGCCCTGCTCCCCCAGGCCCTTCTACCCCTATCCCTCTTTCTCCTGGGCCCTGCTCCCCATTGGCCTTCATCCCCTTGCCCTGCTTCCCCTGGGCCAGCTCCCCTGGGCACTGTACCCCCGCGTTCCGCTCTCCTTGGGCCCTTCTCCACCTAGCCCTGCTCCCCCTAGCCCTTTTCTCCCTGGCTCAGCTCCCACTCGCTCTGCTCTCCTGGGCCCTGCTCCTCTAGGACCTGCTCCCCCTGGCCCTGCATCCCCTTGCCCTGCATCCCCTGTGTCCTGCTACCCCTGGCCCTGCTCCCCTGGGCCATGCTCCCTCTGATCCTGCTCCCTCTGGACTCTGCTCCTCCTTGCCATGCTTCCACGGGCCCTGCTTCACCCTGGGCCCTGCTCCCCTTTGGCTCTGTTCCCCCTGGTCCTGATCCCTTGAGTCCTGATTCCCTGGACCCTGCTCCCCCAACCCCTGCTCCCCTGGGCCATGCTCCCAATGGGCATGGTCCCCCTGGCCCCACTCACCCTGGCCTTGCTCCCCAGGGCCCGACTCCCTCCAGTCCTTCTCCCCTGGCCCTCTCCTCCTGGTTCTGCTCCTCCTGGGCCCTGCTTCCATTGACCCCTCTCCCCCTGGGCCCTACTCCCCGAAGCCTTGCTCCCCTGAGCCTTACTCCCTCTGTCCTGCATCCCTTGGGCCCTGCTCCTCCTGGTGCTATTCCCCGGGGCCCTGCTCCTCCCTGGGCTCAGCTCTCCCTGGACCCTGCTCCCCATTGGCTCTGTCCCCCTGGTCCTGCTTCCCCAGGCCCTGCTCACTGTGGCCATGCTCTCTCTGACCCTGCTAACCCTGGCCATGTTCCCCCTGGCCCTGCTCCCCTGGGCCCGATTCCCATGGGCCCTGCTACCTCTGGTCCTGCTTTCCTGGCACTGCTGCCCCCTGGGACCTGCTCCCCTGGGACCTGCTTTCCCTGGCCCTGCTCCTCTGGGCCCTTTTTCCTCTGTGTCTTGCTTCACCTGGCCCTGCTCCCCTGGGCCCTGCTCCTCTAGGCCATGCTCCCTCTGGTCCTGCTTTCCTGGACACTGCTTCCCCTGGCCCTAATCCCCTGGTTCTGCTCTCCTTGGGCCCTACTACACCGGGTCCTGCTCCCCATGATCCTGCTTTCCTGAGCACTGCTCCGCCGGCCCTGTTCCCCTGGGCCATGCTCCTCCTGGCCTTGCTCCCCTGTGCCCTGCTCCTCCCTGGCTAAGCTCTCCCTGGGCCCTGTTCTCCCTTGGCTCTGCTCCCCCTAGTTTTGCTTCCCCGGTCCCCGCTCCCTCTGGACCTGCTCCCTTTGGCCATGTTTTCCCCAGGGCTGTGCTCCCTCTGGTCCTGCTTTTCTGGGCACTTCTTCCCATGGCATGCTACACATAGGCTCTGTTCCCCTGGCCCAAATCCCCTGGTCCTGCTATCCTTGGGCCCTGCTCCACGTTTTCCTGCTCCCCATGGCCCTGCTCCCCATGGGCCCAGCTTCCCTGGGCCCTGCTCCCTCGGGTCCTGCTTTCCTGGCTAGTGCTCCCCATAACTCTGCTCCTCTGGGACCTGCTCCCCCTGTCCCTTCTCCCCTAGGCCCTGCAACCCCTGTGTCCTGCTCCCCCTGCCCCTGCTCCCATGGGCTCTGCTCCCCTGGGCCATGCTTCCTCTGGTCCTGCTTCCCCTGGATCCTGCTCCGCCTTGTCCTGCTTCACCAGACCTCACTCCGTCTGACCCTGCTCCCCTAGGCCCTACTGCCTCAAGCCCTGCTCCCCTGGGCCCTGCTCCCCTCTGGCCCTGCTCACCTAGGCCCTGCTCCCTCTGGTCCTGCTTTCCTGGGCCTTACTCCCTCAGGCCCTTCTCCCTTGGGCCCTGCTCTCCTGGGCCTGCTTCTCCTGGACTTGCTCTGCTGGGCCCTGCTCCTGCTGAGCACTGCTCTTCTGAGGCCTGCTCTCCCTGGTCCCTTCTCTCACTGCGCCCTGCTCGCCCAGGCCCTTAACTCCTTACTCTGCCTCTCCAGGGCCCTGTTCCCCCTGGCACTGCTCCCACTTTCTCTGCTTCTCCCGGGCCTGCTTCCCCAGGCCCTGCTACCCTTGGTACTGCTCTCCCTGCACCCTTCTCCTCTGACCCTGCTCCCCCTGGCCCTTGTATCCCTAGCTCTACTCCCTCTGGTTCTGCTCCCCTGGATTCTGCTCCTCTGCCACCTGCTACCCTGGGCCCTGCTCCCCCTGAGTATTTCTCCCCCAGGCCCTGCACCCCTGTGCCCAGCAATCCCTGTGTCCAGCTTCGCCTGGCCCTGCTCCCCATGGGCCCAGCTCTTCTTGGCCCTAATCCCCTGGCCCTACTCACCCTGTCCCTGCTCTCCTGGGCCCTGCTTCCCCTGGCCCTGCTCCCCTGGGCCATGCTCCTCCCGGGCCCTGCTTCCCTGTGCCCTACATTTCATGGACCCTTCTTCCCTTGGGCCCTGCTCCCCTGGTCTTGCTCCTCATGGGCCCTGCTCACCGGGCCTGTTCCCCCTGACCCTGGTCCCCTGGCCCTGCTCCCTGGGCCTTAATCCCCTGTGCCATGCTCCCCAACGCCCCCCCGCCAGCCCTACACTTCTGGGCCATGTTCCCTCTTATTCTGCTCCCCCCTGGGCCCTGTGCCTCTGGGCCCTGCTCCCCTCTGTGCTCCACTCCCTCTCGGTGCTGCTCCCCCTTGATCCTGTTTCCCTTGGCTCTGCTCCCCTGGGCCTTGATTCCTCTGTTCTTTCTTTCCTGGGCCCTCTCCCCCTGGCCCTGCTCCCTGTGGGCCCTGCTCTTCCTGGCCCTAAACCTCTGGCCATTCTCCCCTGGGCCGTTCTCCCCTGGGCCCTTGTCTACTGATCCCTGCTTACCCTGGGCCCGTTCTGCTGGGCCCTGCTCCACATCAGTTCTGCTTTTCTGCGCCCTGATCCCCCTAGGCCCTTGTCCCCCTTGGTCCTGTTCCCGCTGGTCTTGCTCCCCATGGGCCCTGCTCCAGTGGGCCCTTCTCCCCATGTTTCCTGTTTCTCCTTTTCCTGATACCCCTGTCCCTGCTCCCCTTTTCCCTGAGACTATGGGCCTGCTCCTTGGGACCTGCTTCCCCTGGTACTGCTCTCAATGGGCCATTATCCCCTGGTCTGCTCCCCCTGGCCCTTTCCTCCATGACTCTGCTCCCCCTGGCTCTGATTCCATTGACACTGCTCCTCTGGGACCTGCTCCCCCTTGCCCTACTCCCCTGGGCCCTGCATCCACTTGTCCTTCTTCCCCTGGCCCTGCTCCCCATGGGCCCTGCTCTTCCTGGCCCTAATCCCCTGGCCCTGCTCCCCCTGGCCCTGCTCATTTGGGCCATGCTCCTCCTGGGCCCTGCTCCCCTGTTCTCTACTACCCCATGGGCCCTTCTCTGACTGGGCCGTGTTCCCCTGGTCTTGCTCCTCATGGGCCCTGTTCCCCGGGCCCTTCTCCCCCTGTTAACTGCTCCCCCTGGCCCTGCGCCCTCTTACCCTGTTTCCTCTGAGCCTGCTCCCAATGGTACTGCTCTTCCTAAGCCATTATCCCCCTGGCACTGCTCCCCCTGGCACACTTCTCCCTGGCTGCTCCCCCTGGCCCTGCGCCCTCGTACCCTGTTTCCTCTGAGCCTGCTCCCCATGGTACATCTCTTCCTGGGGCATTATGCCCCTGGCACTGATCCCCCTGGCACTCTTCTCCCTGGCTCTGCTCCCCCTGGCTCTGCTCCCCTGGGCCCTGCACTTCTGGGACCTGCTCCCCTGGGCCATGCTCCCCTGGGCCCTGTTTCCCATATGTCCTGCCTCCACCTGGCCATGCTTCCCTGGCCCTGCATCCCATGTGTCCTGCTCCCCCTGGCCCTGCTCCCCTGGGCCCTGTACCCCAAGTGTCCTGCTCCCCCGTCCCTGTTCCCCTAGGCCCTGCTCCACCCTGGGCTCCAATTTCCCTGGGCCCTGCTCCCCCTTGACATTACTCCTCCTAGTCCTGCTTCCCTGTGCCCTGATCCCTGTGGACCTGCTCCCCATGGCCCTGCACTTCTGGGCCCTGCTCCCCTGGGCCTTGCTTCCCTGGGCCCTGCTTCCCCTGGATCTTCTCCCCATTGTATTGCTGTCCCTGAGCCCTTCTCCCCTTGGCCCTTTTCCCCCTACCCCCAATCCCCCTGGCCCTGCTCCCCATGGGCCCTGCTCCCCTGGCCCTACTCCCTGTTGTCTCTGTTCCTCCTAGCCCTGCTCATCTGGGCCCGGCTCCCCTTGATCCTCCTATCTCTTGGTCCTGCTCCACCTTGTCCTGCTCCCCCCCAGCCCTGCTCCACTGGCCTTGCTCCCCTGGGCCCTACTCCCTCAAGTCTTGCTCCCCTGGGCCCTGCTACCCTTGCTTCTGCTCCTTCTGGGCCCTGGTCCCCCTAGACCTCACTCTCCCTGAGTCCTGGTCCCCTCTCGCCCTGCTCCCCCTGGCCGTGTTCCCTCTAAGCCTGTTCGCCTGGGGCCTGCTCCCCTGTGCCCTGCTCCCTCTGGTCCTGATTTCTTGGTCCCTGATCCCCCTGTCACTGCTCCCCATGGGTCCTGATCCTCCTGGCCCTGATCTCATGTCCTGTTCTCCTTGGGCCCTGCTCAACCTGGTCCTGCTCCCCATGGCCCAGCTCCTTCTGGCCCTAATCCCTTGGCCCTGCTCTCCCTGGCCCTGCTCCCCAGGTCCCTGCTGTCCTGGTCCCTGCTTCCCCTGGGCCTGCACCCCTGGGCCCTGCTCCCCCTGGGGCCTCCTCCCCGTGTGCCCTGCTCCCCATGGGCTTGCTCCACATGGGTGTTGCTACCCCGGGTCCTGCTACCCCTGATCCCCGCTTCTCATGTGCCCTGCTCCTCATGGCCCTGGTCTCTTGGATCCTGCTCCAACCTGGGCTCCGCTTCCCCATGGGCTGTGCTCCCCCTGAGTCCTGCTCCCCCTTGGCCCTGCTCTCCATGGTCCTGGGTTTCCAGGCCCCGCTCGCTCTGGTCCTGCTCCCCGTGGCCCTCTTCACCCTGACCCTGATCCCTCTGATCCTGTTCGCCTGGGCCTTGCTCCTCCTGGCCCTGCTTCCCTGTGCCCTGCTCCCCCCGGCCTTGCTCCCTGGGCCCTCCTCCCCCTGGTCCTGCTCCCCATGGGCCCTGCTTCCCTTGTCCTGCTCCACCTAGCCCTACTCCTTGTGGGCTCTGCTCTCCCTAGCCCTGATCTGCTGGGCCCTGCTCCCCCTGATCCTCCTCTCTCTGGGCCCTGCTCCCCCCGGTCCTGCTCTCCCTGGACCCTGTTCCACCTGGCCCTGCTCCCCTAAAACCAACTCCCCCAAATCCTCTACATCTGGGCCCTGCTCTCCATGGTTCTGCTCCCCTCTGCCCTGATTTCCCTGGGCCCCACCCCCCCCCTGGGCCCTGCTCCACCTGGGTCCTTCTCCACATGGCCTTTCTTCCCTGGGCCTGGTTCCTCTAGACCTAATCCCCTGGCACAGCTCCCCTGGCCCTGATTCCCTGGTCCCTCTCCTCCAGGCCCTGCTCCCTCTCATCATGCTCATCATGCCCCAGGCCCTGCTCCCCTTAGTACTGGTCTCCCTTGGCCCTTCTCCTCTGACCCTGCTCCGCCTGGCCCTTGTATCCCTGGCCCTACTCCCACTGGTTCTGCTCCCCTGGACCCTGCTCCTCTGCGAACTGGGCCCGGCTCCCCCTGAGTATTTCTCCCCCTGGCCCTGCACCCCTGTGCCCAGCAAGCCCTGTGTCCAGCTTCGCCTGGCCCTGCTCCCCATGGGCCCAGCTCTTCTTGGCCCTAATCCCCTGGCCCTGCTCACCCTGTCCCATCTCCTGGGCCCTGCTTCCCCTGGCCCTGCTCCCCAGGGCCATGCTCCTCCCGGGCCCTGCTTCCCTGTGCCCTACATTTCATGGACCCTTCTTCCCTTGGGCCCTGCTCCCCTGGTCTTGCTCCTCATGGGCCCTGCTCACCGGGCCCTGTTCCCCCTGGCCCTGCTCCCTGGGCCTTATTCCCCTGTGCCATGCTCCCCACCACCCCCCAACCCTACACTTCTGGGCCATGTTCCCTCTTATCCTGCTCCCCCCTGGGCCCTGCGCCTCTGGGCCCTGCTCCCCTCTGTGCTCCACTCCCTCTCGGTGCTGATCTCCCTTGATCCTGTTCCCCTTGGCTCTGCTCTCCTGGGCCTTGATTCCTCTGGTCTTTCTTTCCTGGGCCCTCTCCCCCTGGCCCTGCTCCCTGTGGGCCCTGCTCTTCCTGGCCCTAAACCTCTGGCCATTCTCCCCTGGGCCGTTCTCCCCTGGGTCCTTGTCTACTGATCCCTGCTTCCCCTGGGCCTGTTCTGCTGGGCCCTGCTCCCCATCAGTTCTGCTTTTCTGCGCCCTGATCCCCCTAGGCCCTTACCCTCCTTGGCCCTGTTCCCGCTGGTCTTGCTCCCCATGGGCCCTGCTCCAGTGGGCCCTTCTCCCCATGTTTCCTGTTTCTCCTTTTCCTGATACCCCTGTCCCTGCTCCCCCTTTCCCTGAATCTATGGGCCTGCTCCTTGGGACCTGCTACACCTGGTACTGCTCTCACTGGGCCATTGTCCCCTGGTCTGCCCCCCTGGCCCTTTCCTCCATGACTCTGCTCTCCCTGGCTCTGATTCCCTGGACACTGCTCCTCTGGGACCTGCTCCCCCTTGCCCTAATCCCCTGGGCCCTGCATCCACTTGTATGTCTTCCCCTGGCCCTGCTCGCCATGGGCCCTGCTCTTCCTGGCCCTAATCCCCTGGCCCTGCTCCATCTGGTCCTGCTCCCTCTTACCCTGTTTCCTCTGAGCCTGCTCCCAATGGTACTGCTCTTCCTAAGCCATTATCCCCCTGGCACCGCTCCCCCTGGCACTCTTCTCCCTGGCTCAGATCCCCCTGGCTCAGCTCCCCTGGGCCCTGCTCTTCTGGGACCTGCTCCCCTGGGTCATGCTCCCTTGGGCCCTGTTTCCCATATGTCCTGCTCCACCTGGCCATGCTCCCCTGGCCCTGCATCCCATGTGTCCTACTCCCCCAGCACTGCTCCCCTGGGTCCTGTACCCCAAGTGTCCTGCTCCCCCTTGCCCTGCTCCAGTGGGCCATGCTCCCTCTGGTCCTGCTCCCCTAGGCCCTTTTTCCCCTATGTCTTGCTTCCCCTGGCCCTGCTCCCCTGGGCCGTGCTCCCCTAGGGCATGCTCCCTCACGTCCTGCTTTCCTGGGCACTGCTCCCCCTGGCCTTAATCCCCTGGTCCTGCTCTCCTTGGGCCCTACTACACCTGGTCCTGCTCCCCATGGTCCTGCTTTCCTGCGCACTGCTCCCCCAGCCCTGCTCCCCTGGGCCATGCTCCTCCTGGCCTTGCTCCCCTGAGCCCTGCTCCTCCCTGGGCTAAGCTCTCCCTGGGCCCTGCTCCCCCTTGGCTCTGCTCCCCCTGGTTTTGCTTCCCTGGTCCCCGCTCCCTCTGGCCCTGCTCCCCCTGGCCATGTTCTCCCCAGGGCTGTGCTCCCTCTGGTCCTGCTTTCCTGGCAACTTCTCCCCATGGCCTTGCTCCCCATAGGCTCTGTTCCCCTGGCCCTAGTCCCCTGATCCTCCTATCCTTGGGACCTGCTCCACCTTTTCTTGCTACCCATGGCCCTGCTCCCCATGGGCCCAGCTTCCCTGGGCCCTGCTCCCTCGGGTCCTGCTTTCCTGGTGAGTGCTCCCCATAACTCTGCTCCTCTGCTACCTGCTCCCCCTGGCCTTGCTTCCCTGGGCCCTGCAACCCCTGTGTCCTGCTCCCCCTGGCCCTGCTCCTATGTTCTCTGCTCCCCTGGGCCATGCTCCCTCTGGTCCTGCTTCCCCTGGATCCTGCTCCCCCTGGTCCTGCTTCACCAGACCCCACGCCCACTGGCACTGCACCCCTAGGCCCTACTCCCTCTAGCCCTGCTCCCCTGGGCCCTGCTCCCCTCTGGCCCTGCGCACATGGGCCCTGCCCTCCTTGTGCTCCACTCCCCCTGGGCCCTGCACACCCTGGGTCTTGCTCCCCCTGGTCCTGCTTCATAGCACCCTGCTCCCTCTGGCCCTGTTCCCCTGGCCCTGTTCCCCCTGGCCCTGCTTCCCTGGGCCCTGTTCCTCCCTGGGGCCTGCTCCCTCTGGTTATGCTTCCCTGGGCGCTGCTCCCCCTGGCATTGCTCCCATGGGCCCTGCTCTCCGTGGCCCCTATTCCCTCTGGTTCTTCTCCCCTTGGCCCTGCTTCCCCCTAGGCTCTGCCCCATCTGTGCTCTGCTCTCATTTGACCCTGCTCCTTCTGCTCCTGCTTCACAGGACCCTGCACCATTTGGCCCTGATCCCTCTGGCTGTGTTCGCCCTAGCCCTGCTCCCCTGGGCCCTGCTCACCTAGGCCCTGCTCCCTCTGGTCCTGCTTTCCTGGGCCTTGCTCCCTCAGGCCCTTCTCCCTTGGGCCCTGCTCTCCTGGGCCTGCTTCTCCTGGACCTGCTCTACTGGGCGCTGCTCCTGCTGAGCACTGCTCTTCTGAGTCCTGCTCCCCCTGGTCCCTTCTCTCCCTGGGCCCTGCTCCCTTAGGCCCTTAACCCCTTACTCTGCTTCTCCAGGACCCTGATCCCCCTGGCCCTGCTCCCCCTTTCCCTGCTTCTCCTGGGCCTGCTTCCCCAGGCCCTGCTCCCCTTGGTAATGCTCTCCCTGGGCCCTTCTCCTCTGGCCCTGCTCCCCCTGGCCCTTGTATCCCTGGCTATACTCTCTGGTTCTGCTCCCCTGGGCTCTGCTCCTCTGCAAAGTACTCGCCCTGTCCCTGCTTCCCTGGGCCCTGCTCCCCCTGAGTATTTCTCCCCCTGGCCCTGCAGCCCTGTGCCCAGGAACCCCTGTGTCCTGCTTCTGCTGGCCCTGCTCCCCATGGGCCCTGCTTTTCATGGCCCTAATCCCCTGGCCTTGCTCGCCCTGTCCCTGCTCTCCTCGGCACTGTTTCCCCTATCCCTGCTCTCCTGGGCCATGCTCCTCTGGGCCCTGCTTCCCTGTGCGCTACTCCCAATGGACCCTTCTTTCCTTAGGCCCTGCTACCCTGGTCTTGCTCCTCAATGGCCCTGCTCACGGGGCTCTGTTCCCCCTGGCCCTGGTCCTCCTGGCCCTGCTCCCTGGGCCTTAATCCCCTGTGCCGTGCTCCCCACCGCCCCCCCGCACGGCCCTACACTTCTGGGCCATGTTCCCTCTTATACTGCTTCCCCCTGGGCCCTGTGCCTCTGGGTCCTGCTCCCCGCTGTGCTCCACTCCCTCTTGGTGCTGGTGCCCCTTGATCCTGTTCCCCTTGGCTCTGCTCCCCTGGGCCTTGATTCCTCTGGTCTTTTTTCCTGGGCCCTCTCCCCCTGGCCCTGCTCCCTGTGGGCCCTGCTCTTCCTGGCCCTAAACCTCTGGCCATTCTCCACTTGGCCTTGCTTCCCTGGGCCCTTGTCTACTGATCCATGCTTCACCTGTGTCTGTTCTGCTGGGCCCTGCTCCCCATCAGTTCTGCATTTCTGCGCCCTGATACCCCTAGGCCCTTATCCCCCTGGGCCCTGTTCCCACTGGTCTTGCTCCCCATGGGCCCTGCTCCCGTGGGCCCTTCACCCATGTTTCCTGTTTCTCCTTTCCCTGATACCCCTGTCCCTGATCCCCCTTTCCCTGAATCTATGGGCCTGCTCCTTGGGACCTGCTACACCTGGTACTGCTCTCACTGGGTCCTTGTCCCCTGGTCTGCTTCCCCTGGCACTTTCCTCCATGACTCAGCTCCCCCTTTCTCTGATTCCATGGACACTGCTCCTCTGGGACCTGCTCCCCCTTGCCCTACTCCCCTGGGCCCTGCATCCACTTGTCCTTCTTCCCCTGGCCCTGCTCCCCATGGGCCCTGCTCTTTCTGGCCCTAATCCCCTGGCCCTGCTCACCCTGGCCCTGCTCATTTGAGCCATGCTCCTCCTGGGCCCTGCTCCCCTGTTCTCTACTAACCCCTGGGCCCTTCTCCCCCTGGGTCCTGCTCCCCCTGGTCTTGCTCCTCACGGGCCCTGTTCCCCGGGCCCTTCTCCCCCTGTTAACTGCTCCCCCTGGCCCTACTCCCTCTTACCCTGTTTCCTCTGAGCCTGCTCCCCATGGTACTGCTCTTCCTAAGCCATTATCCCCCTGGCACTGCTCCCCCTGGCACTCTTCTCCCTGGCTCTGCTCCCCCTGGCTCTGCTCCCCTGGGCCCTCCTCTTCTAGGACCTGCTCCCCTGGGTCATGCTCCCCTGGGCCCTGTTTCCCATATGTCCTGCTCCACCTGGCCATGCTCCCCTGGGCCCTGTACCCCAAGTGTCCTGCTCCCCCTTGCCCTGCTTCCGTGAGCCATACTCCCTCTGGTCCTCCTCCCCCTGGGCCCTGCTCCCCTAGGCCCTGCTCCACCCTGGGCTCCAATTTCCCTTGGCCCTGCTCCCCCTTGACCTTACTCCTCCTAGTCCTGCTTCCCTGTGCCCTGATCCCTGTGGACATACTCCCCCTGGCCCTGCTCCCGTGGGCCCTGCTTCCCTGGGCCCAGCTCCCGCTGGATCTTCTCCACCTGGTATTGCTATCCCTGAGACCTTATCCCCTTGGCCCTTTTCCCTCTACCCCCAATCCCCCTGGCCCTGCTCCCCATGGGCCCTGCTCCCCTGGCCCTACTCCCTGTTGGCTCTGCTCCCCCTAGCCCTGCTCATCTAGGTCCTGCTCCCCTTGATCCTCCTATCTCTTGGTCCTGCTCCACCTTGTCCTGCTCCCCCCTAGCCCTGCTCCAGTGGCCTTGCTCCCCTGGGCCCTACTCCCTCAAGTCTTGCTCCCCTGGGCCCTGCTACCCTTGCTTCTGCTCCTCGTGGGCCCTGGTCCCACTAGACCTCGCTCTCCCTGTGTCCTGTTCCCCTATGGCCCTGATCACGCTGGCCATGTTCCCTCTAAGCCTGCTTCCCTGGGCCCTGCTCCCCTGTGCCCTGCTCCCACTGGTCCTGATTTGTTGGCCCCTGATCCCCCTGTAACTGCTCCCCATGGGTCTTGATCCTCCGGGCACTGATCCCATGGTCCTGCTCTTCTTGGGCCCTGCTCCACCTAGTCCTGCTCCCCATGGCCCTGCTCCTTATGGCCCTAATCCCTTGGCCTTGCTTCCCCTGGCCCTCCTCCCCAGGTCCCTGCTCTCCTGGTCCCTGATTCCCCTGGTCCTGCACCACTGGGCCCTGCTCCCCCTGGGGCCTCCTCCCTGTGGGCACTGCACCCCATGGGCTTGCTCCACATGGGTGCTGCTACCCCGGGTCCTCCTACCCCTGATCCCTTCTTCTCATGTGCCCTGCTCCTCATGGCCCTGGTTTCTTGGGCCCTGCTCCAACCTGGGCTCCGCTCCCCCATGGGCTGTGCTCCCCCTGAGACGTGCTTCCCATTGGCCCTGCTCTCCATGGTCCTGGTTTTCCAAGCCCCGCTCCCTCTGGCCCTGCTCCCCATGGCCCTCTTCCCCCTGACCCTGCTCCCTCTGATCCTGTTCCCCTGGGCCTTGCACATCCTGGCGCTGCTTCCCTGGGCCATGCTCCCCCCGGCCCTTCTCCCGGGGCCCAGCGCCCCCTGGTCCTGCTCCCCATGGGCCCTGCTTCCCTAGTCCTGCTCCACCTGGCCCTACTCCCTGTGGGCTTTGCTCCCCCTAACCCTGATCTCCTGGGCCCTGATCCCCTTGATCCTCCTCTCTCTGGACCCTGCTCTCCCCGGTCCATCTCTTCCTGGACGCTCTTCCACCTGGCCTCCTCCCCTGGGACCAAATCATCTCAGTTCTCTACCCCTGGCCCCTGCTCTTCATGGTTCTGCTCCCCTGGGCCCTGATTTCCCTGGGCCCTGCTCCACCTGGGTCCTGCTCCACCTGGTCTTGCTTCCGTTGGCCCGCTTCCCCTAGACTTCTTCCCCTAGCAGAGTTCCCCTGGCTCTGATTCCCTGGACCCTCTCCTCGAGGCCCTGCTCCTTCTCATCGTGCTCCCCCCTGGTCAAGCTCCCACAGGACTTCCTCCCCCGGTTCTGCTCCCCCTGGGCGCCAAACCTACTGGGCCCAGCTCCACCTAAGCCATGATCCCCCTAATCCTGCTTCCCTTTGCCTTGCTCCTACTGGCACTGTTCCCCCTGGCCCAATATTCCTGGGCCCTACTCCCGCTGGGCCCTTCTTTCCCTGAGCCCTGCTCGCCATGGACTTGCTCCCCATGGCCCCTGCTCCCCCAGGCCCTTCTACCCCTGTCCCTCTTTCTCCTGGGCCCTGCTCCCCATGGGCCTTCATCCCCTTGCCCTGCTTCCCCTGGGCCAGCTCCCCTGGGCACTGTACCCCCTTGTTCCGCTCTCCTTGGGCCCTTCTCCACCTAGCCCTGCTCCCCCTAGCCCTTTTCTCCCTGGCTCACCTCCCACTGGCTCTGCTCTCCTGGGCCCTGCTCCTCTAGGACCTGCTCCCCCTGGCCCTGCATCCCCTTGCCCTGCTTCCCCTGTGTCCTGCTACCCCTGGCCCTGCTCCCCTGGGCCATGCTCCCTCTGATCCTGCTCCCTCTGGACTCTGCTCCTCCCTGCCATGCTTCCACGGGCCCTGCTTCACCCTGGGCCCTGCTCCAATTTGGCTCTGTTCCCCCTGGTCCTGATCCCCTGAGTCCTGCTTCCCTGGACCCTGGTCCCCCAACCCCTGCTCCCCTGGGCCATGCTCCCAATGGGCATGGTCCCCCTGGCCCCACTCACCCTGGCCTTGCTCCCCTGGGCCCGACTCCTTCCAGTCCTTCTCCCCTGTCCCTCTCCTCCTGGTTCTGCTCCTCCTGGGCCCTGCTTCCATAGACCCCACTCCCCCTGGGCCCTACTCCCCCAAGCCTTGCTCCCCTGAGCCTTACTCCCTCTGTCCTGCATCCCTTGGGCCCTGTTCCTCCTGGTGCTATTCCCCTCGGCCCTGCTCCTCCCTGGGCTCAGCTCTCCCTAGACCCTGCTCCCCATTGGCTCTGTCCCCCTGGTCCTGCTTCCCCAGGCCCTGCTCACTGTGGCCATGCTCCCACTGACCCTGATCCCCCTGGCCATGTTCCCCATGGCCCTGCTCCCCTGGGCCCGATTCCCATGGGCCCTGCTACCTCTGGTCCTGCTTTCCTGGCACTGCTGCCCCCTGGGACCTGCTCCCCTGGGACCTGCTTTCCCTGGCCCTGCTCCTTTGGGCCCTTTTTCCTCTGTGTCTTGCTTCACCTGGCCCTGCTCCCCTGGGCCCTGCTCCTCTAGGCCTTGCTCCCTGTGGTCCTGCTTTCCTGGGCACTGCTTGCCCTGGCCCTAATCCCCTGGTTCTGCTCTCCTTGGGCCCTACTACACCGGGTCCTGCTCCCCATGGTCCTCCTTTCCTGAGCACTGCTCCCCCGGCCCTGTTCCCCTGGGCCATGCTCCTCCTGGCCTTGCTCCCCTGTGCCCTGCTCCTCCCTGGCTAAGCTCTCCCTGGGCCCTGTTCTCCCTTGGCTCTGCTCCACCGAGTTTTGCTTCCCCCGTCCCCGCTCCCTCTGGACCTGCTCCCTTTGGCCATGTTTTCCCCAGGGCTGTGCTCCCTCTGGTCCTGCTTTTCTGCGCACTTCTTCCCATGGCATTGCTACACATAGGCTCTGTTCCCCTGGCCCAAATCCCCTGGTCCTGCTATCCTTGGGCCCTGCTCCACCTTTTCCTGCTCCCCATGGCCCTGCTCCCCATGGGCCCAGCTTCCCTGGGCCCTGCTCCCTCGGGTCCTGCTTTCCTGGCCAGTGCTCCCCATAACTCTGCTCCTCTGGGACCTGCTCCCCCTGTCCCTTCTCCCCTAGGCCCTGCAACCCCTGTGTCCTGCTCCCCCTGGCCCTGAACCCATGGGCTCTGCTCCCCTGGGCCATGCTTCCTCTGGTCCTGCTTCCCCTGGATCCTGCTCCGCCTTGTCCTGCTTCACCAGACCTCACTCCGTCTGGCCTTGCTCCCCTAGGCCCTACTGCCTCAAGCCCTGCTCCCCTGGGCCCTGCTCCCCTCTGGCCCTGCTCCCCTGGGCCCTGCTCCTCCTTGTGCTCCACTCCCCCTGGGCCCTGCACACCCTGGGTCCTGCTCCCCCTGGTCCTGCTTCATAGCACCCTGCTCCCTCTGGCCCTGTTCCCCTGGCCCTGATCCCCCTGGCCCTGCTCCCCTGGGCCCTGTTCCTCCCTGGGGCCTGCTCCCTCTGGTCCTGCTTCCCTGGGCGCTGCTCCCCCTGGCATTTCTCCCATGGGCCCTGCTCTGCCTGGCCCCTGCTCCCTCTGGTTCTGCTTTCCTAGGCACTGTTCCCTCTAGCTCTGCTCCCCTGGGCCCTGCTCCCCTGGGACCTTCTCTGCCTGGCCCTGCGCCCTGGGCCCTGCTACTCGTGTGTCTGGCTCCCCCTGGCCCTGCTCCCTGGGCCATGCTCCCCTGGGCCATGCTATAACCTGGCCCAGCTCCCCTAGGCCATGCTCCCTCTGGTCAGGCTCCCCCTAGGCCCTGAATCTCCTGGCTCTGCTCCCCTTGGCCTTGGTTCCCCTTAGGCTCTGCCCCATCTGTGCCCTGCTCTCCTTTGACCCTGCTCCTTCTGCTCCTGCTTCACTGGACCCTGCTCCATTTGGCCCTGCTCCCTCTTGCTGTGATCCCCCTAGCCCTGCTCCCCTGGGCCCTGCTCACCTAGGCCCTGCTCCCTCTGGTCCTGCTTTCCTGGGCCTTACTCCCTCAGGCCCTTCTCCCTTGGGCCCTGCTCTCCTGGGCCTGCTTCTCCTGGACTTGCTCTGCTGGGCCCTGCTCCTGCTGAGCCCTGCTCTTCTGAGGCCTGCTCTCCCTTGTCCCTTCTCTCACTGTGCCCTGATCGCCCAGGCCCTTAACCCCTTACTCTGCCTCTCCAGGGCCCTGTTCCCCCTGGCCCTGCTCCCACTTTCTCTGCTTCTCCTGGGCCTGCTTCCCCAGGCCCTGCTACCCTTGGTACTGCTCTCCCTGCGCCCTTCTCCTCTGACCCTGCTCCCCCTGGCCCTTGTATCCCTAGCTCTACTCCCTCTGGTTCTGCTCCCCTGGACTCTGCTCCTCTGCGTCCTGCTCACCCTATCCCTGCTACCCTGGGCCCTGCTCCCCCTGAGTATTTCTCCCCCTGGCCCTGCACCCCTGTGCCCAGCAAGCCCTGTGTCCAGCTTCACCTGGCCCTGCTCCCCATGGGCCCAGCTCTTCTTGGCCCTAATCCCCTGGCCCTGCTCACCCTGTCCCTGCTCTCCTGGGCCCTGCTTCCCCTGGCCCTGCTCCCCTGGGCCATGCTCCTCCCGGGCCCTGCTTCCCTGTGCCCTACATTCCATGGACCCTTCTTCCCTTGGGCCCTGCTCCCCTGGTCTTGCTCCTCATGGGCCCTGCTCACCGGACCCTGTTCCCCCTGGCCATGGTCCCCCTGGCCCTGGTCCCTGGGCCTTAATCCCCTGTGCCGTGCTCCCCACCACCCCCCACTCCCAGCCCTACAACTCTGGGCCATGTTCCCACTTATATGCTCCCCCCTAGGCCCTGCTCCTCTGGGCCCTGCTTTCGTGTGTGCTCCACTCCCTCTCGGTGTTGCTCTCCCTTGATCCTGTTCCCCCTGGCTGTGCTCCCCTGAGCCATGATTCCTCTGGTCTTTCTTTCCTGGGCCCTACTCTCCCTGGACCTGCTCCCTGTGGGCCCTGCTCTTCCTGGCCCTAAAGCTCTGGCCATTCTCCCCTGGGACTTTCTCCTCTGGGCCCTTGTCTACTGATCCCTGCTTCCCCTGGGCCTGTTCTGCTGGTCCCTGCTCCCCATCGGTTCTGCTGTTCTGTGCCCTGATTCCCCTAGGCCCACATCCCCCTGGGCCCTGTTCCCCCTGGTCTTGCTCCCTATGGGCCCTGCTCCCGTGGGCCCTTCTCCCCATGTTTCCTGTTTCTCCTTTCCCTGATACCCCTGTCCCTGCTTGTCCTTTCCCTGAATCTATGGGCCTGCTCCTTGGGACCTTCTCCACCTGGTACTGCTCTCACTGGACCCTTGTCCCGCGGTCTGCTCTCCCTGGCCCTTTCCTCCATGACTCTGCTCCCCCCTGGCTCTGATTCCCTGGACACTGCTCCTTTGTGACCTGCTTTCCTTGGCCCTACTCCCTGTGGGCGCTGCTACCCCAGCCCACCTATCCTGGGCCCTGCTACCCCTTGGTTTTCCTTTCCCTGGGCCCTGCACCACCTGGTCCTTCTCCTCCCCAGTCCTGCTCCCCCTGTCCCTGTTCCCCTGTGCCCAACTCCCCCTAGTCCTGCTCGCCTGGGCCTTGCACACCTGACCCTGCTCCATTGTACCCTGCTCTCTTGGACCCTGCTCTCCAGGGCCCTGCTCCCCTGGCCCTTCTCCCCTGGGCTCTGCTCCCACTGTCCCTGCTCCCCCTGGTCCTTTTCTCTTGGCACTGCTATCCCTGGCTCTGCTGCCTTGGTCCCTGCTCCCCTGGACCTGGTCTCCCTGGTCCTGATCCCTTGGGCCCTGTTCCCCCTATTCTGCTCCCCCTGACCGTGCTCCCCTGGGCCCTGCTCCCACTGTGTCCTGCTCCCCCTGGCCCTGCTACCCTTGGTTGTTTTCCTTCTGGTCTTGCTCCCCATGGGCACTGCACCTCCTGGCCCTGCTACCATGGGCCATGCTCTCCTTGGGCCCTGCTCCCACTGATCCTTCTTCCCATGGGCCCAGCTCCCCTGGCCCAGCTCCCCCTGGGCCTAATCCCTATGAGCTCTTCTCCCCCTAGTCCTTCTCTCCTGGGCCCTGCCCCACCTGGTCCTGCTTCTCCCGGGCCCTGCTCCCCATGGCCTTACTCTCCTGGGCCCTACTCCCCCAAGTCCTGCTCCACTGGGCCCTGCTCCCCCTATCCCTGCTCCTCTGGGCCCTGCTCTCCTGGGCCCTCTTTCTCCTGGCCCTGTTCCCCTTGGCTCTGCTCCCTCTGTCCCTGCTCCCCTGGCTTTTTTCTCCTGGCACTGCTCCCCCTGGCTCTGATCCTCTGGGTCCTGCTTCCTGTGTACTGCTCCCCCTGGCTCTGGTCCCTTGGGCCCTCTCTCCTGGTCTCTGATCTAGTCCTCCTCTGTCTGGGCCCTGCTCACATGGTCCTGCTCCTTCTGGGCCCTGCTCCCCTTGGCCCTGCTCCCCTGGGCCCTACAAACCCAGTCCAGCTCCCCTGGGCCCTGCTACCACTGGCCCTGCTCCCCTGGGCCCTGCATTCCTGGGCCCTGCTTCCCCTGGCCCTGCTTCCCCTGGCCCTGCTCCTCTTGGCCCTGCTCCCCTGTATCATGCTCCCCCTTATCCTGCTCCCTCTGTCCCTGCTCCCCTGGGCCATGCTCCCCTGGGCCCTGCTCCTCCCTGGCACTCCTCCCCTTGGCTGTGCTCCCTCTGGCCCTGCTCCCCTGGGCCCTTCTCCCCACTGGGCTTTGCTCCCCCTGGGCCGTGCTCCCCCTGCCCCTACTCCCTGTGTACTCTGATCCCCTTAGCCCTGAATCTTGCACCCTGCTCCCTGTGGTCCTCCTCTCCCTGGGCCCTGAACCACTTCAAGCTCTCCCCAGCCCTGCTACCCCTGGCCTGCTTCCCTGGGCCCTACTCCCTCCAGTCCTTTTCCCCTGAGCCCTCTCCCCTGGTTCTGCTCCTCCTAGGCCCTGGTCCCCCTGGACCCTGCTCTCCTGGGCCCTGCTCCCTCCTGGCCCTGCTCCCCAAGGCCGCGTTCCCTCTGGCCCTGCTCCCCTTGGCCATGTTCCTCCTGGCCCAGCTCCCTTGTGCCCTGCTCTCTCTGGTCCTGCTTTCCTGGGCCTTGTTCCCCCTGGCACTGCTCCCCATGGGCCCTACTCCCCCTGTCCCTAATCCCCTGGTCCTGATCTCCTTGTGCCCAGCTTCACCTGGTCCTGCTAACCATGGCCCTGCTCCCCTGGGCCCTGCTCATGCTGGGCCCAGCTCCACGGCACCCTGCTTCCCCTAGGCCCTTCTCCCCCTGGGCCCTGCTCCACATGGGCCATGCTACCCTGGGCCCAGCTCCCCCTGTTTTCTGTTTCTCCTGGGCCCTCCTCCCCCTGACCCTGCTACCCCTTTCCCTGCTTCCCCTGTGCCTGCTTCCCCGGGCCCTGCTCTCCCTGATACAGCTCTCCCTAGGCCCTGCTCCCACTGTGTCCTGCTCCCCTGGGACCTGCTTCCCTGAGCCATGCACCCATGTGTCCTACTCCCCTTGGTCCTGATCCCCTCAGTCCTGCTCCCCCATGGCCGTGCTCCCAGGGCCCTGCTTCCATGGTTCTGTTCCGCCTGGGCCTTGGTTTCACTTTGCCTCTCTACCCCTGGGCCCTGCTCCCCTTAGGCCCTGTTCGCCCTGGTTCTGTACCCATGGGCCCTGCTTGCTGGCCCTGCTCCCCTTATGCCCTGCTCGCCCTGGTTCTGTACCCATGGGCCCTCCTCGCTGGCCCTGCTCCCCCAGCCTTACTCCCTGTGGGTTCTGCTCCTCCTATCCTTGCTCTCCTGGGTCCTTCTCCCCTTAGGCCTCCTCTCCTTGGGCCCTGTTCCTCCTGATCCTGCTCCTCCTTGGCCCTGCTTGCCTGGCCCTGCTCCCCTGGGGCCTACTCACCTAGTCCTGCTAACCTGGGCCCTACTCCCCATAGCCCTGCTGCCCTGGGTCCTGCTTCCCCGGGCCCTGCTCTCCCTGGCCCTTTTATCCTTGCTCTGCTCCCCTGGATCCTGCTCCCCTGGGAACTGCTCTCCCTGGCCCTTCTCCCCTGGGCCCTACTCCCTGTGTGCCCTTCTCACCCGGCCCTGCTCTACCTGGCCCTGCTCCCCTGGGCTATTCTCCCTCTGGTCCTGCTCCCCCAGGGCTCTGTTCTATCTGGCCCTGCTCTCCTGGGCCCTGCTCCCTCATGGGCTCCACTCCCCCAGAGCCCTGTTCCCACTTGGCCCTGCTCCCCCTGGTCCTACTTACCCAGGACCCACTCCCTCTGGCCCTGCTCCCCCTGGACCTGTTCCTCCTGGCTCTGCTCACCTGAGTCTTGCTTCCCTGGACCCTTCTCTCTCTGGTCCTGCTTCCCTGGGCCCTGCTCCTCCTAGCCCTGCTCTCCTGGGCCCTACACCCTCCTGGCCCTGCTCACTGGGCTCTGCTTCCCCGTGGCCCTACTCCCCTGGGTCCTGTTCCTCTAGGCCGTGCTCCCTCTGGTCTTGCTTTCATGGTCACTGCTCCCCATGGCACTGTTCCCTATGGGCTCTGCTCCCTGGGGCCGTAATACCATTCCTTGTGACCTGCTCCCCCTGGCCCTAAACCCCTTTCCTGCTCTCCTTGGGACCTGCTCCACCTGGTCCTGATAACCATGGCCCTACTCCCCTTGGTCCTCATCCCCTGAGTCCTGACCCATAGGCCCTGCTCCCACTTTCCCTGGTTCTCCTGGGCCTGCTTCCCCGGGCCCTGCTCCCCCTGGTACTGCTCACCCTGGGCCCTTCTCCCCCTGGCCCTGCTCCCTCTGGACCTTTTCTCTCTGGATCTGCTACCCTGGTTCTGCTTCCCTGGGCCTTGCTCCTCTGGCATCTTCTCTCCCTGGTCCTACTACCCTGGGCCCTGCTCCCACTGTGTACTGTTCTACCTGTACCTACTCCCCTGAGCCCTGCACCCATGTGTCCTGCTCCCCATGGTCCTGCTTTCTGGGCCCTGCTCCTCCTGGCCCTGCTCCCCCTTGGCCATGCTCCCTGAACCCTGCTCCCCTGGGTTCTGCTCCCCCTGGGACCTGGGTTCACTGTGTCAAGCTCCCCTGGGCCCCGCTTCCACTGGGCTCTGCTCCCCCTGGTCCGGCATTCCCCGGCCCTGCTCCCCTTGCTCTGATCCTCTTGGCCATGCTCCCTGAGCCCTACCCTCCCCCTGGTTCTGATCCCTATGGGCCCTGGTTTCCCTGTGCCCCGCTGCCCCTGGGCCCTGCTTCCCCTGGGCCCTGCTCCCCCTGGTCCTGCATTCCTGGCCCTGATTCTCCTGACCATGCTCCCCTGGGCCCAGCTCCCCCCAGCCATGCTCCCTGGACCCTCCTCCCCATGGTTCTACTCCCCCTGCACTGGTTTCCCTGTACCCTGCTCCCCTGGGCCCTGCTTCCTTTGGGCCCTGTTCGCCATGGTCCTTCTCCCCATGGGCCCTGCTCCCCTGACCCTGCTCCCCCAACCCTATTTCCTGTGAGCTCTTCTCCCCCTAGCCTGGATATCCTGGGTCCTGTTCCCCGTAGGCCTCCTCTCCTTGGGCCATGCTCCACCTGTTCCAGCTCCTCCTGGGCCCTGCTTCCCCTGGCCCTGCTCACCCTGGCCCTACTTCCTGTGGGCTCTTCTCCTCCTAGCCTGGCTCTCCTGGGCCCTGTTCACCATAGGCCTCCTCTTCTTGGGTCATGCTTCACCTGGTCCGGCTCCTCCTGGGCCCTGCTCCCCGTGACCCTGCTCCCCTAGGCACTACTCTCCCGAGTCCTGTTCCCATGGGCACTCCTCTCCTGGGCCCTGCATCCCCTGGCCCTGCTCCCCTGGTCTCTACTCCCGATGTGTCCTTCTCCCCCTGACCCGGCTCCCCTGGACTATTTTCCCTCTGGTCCTGCCACCCCACCCCACCCCAGTCCATGCTCCTCGTGGCCCTGTCCTCCTGGGCCCTGCTCCCCACTGGGCTCCTCTCCCCCTGAGTTCTGCTCCTCCTTGGCCCTTCTCCCCCTGGTCCTGCTTCCCGGGGCCCCACTCCCTCTGGCCATGCTCCCCCTGGCCCTGTTTCCCCTGGACCTTCTTCCCTGGAACTTGCTCCCCTGGGCTCTGCTCACTCTGTTCCTGCTCCCCCGGGGCCCTGCTCCTCCTGACCCTGATTCCCTGGGCCCTGCCCCCCCATGGCCCTGTTCTCTGGTCCTGCTCCCTCTGGTTCTGCTCCCCCGGGCCCTGCTCCCACTGGGCCCTGCTCCTCCTTGTCCTGCTCCCCATGGGCCCTGCTCCCCTGGCCCTGCTCCCCCTGGTCCAACTCCCTGTAGGCTCTGCTCCCTCTAGGCCTGCTCTCCTGGGCCCTGCTCTCCCTGGACCTCCTCCCCCTGCACCCCACTCCCCTGGGCCCTGTTCCCCCAGGCCCTGCTCCCCTGGGCTGTGCTCCCTCTGGTCCTGCTCCCCCTGGGCCCTGCTCCCCCTGGGCCCTGCTCTTGCTGACCCTAGTCCCTTGGGTCCTGCTCCCCCTTGGGCCCAGCTCCCTCTGGGCCCTGCACCCCTTGTCCCTGCTCCCCCTGGTGCTGCTTCCCTGGGCCCAGTTCCTTCTGGCCCTTCTCCCCCTGTCCATGTTTCCCCTGGCCCTACTCCCCTAGGCCCTACTCCCCTGAGCCCTGCTTCTCTGGTCCTACTTTCCAGGCCCTATTACCCCTCGCACTGCTCCCCATGGGCCCTGCTCCCCCTTGCCCTAATTCCATGGTCCTGTTCTCCTTGGGCTCTGCTCCACTTGGTCCTGATAACCATGGTCCTGCTCCCCATGGGCCCTGCTCCCCCTGCCATAATCCCCTGGCTCTGTTCCCCGTAGGCCTCCCTGCTCTCTGTTCCCTGCTTTTCCTGGGCCCTGCTCCCCTGGCCCTGCTATCCCTGGCCCTGCTTCCCCTGGGCCTACTCCCCTGGGCTCTGCTCCCCCTGTTCCCTGCTTCTCCTGGCCCCTTCTCTCCCTGGCCCTGCTTCCCTGGTATATGCTCCCCTGGGACCTGCTCTCCCTGGCCCTGCTCCCTGCACCCTACTCTTCTCCCCCTATCCTTGCTCCCCTAGGCCTTGCTCCCCCTGTGTCCTGCTCCCCCTGGCCCTGCTCCCCTGGGCTGTTCTCCCTCTGGTCCTGTTCCCTCCTGGGCCCTGCTCCACCTAGCCCTGCTCTTCTGGGCCTTGCTCCCCACTTGGGCTCCATTCCCCCTGAACCCTGCTCCCCCTTGGCTCTGCTCCCCGTGGTCCTGCTTCCCCGGACCCCATACCTCTGGCCCAGCTCCCCCTACCTTGTTCCCCCTGGCTCTGCTCCTCTTGGCCCTGCTCCCTCTGGTCTTGCTTCCCCGGGCCCTGCACTTCCTGGCCCTGCTCCCCAGGGCCCTGCTTCCCCCTGACCCTGCTCCCCTGTGCCCTGCTCTCCCTGGTTCTTCTCTGCCTGGGCATCGGTTTTCCTGTGTCCCACTCCCCCTGGGCCTTGCTACCCCTGAGTCCTGCTCCCCATGTTCCTGCTTCCATGGGCCCTGCTCCCCATGCCCTGCTCCCCTGACTTGCTCCCATGACTTGCTCCCCTGACTTGCTCCCCCTGGCCCTGCTCCTCTGGGCCCTGCTCTCCCTGGTTCTTCTCTGCCTGGGCATCAGTTTTCCTGTGTCCTGCTCCCCCAGGGCTTTGCTACCCCTGATTCCTGCTCCCCATGTTCCTGCTTCCCTGGGCCCTGCTCCCCCTGCCCTGCTCCCATGACTTGCTATCCCTGGCCCTGCTCCCCTTGGCCATGCTCCTCCTGGGCCATACTCCCCCTGGGCCTGCTCCCCCTGGACCTGCTCCCCATGTTCCCTACTCCCTTGTCCCCACTCCCCTTGGCCCTGCTCCTCTGAGCCCTGCTCTCCCTGGCCCTGCTCTCCATGTTCCCTGCTCCCCTGCTCTGCTGCCCCTGGCCCTACTCCCTGTGGGCTCTGCTCCCCCTAGCCCTGCTTTGCTGAGCCTTGCTCCCCCTGGTTCTCCTCTTCCTGGGCCCTGCTCCCCCTGGCCCTGTTCCCTTGGGTCCTACTCTCCCCAGTCCTGCTCCCCTGGGCCCTTCTCCCCTGGTTCTGCTCTTTCTGGGCCCAGGTCCCCCTGGGACCTGCTCCCCCTTGGCCCCGCTCCCTCTGGCCCTGCTCCCCCTGGCCGTTTTCCCCCTGGGCCCTGCTCCCTGGGCCATGCTCCCTCTGGTCCTGCTTTCCTGGGCCCTGCTCGCCATGACACTACTCCCCATGGGCCCTCCTCCCTCTGGCCCTGCTCACCTGGGCCCTGTTCCCCTGTGCCTTGCTCCCTCAGGGCCTTGCTCCCCCTGGGCCCTTCTCCCCATGCTCTTGCTCCACATGGGCCATGCTACTTTGGGCCCTGATCAACCTGATCCCTGCTTCTCCTGGGCCCTTCTACTCCTGGCCCTGCTCTCCTGGGCCATGCTCCACCCTGGGCTCTACTCCCCCTGAGTCGTGCTCCCCCTTGGCTCTGCCCTCCTTGGTCCTGCTTCTCTGGTCCCGGTTCCCTCTGGCCCTGCTCCCCATGACCCTACTCCCGGGACCATGCTACTCCTGGTTCTACTCCCCCATTGCCCTGGATTCCTGTGCCTCACTCCCCCTGGGCCCTGCTCCCCCTGGTCCTTCTCCCCATAGGCCTTGCTCCCCTGGTCCTGCTACCCCTGGCCTTACACCTGCAGCCTATGCTCCCCCTAGCCCTTATATCCTGTGCCCTGCTCCCCGTGGTCTTCCTTTCCCTGGGCACTGCTCCAACTGGTCTTGCTCCTCCCGGGCCCTACTCCTCATGGCCCTGCTCCACTGGGCCCTAGTCCCCCCATTCTTGCTCCCCTGGGCCCTGCTTCCCCTATTTCTGCTCCTCCTGGGCCCTGGTCCCCCCTGGGCCCCACTCCCCCTGGGCCCTGCTCCCCCTGTACCCTGCTCCACCTGGTCCTACTTCCCTGGGCCCTGCTTCCCCTGGCCCTCCTCCCCTTGGCCCTGCTTCCCCTGGGCCTGAACCTGGAGGCCCTGCGTCCCTTGCCACTGCTTTCCCTGGGTCCTTCTCCCCCTGGCTCTGCTCCCCCTGGCCCTTCTCCCTCTGGCCCTGTTCCCCCTGGTGCTTCTCCACTGGGTGATACTACTCTGGAACTTGCTCTCCCTGGCCCTGCTCCAATGAGCCCCAGTCCACCTGCGTCCTGCACTCCCTGGCCCTGCTCCCCCTGGCTCTGCTCCCCCTTTCCCTACTTCTCCTGTGCCCACTTCCCCGGGCCCTGCTCCCCCTGTGTCCTGCTCTCCCTGGGCCCTGCTGCACCTGGCCCTGCTCCCATGGGCCCCGTTCTCTGGATCCTGCTCCCACCTGTGCTTCACTCCTCCTGGGCGCTGCTCTCCCTTGTCCCTTCTCCCCCTGGCCCTTTCTCCCCCTGGCCTGCTCCCCCTGGCCCTTTTCTCCTGGCTCTACTCTCCCTGGCTCTGCCCTCCCTGGCCCTGCTCTCCCTGGCCCTGCTCCCCTTGCCCCTCTCCCCTTGCCCTGCTCCCTCTGGCCCTACTTTCTATGGGCTCTGCTCCTTCTAGCCCTGCTCTCCTTGGCCTTGCTCTCTCTGGTCCTCTTCTCCCTTGGCCTTGCTCCAACTTATCCTGCTCCTCCAGGGCCCTTCTTTCCCTGGCCCTGCTCCCCCTGGCCCTACACCCCCAGTCCTGCACCCCTGGGCCTTGCTTCCCCTGGTTCTCTCCTTCTGGGCCCTGGTTCCCCTGTGCCCGGCTCCCACTGAGCCTTGCTCCCATTGAGCCCTGCTCTCCTTGGCCCTGCTCCCTTGGCCCTACTCCCCCTGGTTCTGATCGCCCTGGGCTCTGCTCCCCCTAGGCACAGCCCCCCCTGGGCCCTGCTCCCCCTGGCCTTTTTCTCCTGGCTCTGCTCCCTCTGGCTCTGCTCCCCTGTGCCTTGCTCCCCTGGGACCTGCACTCACTGGCCCTTCTCCCCTGGGCCGTACTCCTGCTAGGTCCTTCTCCCCCTGGCCCTGCTCCCCAGGGCCCTGCATTCCCTGTGGTCTGCTCCCCCTGGCCCTGCTCCCCTGGGCCCTACTCCCTGTATGCCCTTCTCCCCCGGCCCTGCTCTACCAGGCCCTGCTCCCCTGGGCTGTTCTCCCTCTGGTCCTGCTCCCCCAGGGCTCTGTTCCATCTGGCCCTGCTCTCCTGGGCCCTGCTCCCTCATGGGCTCCACTCCCCCAGAGCCCTGTTCCCACTTGGCCCTGCTCCCCCTGGTCCTACTTTTCCAGGACCCACTCCCTCTGGCCTGCTCCCCCTGGGCCTGTTCCTCCTGGCTTTGCTCACCTGGGTCTTGCTCCCCTGGGCCCTTCTCTCTCTGGTCCTGCTTCCCTGGGCCCTGCTCCTCCTAGCCCTGCTCTCCTGGGCCAATCCCAAATACACACTCCAGAACATCTGAAAGAGACTACGTTCTGCTCCTCTCATGAGAGCTGGGAAGCAAAGAGTAACAGAATAGAAAATAGAATAGAGACAAATGCACAGAGATCCCAGTACCCCTTTAGGCACATATCCCCAATGAGTTAATTTTACAAATTGAGTCCCACTCTCTAATAGTTTCCCACACCTCCCAATAGTGCCATCAGGTGGGAAACACAGGTATAATTGTGAATCTTTGGGGGAAACTAAAGATCAATACCAGAATATCTACCCCATGTCCCCAAAAGCTCATATCTGTCTCACAAGAAAAAAAAAGCATTCAGTCCATCTAAAAGACCCCACCAATCTCATGGTGGGGTCTTTTAGATGGTGCCTGCCTTTCTCAATAGTCCTCACACCAAATCTCCTCTGAGACTCAAGGGAACACAGTGATGATGAACCCTAAATTAAAAGTTATTTTTTCCTCTACTTTCTTCTTTTGGATTTATAAACATAGCGTTCTTTCTCCCCACACTCTCACTGTATCATATTGACTAACCATAGAGTTAGTTAAAAGTACTAACCCTTGTACTGGGAACTTCTCCTTGATAGGTCATAGGAAATGTCCAAATGAAAAGACATGGGCAGAAGTGTAGAGCAGATTCTGACTAGAAGGGAAACCAGATGCTCACATCTTCAGAATGCAAGCATCTAAATAATCATGTTATCTTAGATTCACAGATACAGATGGCTCAATGTCCACTGAACACAGATAAGACCCACAAAACCCCAGATCCTCTAAAGGACATTCTGTCAAACACTAGTGAACTGCCCTTGTGCCCACCTTCCCAAGACTGAGAGAACAATACTGAGAGGACAAATGTATAATACACTGTATACATTTCACTAAACAGCACTAAGCAAGATGAAATCAGGAGCTAGGCATTCATTTCTGACAAGAAGGATTCTTGAAAAAATAAAGCCTTTCTTCTCTTACCTCTCTGCCTCTTCATTACTGGCTGTCTCAGACACAGCAAAGCAGCACAAACATTTTATAGTTGTTGTGATGTGTCCTGATGCCCCACTCACAATGCATGCGCAATCTGTAAGATATGAACACATTGTTGCCTGAATATATTTACTTCACACAGATGCCTGTTCATAAAAAATGGTACACACACACACACAAACACACAATAGAAATATTCTGGTAAATAATCTAGAGGTAGGTAAGAAAGCCTTGACTTTTAGTGTACAAAGTATATCTAACTCAAGACTAACTTCAACTTAACAACCCAATGCTTCTGAACACCAAACTCAAAGGGATGAGCAGCATTAGCTACCATAGTGGTTATTGGCAGCTCCAGCACACAAAGAATATGTGCACAAAATTTACCTGCCCTAGGGTACTAACTTGAATTCCAATCCCAAATACACAAACAATACTGCATTAACACCTCTAGACAAAAATACACTTCATGGCTTCTGAGCAGATGAACATCTGATATCTCCATCCCAAATGCACAGAAACACCACCTGTCACTACATGAATTTTTGGAGAAAAATACCTTATTCAAACTAAATGTTCAAGCACATTCCTACAAGTATTCATACAGGTACAACATCAGTTGGACACATACCTGTACAACAAATACACTGCTCATATATACCCAATGAATATCTCACAGGCAAAGACTCTGGAAAATCAAAAATATACAACCAGTCATCTCTTGAACTACACAACAGACCCACGTGAAATCCCACAGTACTAAAATACACACATTCCATAATATCCAAATATATTTTCAAGCACACAATGAACCTCTCACA
This sequence comes from Urocitellus parryii, assembly GCF_045843805.1. Taxonomy (NCBI): domain Eukaryota; kingdom Metazoa; phylum Chordata; class Mammalia; order Rodentia; family Sciuridae; genus Urocitellus; species Urocitellus parryii. Next base: position 1,739,886 of record NW_027551761.1, on the reverse strand, counting down.
TCTGCCATAGTACACATCACAAGAGCCCAATGAATTCAAAACACACTCAGCCACCAACAATTTATACTTCTAAAATGCATGAGACTAAAAATAATTATATATCAGAACCACACATTCTATAAACATCACCAAAATCATCAAGAATTATATGCCACAATAAACACAAAACACAATTCTTGAGAATCCTGTATACAAAGATTCTAAATACATACATCCACAAAACAATGAACATACACCTAATCACTTGGGTGCCTACATACACACAAAACACAAAAATGCTAGTCTTTCATGCAATCAGACAGATGGTTCAATACCAGAACACATGAAAAGCCACGCACACATTAATCTCTATCTATGGATCAATATATACATAATTTCCGAACAGGAAAGGAAAGAGAGACACATGAATATATCCAAATCATGAATATAGAGTGTCTTTAAAACATTACACAGTATTCCACATCTCCAGAATGCAACTTGCCAACCTGACCAGCTGCTGAGGGCCATTGCCAAGTAGGAATGACGCATCAAAATTTCCTTGCCAGCGTACCCCATGTTGCTTAGAGGAAGGACTCGTGGAAATGGACTTGCCTTGGACATTCGCTGTGACATTGCATGTATGTTTGAGAAAGTTGACCCTGCTCAAGGACAAGGGTGGATCCAGGTTTAGGGTGTATCCTGCAGGTTTTAGGAAGTATCCCGCTCCTTGGGTTTAGAGTGTTCCCGGTTTAGGACAATTTGGGTTTAGGGCGTTCCCGATTTAAGGTTATTCCTGCTGGGAATAGGGCATATCCTGCTGCCTGAGTTCCTGTTGAGTTCTCGTGGAATTCAAAAAAGTGTTTTGGGATTGAAAGCCTGGTGGAGTAGGTGAATTTGGCGGCAGAACTTGGATTTCCCCAGAACGTGTGTAGAGGCCGGTGTGAGTTTGGGAATAAAGAATTGCTGTTTGAATCTACAAGCTGTGAGTGGCTCGTGATCTTGTGCCCAGCCAGACTGTGGCAACCAGCCAAACATTCCTATCCACACCTAGAAATGGCACAGTATTCTCCAGAGAAATACACTTTGAATACTCCTAGCAACCTCATTCCCAATGAAGAAATTTATAGAATTCAACCATCCATCTACAAATCCACAAACCAATTTGCATGCCTGAGACACAAAAAAATCTCAAGAATATCATCTAAAATACACATAAGCTCACTTACAAAATCCAATTTATCACAGGCGAGTAAAACATTTTGTTTTTACTCAAATGCTAACAAATAGCTGTATCATGTATCCCTAAAACATATAAACAAATGCTCATAACCCCCATATATATGCACAATGTCACCTCTTTATCACATACCAGTTACAAATAACTTCCTCAACTACCTAATTCATACATATATGTATGAATTATATATGTATTCATACATATATGTATGAATTATATATGTATTCATACATATATGTATGAATTATATATGTATGAACTTCCTAATTCATACATATATGGCCCCAGAAAGCAGACATCAACTGCCATGTCCTTTAAGCACACATACTAATTGACACCTAAATATTCTCCTTCTCACAACTACTACTGATACATGCAACACAAATACACCCACACACACCTGAGCTGTGGTAGTTAATACAAACTGAAGACACAAATAACTCTCCATAGGCATTTAATTTCTACAAGTTACCCATTACATAAAAATATGCAAATATACCAAATTATACACAAAACATTATACTATCTTCATATACAAGTTCACACACTCCCAAATATGAATAACTCCTTGTCTATAAAAATGCAGAACCCTACCAACTCCACACCACACTTGAACATATTCATCCTACTACTCCACAAAATTAGTAACTGACCAGCCTTCAAGCACGCAAGTACACATACATGAATAAAGAAAAGAAATTTTTTATAAAACCCCACATAACCAAGTATACCCCATATCTCAAGTATACAAATACCACTCCTCCATTTCCCAACAATATCAATCACATGACAGACCCATAGATATATACCCAAACACATTCATTAATATAGCCAATACGCAAACACACATATTACACCCAAACATCCCAAGGTGAATTCATGAGCCTAAACAAATAAACAACAGCCCTTGAAATACTCTAAACCCTGCACAGTCTCAAAAAACACATCATGACTTTCCCTTGTTCTCAAACAGCCATGCAGACATCATCACACACACCGGTGAATAAATAAATATAATATATATATATATATATATATATATATATATATACATATATATATATATATATAAAATCAGATTCTCATGGGTAATTTGAAAACAAAACAAACCCTAAACTTTGAATGAATATCAACATTTTAGGGAAACCAGCACCCCACAAAAAAAGAGTAAAAAACACTGAAGCCCTCTGAATTCTTACCATCCTTTCAGGAAAAGCACAACATCTCATTTTCTCATACAAATAACCACCCAATGATTTTCATGCCTATCAAAATGAAAGGAAATCTTCCTAGCATCCAGAAATACATACAAGGGCTGCCCAACAGCCCACCAATACCACATAAGAGCATATCCCCAATTTCACTGCACAATATATGAGAACCACAAAAATTGATAAGAAAATATGTATCTTTTTATTGCAAAATGCCTTTTGGTCAAATGGCTCTCTTATAATAATTATAATCAAAGAAACATCCTGAAACAACATATAAGCCCATCACCCAATGAAAATCCAATTCTCTTAGCTTATACCGGCCCTGTCTGTCACAGATATCTGCACACTATAAACCCAGCTAGAAATGCACAAGACCCTCCCTTCTTGGAAACTCCTAGTCTGAAGTTATGGGAGAAGGTCAGACCTGAAAAGATGCTTGCCAGAAATGTTGACCATGACAGGCATGGTGATGCACACCTGTAATCCCAGTACCTTTGGAGGCTGAGGCAGGAGGATCGAGAGTTCAAAGCCAGCCTCAGCAACAATGAGGAAGTAAGCAACTCATTGAGTCTCTGTCTCTAAATAAAAGATAAACTAGAGCTGGGGATGTGGCTCAGTGTCCAAATGCCCCTGAGTTCAATCCCCAGTAACCATAACCCCCCCAATAACAGAAAAAGAAATGTTGACCACAACAAAACGCACAAACTACTCTAATCAAGAATTTTAACACAGAAACTTTGATCAATTAAGTCTTGTTTAGACCTACTGGACTGGAACTCTTGGTGAAATACATGAATAAGATAAGACATACACAGCCCACACTCCATAAAAGGCTACTTTTCTGAAACACTAGACAACTTATGCACCCACCTAGGACCATTATATGTTTCTTTGAGCCTACCATCTTCCATTCCATCAGGCCAGCTTGTTGCTAATAAAGCTCATTCAAACTACTTCTCAAGTCATTGACTCTATTGGGATACAGTGAAAAAAACACACACATGATGTAAAATGCTCAACAAAAACTAGCAAATTTTCTCCTGAAATTCTTTCATTTCAAAAATGTATATGCTAGGGGCTGGGCCTAGGGCTGGGGTTCCGTGGTAGAGTACTTACCTAGCTTATGCAAGACACTGGATTCTATTCTTAGCATCATACAAAAATAAATAAATAAAGGAATTGTGTGCATCTACAACTGAAAATTATATATATATATATATATATATATATAATTGTACATATATATATAATTGTACATATATATATATAAATTGTGTGTGTGTGTGTGTATATATATATATATATATATATATATATATATATATACACTAGCTTTTAACCCTCTGGTACACAGTTCTCACAGCCTCTAAATTCATTCACATAAACCTAAACATATAAACCTAAAGCACTCTGAACATACATAAAAAACTCCCACAATCCTGAATACAAACACATATTTGTTTTTTCCTTCCTCAGAATGGAAGTGAAAGATATGAATTTGAGCTGAACAGATATAGACTATGTTGGATACTGACATCTGAAACATGGTTCTATTCTCAATGAAGGGACTCTTTTACCAATTTCTGGTAATGCTGCTGGAAACAGCTTTGGCTGTCAGCTCCCTTGACATCTGCATCAGCTATAGAGAGCACCCTCAAGAGCTCTTACAACTTTCTAGGGTGGTTTCATGGATAAATGGGTAATAAAAAGCTGAGCACACCCCTAATGACAATATTAATCCCCCACATACACATAAGGCTAGCTGAGACTGTTTGGGGGTCTGGGTCATATTTTAACTTCTCCTCAGCCTGATTATGCTCTCTTTGAATATTACTTTAAACAAAAAAAAATGTACAAACAAACAAAAAAACCTGCTTACAGGGACTGAACTGCAAGGAACTCAACATAAGACAGCATTCTTTGATTCCTTCAATGATTACTCATTAAGCACCAAGAGAAACTGAAAGACCATCCCTCTTATGGATATTTCATCCCATAGAAGAAAATAGACAATAAACAAATATATGTATTATGGATTCACACATGGAATTTCTGGAGAGAATCAGTAAGAATTAAATTAAAGGACAGGGTCTCTACAGAAAGAAGGGAAGGGCTACAAATATAGGCTTGAGGAAAAGTGCAAATGGAAGAATACATTTCCTGGTACAAAATGATTTCAACTTCTGTGGTTTTCTCTTCACTTGATACCTGAAATCTGAGTTTATGGTGTGTATTGATTTTGGGGAGTCCTAGTTACCTAGTGAACCGATATTGTAGACTAACAAACACTGGAAAATTCAGCAATTCAAAGTGATAGGCATTTATCCTCTCCGGCACGGCATCTGAGGATCAGTATTAGGGATGGCTCTGCCACAACAGCACTCCTTCCCCAGTCTGGCCTCACTCACGTGATAGGGACATACAGCTCTCCCAAGGCCATATCCTCCAGCAATCAGCCTCATGATGTCCTCTTGTCAATGATAGAAAAGAAAAAAAAAAGAGGAGGACTCCAAGCAATGTAGGTCACACAGCAAGCCCAGAGCCAGTATTCTACCTAACTACAAAGTGACTACAATCTTGAGCAAGCTCAGGCTGGTTCCTCATGCAGATGCTCCAGAGACATTCCTAACCCTAATTTTCACCTTTTTACTTATTGGAGTTTGGTTGCATAAGTAGATGCTAATGAAACTGAGCAGGGTTCCACAAAAGACCTCCAAAATCAAGAGAATCCCCTTCATATTCAACCCCTGCTTATAAATATTACTTCCCCTGAACATTATAAGCCACCAACCCTCTGACTGGGAGGCTACTCGGCCTCTAAGTATGCCCACACTCAGCCTTTCAAGTGTGTACTTTTGCTTTGCAGACAAGCTCTTTCACTTTCCATAAAATCTGGGCCTTAAATTCTTCTCTTCCAAGAAACCTGAAGGTTTGAGTAGAGGATCCTACATTTTTGAAGACATTCTCAAACCCTTCACTGGTGACACATGCACCATCAACACAGACAAATTTCCAGTTTCTACCTAAAATAGAAAACCCTAGTACCCTGAATGTTAACATCATCACTATAACTATGCACACACATACACATGCGCTAGATACAAACATACAATGGACACACTGTCCATATGCACACTGTGAAAATACTATGGGCACAGACTCCAGAAAACCACCTAGCATACACAAGTTGTCTCACACACCACCCCCAGCCAAGACTGAAGCAAAAGCCTAAAGCCCTAAAATTCCTACAATCTGCTATTCCCAAATGCACAGACAGTCTACATGGCTTCTCTATTTCTAAACACACACAAGGAACCTCCCACAACCCCAGAATACTCACCAAAAATCCATGAGTTAAAATACTCACATGACCACCAATAGCCTATAGATTTCAAATACATAATACCAAACACAAACATCAAGACCACGCTTTCAAGCAACATCACCAATCTCTCTAAACATTACATTCCAGAATAAACAGAAACAGGACCCTTGAGCCCAAACATACCCAAACACTCTTATGCCTACATACAAAACACTAATTACACAAGTGTGAGGCCCTGGGCTCAAATCACAGTACCAAAACAATACAGACAGAAGAGCAAACACATGTACAAAGGTACAATGACTAATACACATATAACTCCCACACACTAACACATATACACAAACATTCCCAATACCTGAATATAGAGACCTCTCTCAAACACTGCCACATTCTACATCTTCAGAACACAACATAAACCTTATTCCCAAACATTTCCACACACATATAGATACACCACCATTCTCCAAAAATATACTTTGATATAACAACCACATTTCTGAAAATAATCTTACATTATTCATCCACCCCAGAGCTCAATATACACAGAGTAGAACACATGCCAAAGACACACAATATTCTCTAGCATACCACTTAAAAATACGCATCAAACCACTTATAAATTTTATAAACTTTTAATTTTTAAAACTGGAAACCAGCTCTTACATCCCCCAAATACTAAGAAATACTTGTAGCATATTACATACCTGTAATACATACAAACATAATTCCTACTTTTGGGCATAAATGCACAAGCCCAGCATTCCATCAGATACAGACAGCCTTATTTCCCAGTTACATACTAGTAAGTCCTCACTTAAAATACATTGCCCCAGAAGATATTCACCAAAACTGCCCGACCCCTGGAATACTTGTACCCATGTCCCCTGCACAATCTTACTTCACACAACTCTGTTCCTAAAACACCCCACAGACACCCAAGGAATGCTAGTAACTACAAATTCAATACACATGTAAATCTCCACAAGCATCAAATAGCTACATATAAATATGCAAATATCCTATTATTTCACACTACCTGCATATACAAAGTAACACCTTTCCAGATATTCATAAAAATATAAATTATCCATCTCCCAAAATGGATAATAACATACACTTCATAATCACACATATTCATTCTGCCACTCAAGATTAGTCATAGACCTGACCTCACACAAGGAAATACAAAAATCCATAAAACAATGACAAGCAAACCCACAACTATACATGATCTCCTGAATAGCCAAACATTCTCACTGCATTTCCCAAAATAGACTGTATACCCACGGAAAATACACCCAATGACTTACTTAACATTGCTCATATGCACATGCACATACACATATCTCTTCCAAATGACCCATGATACAAACAAAAATTGCAGCATTGTGGTATGGGCGGGCGGGGGCGTGGACTGCAGAGAACCACAGGTGAAATATTCCAAAGCCAAAATACAAACACCTACACCAAACTCCCTGAGTTTATATGTATTATTTCCCACACCCTCCAAACGTAACCAGTCCTACTGTCTCATTAGAATACAACTTTCTTTCAATAATCCATCCAGACACATACAAATCTCATATTCTTACCAGCCAACTTGAAACATAACCCAAAACTATGAATGCAAATAACACATTAGGAATACTATCTTCAAAATGGACATGCAACCAAAAATTCATGGCCTCTATATTTCCACAATCCCCAAGAAGGAAAAAAGTCTGCAACATAGTCAGATGCAACCATGCACCCCACAATTCTTACACAGTAGGCAAAGGCAAAATCAAAACGTATTAGCATCCCCAAGACCAAACTCTGACACCCCAGTGCCAATGAACATCTACAAAAAAGAACACATAACTTTACTCATGTAAAAGATGAGAACCACAAAATTTAATAATAAAACATGACTCTATTTATTGCACATGACTTGTGGTCACAGGGTTCTCCCATCATCATTCAGGTGCTCTGTCCAGAGGCTCGCACCAACAGCCAACCTACGACAGCACGTCAGTCACAGTGTGACCACATCCCACTCAGCAAACTAGGCTCAGTATACTCCCTCGTGCAATGTCGCTAAAATCACGGGAAAAGAGCATCCTTCAGCTAACAACCAGGATGCCAGCTGACAGTGTCCCCAACATTCACAGATTTCACAGGGAACAAGAAGATGATCATCACCACTTCGTCTGACATGGACAGGAGCCAAGTCGAGGACCTGCTGACTGGGACCTGCTTCTCAAGCACCGCACAGGTGCCCTGGAGTCCAGGCATCACACAGGCTTCAAAGGACATGGATGGACGATGCCTCGATGTGGGGTCGCACTGGACAACACACCCCTCACTTCCAGGTCTGGTGCGGATGGCCCGCGTCCTAGGGGAGGCAAGGCAGGCTCTTGGGCTGCCCTGGGAGCACAGGACCAGGCAGGGACACACTGGGGACAGGAGAGGTTCGCGGGTCTAGTACCTCAGGGCCTATGGGACGGAGTCTGGATGCCGCCATGGGAGCCCAGGCGGCCGTTGGGAACCCACCGTGCGCGCTCGCGCCTTGCCGCCTTGCCGCCTTGCCGCCTTGCCGCCTTGCCGCCTTGCCGCCTTGCCGCCTTGCCGCCTTGCCGCCTTGCCGCCTTGCCGCCTTGCCGCCTTGCCGCCTTGCCGCCTTGCCGCCTTGCCGCCTTGCCGCCTTGCCGCCTTGCCGCCTTGCCGCCTTGCCGCCTTGCCGCCTTGCCGCCTTGCCGCCTTGCCGCCTTGCCGCCTTGCCGCCTTGCCGCCTTGCCGCCTTGCCGCCTTGCCGCCTTGCCGCCTTGCCGCCTTGCCGCCTTGCCGCCTTGCCGCCTTGCCGCCTTGCCGCCTTGCCGCCTTGCCGCCTTGCCGCCTTGCCGCCTTGCCGCCTTGCCGCCTTGCCGCCTTGCCGCCTTGCCGCCTTGCCGCCTTGCCGCCTTGCCGCCTTGCCGCAGGAGCCCCAACTGACGCCAGAGCTCCAACTGACACTGGAGGCCTTGGGTGGTGGCCCGCGAGCGCCAAAGCGCCTCCAGCTAAGGGCGTGCGCATGCGCAAAGGGTGCAGGGCGGACTAGAAGCCCTGAGCTGCCTGCAAGAAGAAATCCAAGGGAGTCTGAAGGCTTCTGGGTATCTCAGAAAAGGGGGCTCCTCGTCCCAGAGCTTCTGGGCTGGCCCTCCATTCAGCAAGTGCATCTACAAACCTGCCATCCCTGAATTAGAGACCACCCTGCTGCAGTACTTAGATTCTCTCTACCCTGAAACAGAGGCTCATCTTGGGCCTGGTGATTTTACCCCTTTTGCACTCAGTCCTTTTGATTCGCATTCACTCATCCAAACATCAGTGTGTGCTTTTCTCCCAGTCCATCTGTAGCTTCCAGTAAGAAACAGTTCTGCAGAGAATTATAGGTCTGGGCAACCTCTGAAAACCCCATTCCTTGAATTTGCCTATAGTAAATTTCTTGATTTACTGTCCTTCACATATTACTGCATAAGGAGAGCTCTCCCAATAGATACGGATGCTCAAATGTTCTCTTTAAAAGTTTTTCTTCTTCTACTTTTAATGAAGACTTGGCAATGTTGACCAATTTCAGCAGACAGCAAACTGATCCTCTTCTTTTTCTCCTACATGGCATTCTTTTAGCTGAAATTTTTTCGAATGTGTACCATGATTCACATGACCTTGGAACATATTGAAAAAGAAAATCCACTCCCTTGATGCTCTCTCTGGGGATTTGGGTAATTAGTATCACTCTAAATATAATGGCAAAGACATGTCACAGGTGACACTGCCAAAAGCACAGAACTAAGGGCTCTACAGGAGGCAGACAGAGCCTTTAGCCATTGGGCCAATGTTCTTAATTAAGTAGACATCCCTGTTAAGAAATCTTTTTCTTTCATGGTAGGGCATAAGGACAATTCATGGCTTCATCTCATGGCCTCGTTGCACGAATTGGATTTGAGCTAGTTGGATTATATGCATCTGGGGTCTAGCATTTTGAAACAGTTCAAAACTGATTGCATGGGGTATGGGGTGAAGCTCAGTAGCAAAGCACTGATTATAGAGTTTGCAAGGGCCATGAAATTTATCTCAGTCTACCAAATCAACCTTGCTTCAAAAATATACTCTACATCATTAGTTACAGTACACCATTACTTAAAAAAGAAAAAAAAACCCTGTGGAATGAGGAGAAGACATGTTTTTCCATACTGCACTATTATTTCACTAATTCAAAAAAAAACTGCCTGCTATAATATCAATGACATGAATGTGGGCAATAATTAGAAGACTTCAAGTGAAATAAGAATGAAAGAAGCTTGTTTTCAGTTCCTGAGTATCAAGGATTTCCCCTCCATTCCTTTGAAAAGGCTTATAAAAAGATGTTGAATATTTCATGAACACCAAAGTGTGCATTTTACAGACATGATGGGATGAAAAACCATTATATCCATAGAATGCCAGCCACAACCTAAAGCTTAGAGTATTGGCTGTTTATACCCATGATCTTGTGGCTGATGAGAGCCCTGCTCACTGGCCCTGCCCAGCAGGAGGCGAAAACAAAGATTATAGGTGAGGCATTGGAATAGAGGAAGCACATGGGGGGTGTCCTTCTTCTTTCAGGATCAGGTTTGATGAATTCTGGGTTCTTTCCAAGACAAGAAGGAGAATAGCACCAAGTTAGGAAGGGGCCCTACTCATATTGTCACTTTAAGTTAGGCAGGGGTCCTGATCAATATATGCAAACGTGGAAGTGTGGTGGACCTTGCATTCCTTGACTACACTCTGCATGATGACCTGGTGAACGGGGATGTGCTCCAGACAACCTGGCCACACCTGGCAGCTGGTGCAGGCCTGGTTCTCTGTGACATTCTTCTTCCTGTGTTTGGGAGCTCAAAGGAAAAGGACCACAGAATGGCTCCAATTCCCAGGCCCAGTATCTACATAACCAGTGGCTGTGAAAATCTCTGAAATGCTCCAATCCACATCATCCCATCACCTTCCATGATCCTAAGCAGCTGTTACTGGTCAGGGCAGGAGAGGGTTTCAGGGAACTCAGTGTCTATCATACAGAACTCTTCCCTGGGAACAGAGCTTGTGTGTCATGGCAGGGACCAATGAACACTGGGGACACAGTAGGCCAGAATATGTCCCCCATTTAGTGTTTACTGTGGGAAATTCTGGGAGAAGCACCCACATTCTGGGCAGGATGTGCTTCTGTGTGACCTTCAGAGTTCCTCAGCCTCTAGCTATAAAGAGATTTTATTCAGGGGCTTTTTTGTTTATTTGTGCAAGTCTAGGAAAGAATGGGAGGGTTATACAAGGAGTATAAGCAAAAGGAAGAATAAGGAAGTGATGGAGCAATAATCTTTAGGACCTATCACCTTCACAAATGACCTTGGAGTGCCGAGAACTGCCCAGGAGAAAGTCCCTTACCCTGTTGGCGAGCATGGGGAGGGGCATGGTGCCACTGAGCAGAGTCAAACTTATCCATTGATAGGGAGTCACCTAGGAGGCCAATGGAGTGTCTGCAAAGGATGCACAAGGGGCCTCTCAGAGGCAGGGAAACTGAGGTTTCACAGTCCACAGACAGCGTTCAGGGAATCCTGGTGTACTGGGAATTAGTTTTCTCTGGGTAGAACTATGACAAAGGGAACACAGCATAAAATTTACTCAGAGACATTTGCAAACTGCACAGTTTCCCTCCCCGCAGGGCCCTTAGCTGTGAGCATTTGTCCTCAGATTCCCACTGACTAAGGAACTGGTGGGGGGGGCTCAATCCTGCTGCCATTTCCACTCCTCCATTCTCCTCTTTGTTTTGCCTCCACAGCAACTGCATCACAGAGACCAGGCATGAACTTTAATCCTGTTGCAACATGTCCACATTCAGGGGCCTGCCCTTTCTTCCAGCTGCCCCTGTGCCAACACACCAGCTGTTCTGGGAGCTGCCCCTGGCACCATGGGTGACTGCACCCATCTCCCATGGGTAACCCTATGGTGCTGTCTGCTTAACCTGGGCAACCATATGTGCGTGGGCTGTTCACTGTTGGTCAACATGGGCCAGAACTGAAGTTAGCAGGGCCTCCTCATATTCAGAACATTGCCCACACTCAGGCACCCCTCAACTGGTGGGTCCTGGGGGCCTCTTATGGGGGTGTGGAGCATCCTGCTTCATTTATACCAGCACCTTCTGGACTGAGAACAACTGTGCCTGCCTCAGCCAGTGGGCGGATCTGGAACCATGGGGGCTATTGTCACCTGGGCCTTAGTCCCCCAGCATCACCACCATTTGCACACCTGGCCCCCATTGCTTTCCCAATGAACGTCCAACAATCACCAGATGGAGTGTATGGGGAGGGTGAATTGCCCACCTTCAAGGCTACGGTGCCACCAGATGACTCCAGTGGACCTCAGAGCAACTATGAAGATTTCAGGCACTGGCAGCAATTCAAGATCCTAGTCCACAGGCACCTTCCTCAGAATCCAGATGTGGAAGCACTTTCTTGCTTCCTTGTATGAGTGTTCTTCCCAGGGACCCAGAACTTTTCCTGGAGCTCTGACAGAAGGAAAATCATGGGATGGACAAAGGACGCTGGGGTGTAGAGAACTGGAAGGGAGGTCCTGAGGGTAAGGGACAAGCTGAGAGACCGATATTCCCAGGAACATTGATCTTGCACCAGTAGATGAAATGTGCCTCATCTCAGGTGCCCATCAGAGCCCTGTGAGTGCATCAATCTTTGTTTCCAATGATCTTCTCCATCACATAGAAGACTCAAGGTTAGAGGAGGTTCTGGAGCTAACGTGAGCCAGGATTTAGAGTTGGCTGTCTCACTCCATAAGATGGTCCCTCCCCTAGCAATTTCACCTTCCACCATGGACCTGATTGTTCCTGGCACAAAGGACATCACAAGCAGAAGTGGGTTTAGGGGGACTGGCCCCAAGGGTGAACACTGCAAACACCCACACACATTGTCTTGAAACCCCAATCAGGATCCTGTGGTGATGTGGCACTCATGGGGAAGCTCTCTTTGGATTCTGGATGGGGATGCTTATCTTTGCCCCAGTTTGTAACCATGCTGCCAGGCCATTCTTTGCATGGTCTCTGATAGCTTGGGTTGCCATACTGAATGCCATAGATTGGGTAGATGAATCCCTACATATTCATTTCTCACAGTTCTGGAGTTTGGAGTCCCACAGGAAGGGTGCCTGACCCAGAGTCCCATAAGGGGTTTTTCTTCTCCTTGCTAGAGAAAATTGCTAGCTCACCTATGTTCTCACATGACTGACATAACTTCAGTGTCTCTTTCTTATCCAGGAAGACCACTAATGCCCTCATGAACCCACCCTCAGGTTTTCATCTAACCCTCCTAAACACTAAAGCCAATCTCCAGATACCACCACATTGGGGGTTAGGACTTCAACCAGGTGTATTTTGGAGGATAAAAAGACATTAAGCACATAAAACACCACAGCACTGAAGAATACAAGTAAAATCACAAGGCCAATGCAGACCTTGGTGTTAATGTTTGGCATAAGGTATGGGTACAACTCCTGGAGTCCCAATGTGAATGTTTTGAGATGAACATGATGGGACAGATGTAACAAAGGTAGGAGGGCACTTTGGGAAGAAGAGAATGGAGGGTGACCTTGTAGACCCTGATTGATCCCAGTGAATTCCAGCCCAGTGCTTTGGTCTCTGTTCAAACTGGAGCCCACCATAACCATGGAGGAAGCCCTGTGAAAGGGTTTTCAGGATGGCAGCGCACAAGCAACTTTGACCAGATGGACTTCTATGAGAGTGCAGAAAAGTAAGTCAGGTTTCAGGGCCCAGACCTGAGTGCTGGAGGATCATGGTTTGCACAGCAGAGTCTGGAAGGGCTTGTCACCTACCTATGTGTTGGTTCTGAGGCATCTAGATCTCCAGATAGCGGCTTCTCTAGCTGGAGGCCTGGACATTCTCTCTACAACAATCCCAGGAACTATAGCCTCTATACTCCTGATCCCAACTCTGCCTTGAGGATCAGGGTCAGAATGGGGAGGAGTAACCAGCTCAGGAAGAGGATCTCCTTCTGCTTTGTTGGCTCTGCAGAGGCAAAAAGTTGTACTAGCCTCACATAGGCCACCTGCCTGGTAACTGGTACCTCTTTACAGAGTGTGGTCGACTATAACTCATGAAAGTGGCCACTACTTCAACCTGATGTTCTAGAAGAGGGTGGAAGTGGGGATCAAAATATCATGGTCATTCAGCACCTCATGTCCCAAGAAAAATTCTCTGGACTTTACTGCCCTTTCTCTATATAATCCCAGCCATTCTGACAAGGGAAGAGAAGGAAAAGAACAAGCCTTCATTGGAAGCAACCCAATGTCTGTTTAGTTTCCATTTTCACATGACCTCTCCTGTCCTTTGGTCTCTCAGGTGATCTTTCCAGGATTCATGATCCCAGCCTCAGTATGCCTGAATTGGATAAGGACCCCTCGTGTTCCCTGACATAAATCGCATCCCTACCAGCTTCTGGCATTTACCTGGTCTGTGTGATTCCTGGCAGAAATAGGAGAGAGCTGGAACAAAGGTCACCTAGGGGCCCTACCTGGGTCCCTCAGTCTTGTCCCATCATCACATGGAAGTGGTGTACCTGAGACCAGGCCTGAGCCAGCCCCAAGGTCACATGATGCAGTGTCCTAAATGCCCATTGTCCCCCCAGCTCCTCTGCTTTCTCTCCCCACCTGCACTTATGGCCTCAGGGGGTTCCCACAATTAGAAGAAGAGACTCAGGCCTGGTTTGCAGAAGGCTCTGCACAATGTTTGGGCCCCATGGAGAGCAGTAGATCTGTAGCCCGCTGAACATCTCTGGAGGAGTGGGAAGGGAACCCTCCTGGGCGGGGCACATAAGCAACCCCCAGCCAAGCTTCTGCTTGGCCACCCACATTATTTTCTTTGGGCTGGAGGCCTCTGTCCCAGAGGCAGGGCATCCCCAGGAGTCACAGCCATGGCTCCTCGAAGGGTGGTAGGACTCACCATGTCACTCTGGGCCCCTCATGCCCTGAGTCAACAGGCTAAGAAGAGCCATCATGAGGTCCAGCTGACTGTTGCAGATCACCAGGAAGAAGAATGGCCTCCCTCCCAGGTGGAGTCGAAGACATGTGCCTGGAAGATGAGGTACCTCAGGTCGTCTCTGGTGACCTTTGCCCATGTGGAAGTGGAGAAAAAATGACAACAGTCTCCCTGCTCTCCTAGGCCATGTTCCCTCTAGTCCTGCTCCCCCAGGCCCTGCTCCCCTGGGCCCAGCTCCCACCTGGGCTCAGTTCCCCGTGGGCCCTGCTCCCCCTGGTCCTGCTTCCCTGGGTCCCGCTCCCTCTGGTCCTGCTACTCCTGGCCCTGTTCCTCCTGGCCCTGCTCCCCTGGGCCCTGATACCTCTGGTCCTGCTTTCCTGGGTGCTGCTTTCCTGGGTGCTGCTCCCCTGGGCATTGCTCCCCATGGGCCCTGCTTCCCCTGGACCAAATCCCCTGATCCTGCTCTCCTTGGGCCCTACTACATCTGGTCCTGCTTCCCATGAGCCCCGGTTCCCCATGGGTCCAGCTCCCCTGGGACCTGCTCCCTCTGGTCCTGTTTTCCTGGGCACAGCTCCCCCTGGCTCTGCACCCCTGGGCCCTGCTCCATCTGGTCCTGCTTTACTCAGCCCTGCCCCCTCTGGCCCTGCTCATATGGGCTCTGCTCTTCCTGGCCCTAATCCCCTGGCCATGCTCCCCCTGGCCCTGCTCCCTGGACCTAGCTCTCTTGGACCCTGCTTCCCCAGGCCCTGCTCCCCTGGGCCCTGCTACTCCTGGGCCCTGCTCTTCTGTGCCCTGCTTCCCTGGGCCCTTCTCTCCCTGGGCCCTGCTCCCCCGGTCTTTCTCCACATGGGCCTTGCTCTCCCAGGCATTTTCCCCTGTTCCCTGCTTCTCCAGGGCCCTGCTCCCCCCTGGTACTGCTGTCCCTCAGCCCTTCTCCCTCTGGCTCTGCTCCCCCTGGCCCTTTTATGCCTGGCTCTACTCCCCCTGACTCTGCTCCTCTGGGACCTGCTCCCCCTGGTCCCTTCTCTCCCTGGGCCCTGCTCCCCCAGGCCCTTAACCCCTTACTCTGCTTCTCCAGAGCCCTGTTCCCCCTGGCCCTGCTCCCCCTTTTCCTGCTTCTCCTGGGCTTGCTTCCCCAGGCCTTGCTACCCTTGGTACTGCTCTCCCTGGGCCCTTCTCCTCTGACCCTGCTCCCCCTGGCCCTTGTATCCCTGGCTGTACTCCCTCTGGTTCTGTTCCCCTGGACCCTGCTCATCTGCGACCTGCTCTCCCTGTCCCTGCTACCCTGGGCCCTGTTCCCCCTGAGTATTTCTCCCCCTGGCCCTGCACCACTGTGCCCAGCAACCCCTGTGTCCTGCTTCCCCTGGCCCTGCTCCCCATGGGCCATGCTCTTTCTGGCCCTAATCCCTTGGCCCTGCTCTCCCTGGCCCTGGTCACCTGGGCCCTGCTCTCCTGGGCCCTGATTCCCATGTCCCTGCTCCCCTGGGCCATGCTCCTCCTGGGCCCTGCTTCCCTATACCCTACTCCCCCTGGACCCTTTTCCCTTGGGCCCTGCTCCCCTGGTCTTGCTCTTCATGGGCCCTGCTCACCAGGCCCTGTTCCCCCTGGCCCTGTTGCCCCTGGCCCTGCTCCCCTGGGCCATGCTCCCTCTTGTCTTTCTTTCCTAGGCCCTGCTCTCCCTGGCCCTGCTCCCTGTTGGCCCTGCTCTTCCTGGCCCTAATCCTCTGGCCATTCTCCCCTGGGCTTGCTCCCCTGGGCCTTAGGCTACTGATCCCTGCTTCCCCTGGGCCTGCTCTGCTAGGCCCTGATACCCATCAGCACTGCTCTTCTGCACCATGCTCCCCCTGGGCCCTTATCCCCCTGGGCCCTGATCCTGCTGGTCTTGCTCCCCATGGGCCCTGCTCCCGTAGGCCCTTCTCTCCATGTTCCCTGTTTCTCCTTCCCCTGCTCTCCCTTTCTCTGTTCCCCCTTAACCTGAATCTCTGAGCCTGCTCCTCCAGACCTGCTCCCCCTGGACTGCTCCCCCTGGCCCTTTCCTCCCTGGCTCTGCTTCCCTGGGCACTGCTCCTCTGGGACTTGCTTTCCCTGGCCCTACTCCCTGTGGGCTATGCTATCCCTAGCCCACCTATCCTGGGCCCTGCTCTCCCTGGTTTTCCTTTCCCTGGGCCCTGCTCCACCCGGTCCTTCTCCTCCCCAGCCAGGCTCCCCCTGTCCCTGCTCCCCTGGGCCCTACTCCCCCCAGTCCTGCTCGCCTGGGCCCTGCACGCCTGGCCCTGCTCTCCTGTGCCCTGCTCTCCTGTACCCTGCTCTCCTGGGCCCTGCTCTCCTGGGCCCTGCTCCCCTGGCCCTTCTCCCCTGGGCTCTGCTCCCCCTGGCCGTGCTCCCCCTGGCCCTATTCTCCTGGCACTGCTACCCCTGGCTCTGCTGCCTTGGGCCCTGCATCCCTGGGACCTGCTCCCATTGTGTCCTGCTCCCCCTGGCCCTGCTACCCTGGGTTGTTCTCCTTCTGGTCCTGCTCCCCATGGGCACTGCTCCTCCTGGCCCTGCTACCCTGGGCCCTGCTACCCTTGGGTCCTGCTCCCACTGATCTTGCTCCCCATGGGCCCTGCTCCCCTGGCTCAGCTCCCCTTGGCCCTAATCCTATGAGCTCTGCTCCTCTTAGCCCTGCTTCCCTGGGCCCTGCTCCCACTGGTCCTCCCTTCCATGGGCCCTACCCTACCTGGTCCTGCTTCTCCAGGGCCCTGCTCGCCCTGGCCTTAGTCTCCTGGGCCCTACTCCCCCAAGTCCTGCTCCACTGGGCTCTGCTCCCCCTGTTCCTGCTCCTCTGGGCCATGCTCTCCTGGGCCCTCTTTCCCCTGGCCTTGCTCCCCTTGGTCTGCTCCCTCTGTTCCTGCTCTCCTGGCCTTTTTCTCCTGGCACTGCTCCCCCTGGCTCTGCTCCTCTGGGTCCTGCTTCCTGTGTATTGCTTCCCCTGGCCCTGCTCCCCTGGGCCCTGCTGTCCTGTTCACAGCTCTAGTCCTCCTCTCTCTCTGGGCCCTGCTCACCTTTCCTGCTCCTCCCAGGCCCTGCTCCCCCTGGCCCTGCTCTCCTGGGCCCTTCTCCCCCAGTCCAGCTCCCCTGGGCCCTGTTCCCCCTGGGCCTGCTCCCCTGGGCCCTGATCTCCTGGGCCCTGCTTCCCCTGGCCCTTTTCTCCTGGCACTGCACCCCCTGGCTCTGCTCCCCTTGGCCCTGCTCCCCTGTATCCTGCTCCCCCTTAACCTGCTCCCTCTGGCGCTGCTCCCCTGGGTCCTTCTCCCCACTGGGCTTTGCTCCCCCTGGGCCCTGCTCCCCTGGCCCTGCTACCCCTGCCCCTACTCTTTGTGTACTCTGCTCCCCTTAGCCCTGATCTCCTGGGCCCTGCTCCCCCTGATCCTCCTCTCCCTGGGCCCTGCTCCACCTGTTCCAGCTCTCCCCAGCCCTAGTCCCCCTGGCCGTGCTCCCCTGGGCCCTACTCCCTCCAGTCCTCCTCCCCTGAGCCCTCTCTCCCTGGTTCTGCTCTTCCTAGGCCCTGATCCCCTTGAACTCTGCTCCCCTAGGCCCTGCTCCCTCCTGGCCCTGCTCCCCTGGGTGCGCTCCCTCTGGCCCTGCTCCCCTTGGCCGTGTTCCTCCTGGCCCAGCTCCCCTGGGTCCTGCTCTCTCTGGTCCTGCTTTCCTGGGCCTTGCTCCCCCTGGCACTCCTCCGCATGGGCCCTACTCCCCCTGTCCCTAATCTGCTGGTTCTGCTCTCCCTGGGCCTTGCTCTGCCTTGTCCTGCTACCCATGGCCCTGCTTCCCTGGGCCCTGCTCATGCTGGGCCCAGCTCCACTGCACCCTGCTTCCCCTAGGCCCTTCTCCCCCTGGGCCCTGCTCCAAATGGGCCGTGCTATTTCAGGCCCAGCTCCCCCTGTTCCCTGTTTCTCCTGGACCCTGCTGTCCCTCGTCCTGCTCCCCCTTTCCCTGCTTCCCCTGTGCCTGCTTCCCCAGGTTCTGCTCTCCCTGATACTGCTCTCCCTGGGCCCCGCTCCCACTGTGTCCTGCTCCCCTGGGACCTGCTTCCCTAGGCCATGCACCTATGTGTCCTACTCCCCTTGGTCCTCATCGCCTGAGCCCTGCTCCCCCATAGACGAGCTCCCTGGGCCCTGCTCCCATGGTTCTGCTCCCCCTGGGCCATGGTTTCACTTTGCCCCTCTCTCCCTGGGCCCTGCTCCCCTTAGGCCCTGCTCACCCTGGTTCTGTATCCAGGGGCCCTGCTCGCTGGCCCTGTTCCCCCTGGCCCTACTCCCTGTGGGTTCTGCTCCTCCTATCCTTGCTTTCCTGGGCCCTTCTCCCCTTAGGCCTCCTCTCATTGGGCCCTGCTCCTTCTGGTCCTGCTCCTCCTTGGCCCTGCTCCCCTGGCCCTGCTCCCCTGGGGCCTACTCACCCAGTCCTGCTAACCTGAGCCCTACTCCCCCTATCCCTGCTCCCCTGGGTCCTGCTTCACCTGGCCCTTTTCTCCTTCTCTGCTACCCTGGGCCCTGCTCCCCTGGGAACTGCTCTCCCTGGCCCTGCTCCCCTGGGCCCTACTCCCCATGTGTCCTTCTCCCCCGGCCCTTCTCTACCTGGCCCTGCTCCCCTGGGCTGTTCTCCCTCTGGTCCTGCTCCCCCAGGGCCCTGTTCCATCTGGCCCTGCTCTCCTGGGCCCTGCTCCCCGATGGGCTCCACTCCCACAGAGCCCTGCTCCCCCTTGGCCCTGCTCCCCCTGGTCCTACTATCCCAAGACCAGCTCCCTCTGGCCCTGCTCCCCCTGGCCCTGTTCCTCCTGGCTCTGCTCCCCTGGGTCTTGCTCCCCTGGGCCCTTCTCTCTCTGGTCCTGCTTCCCCGGGCCCTGCTTCTCCTAGCCCTGTTCCCCTGGGCCCTGTTCCCCTCCCCCCGGGCCCTGTTCCCCCCCGGCCTTGCTCCCTGGGTCCTGCTCCTCCCTGGCCCTACTCCCCTAGGTTCTGTTCCCCTGGGCCCTGCTCCCTCTGGTCCTGCTTTGTTGGTCTCTGCTCCCCATGGCACTGCTCCCCATGGGCTCTCCTCCCCGTGGCCCTATTCCCCTTTCCTTCTCTCCTTGTGACCTGCTCCCCCTGGCCCTAATCCCCTTTCCTGCTCTCCTTAGGACCTGCTCCACCTGGTCCTGATAACCATGGCCCTAATCCCCATGGTCCCTGTTCCCCCTTTCCCTGCTCTCCCTGGCCCTGCTCCCCCTGGACCTCCTCTCCCTGGGCCCCGCACCCCTGGGCCCTGTTCTCCCCTGGCCTTGCTTCCCTGGGCTGTGCTCCCTTTGGTCCTTCTCCCCCTGGGCCCTGTTCTTCCTGGCCCTACTCCCTTGGGTCCTGCTCCCCCTTGGGCCCAGCTTCCTCTGGGCCCTGCTCCCCCTGGTGCTGCTTCCCCGGGCCCAGTTCCCTCTGGCCCTGCTCCCCCTGGCCGTGTTCCACCTGGCCCTACTCCCCTAGGTCATTCTTCCCTGAGCCCTGCGTCTATGGTCCTACTTTCCTAGGCCCTGTTACCCCTGGCACTGCTCCCCATGGGCCCTGCTCCCCCTGAACCTAATCCCCTGGTCCTGCTCTCCTTGGGCTCTGCTCCACTTGGTCCTGATAACCATGGCCCTGCTCCCCATGGGCCCTGCTCCCCTTGCCATAATCCCCTGGCTCTGCTCCCCCTGGCCGTGCTCTCTGTACCCTGCTTCTCCTGGGCCTTGCTCGCCTGCCCCTGCTAGCCCTGGCCCTGCTTCCCCTGGGCCTAATCACCTGGGCTCTGCTCCCCCTGTTCCCTGCTTCTCCTGGCCCCTTCTCTTCCTGACCCTGCTTTCCTGAGATATGCTCCCCTGGGACATGCTCTCCCTGGCCCTGCTCCCTGGGCCCTACTCCCATTGTTTACATCTCCCCCTGTCCCTGCTCCCCTAGACCTTGCTCCCCCTGTGTCCTGCTCCCCCTGGCCCTGTTCCTCTGGACTGTTCTCCCTCTGGTCCTGTTCCCCCCTGGGCCCTGCTCCACCAGGCCCTGCTCTTCTGGGCCCTCCCTGCTCCCTGCTTGGGCTCCATTCCCCCTGAGCCCAGCTCCCCCTTGGCTCTGCTCCCCCTGGTCCTGCTTCCCCGGACCCCATACCTCTGGCCCAGCTCCCCCTACCTTGTTCCCCCTGGCCCTGCTCCTCTTGGCCCTGCTCACTCTGATCCTGCTTCCCCAGGCCCTGCTCCTCTTGGCCCTGCTCCCCAGGGCCCTGCTTCCCCTGACCCTGCTCCCTTGTGCCCTGCTCTCCCTGGTTCTTCTCCGCCTAGGCATCGGTTTTCCTGTGCCCCTCTCCCCCTGGGCCTTGCGCCCTCTGGTCCTGCTTTCCTGGGCTCTGTTCCCCCTGGCACTGCTCCCCATGGGCCCTCCTCGCCCTGGCCCTGCTCACTTGGGCCCTGTTCCCCTGTGCCTTGCTCCCCCAGGGCCTTGCTCCCCTGGGCCCTTCTCCCCATGGTCTTGCTCCACATGGGCCATGCTACCTTGGGCCCTGCTCAACCTGATCCCTGCTTCTCCTGGGCCCTGCTCCTCCTGGCCCTGCTCTCCTGGGCCATTCTCCTCCCTAGGCTCCACTCCCACTGAGTCCTGCTCCCCCTTGGCTCTGCTCTCCTTGGTCCTGCTTCTCTGGGTCCCGCTCCCTCTGGCTCTGCTCCCTATGACCCTACTCCCTCGGCCCTGCTACTCCCGGTTCTACTCCCCAATTGCCCTGGATTCCCTGTGCCCCACTCCTCCTGGGCCCTGATACCCCTGGACCCTTCCTCTGCTCAGTTAAAAACCATTAATTGCTCCCTGTTGCCTGCAAGTCCTTCTCAGCCATCAGGTCTTTACAGTCCATCTCCCTTAACTTTTAGCTTCTCCTGCTGTATTCCGTGTCATGGTTTCTGCAAACACCTCCTGGAATGATCCTTCCTTTTTCCCTACTAATCTTCTCCCAGTGTGGCAAGCTTCTATAATTGTGACCATTTCAAAGATCTTGGTAAACCTGGTGGAATAACTTCTAGCAAAAATAGGGCAAATAAGCAAATGTATAGTGCAGAGTCATTCATGATACCTACTTCTTCAGTCATGACATTTAGATTGTCATGTCTTACCAAGTGTCTGAAATATTTCATGTTCTTCTTTATCTATGTTATCTAAGCCAGCCTCATGGACTGCTACAGAGATCTGTAGTTGGTCTCCCTATGCTACAGAGGTCTGTAATTAGTTTTCCTATTTCTACTTCCTTTTCTTTTTAAATTTGTTCTAATTAGTTATACATGACAGTAGAATGCATCTCGACACATTGTACACAAATGGAGCACAACATCTTCTTCCTGTGGCTGAATATGATGCAGAGTCACACTAGTAGTGTAATCATCCACGTATATAGGGTAATAATGTCCATCTTTCCTTTTCTTTTTAACAGGTTGATTCATTTCGTGTTTTTTCTGTGTTTTAAAAAATATATTTTGATATTTTTTATGTAAAAATAAAAAAGTAAAGATATATTGATATATGTATATATTTTAACTTTTTATTGAAATAATGATTCAAATAGCATACCATTTAATATTCAAAATGGATAGTTGCTTTATTGTATTCAGTTATGTTTTAACTATCAATACAATCCAATTTTAGAACTCATTTTAAATCAAAATAAAAATAAACCCTATTGTCTTTGGCAGTGACTCTTCAGTCAGCCTCTGTCTCCTAGTCCTAAAACAATGTTTATCTATTTTCTCTCTCAGTAGGTTTGTCTACTTTTAAGTCTATTCCTAGTATTTTTTTTGATGCTATTGTAAATGAAATTGTTTTCTTAATTTCACTTTTAGATTGCTCATTGCTAGTGTATAGAAACAGTTGATTTTTGTATAATTAATCTTGTGCAATTTTGATGACCTCATTTATTATAATAAATTTTTAGTGAATTTCTTAATAATACCTGTATATAAGATTATGTTATTTGCAAATAAGGTAATTTTACTCCTTTCTTCTGAATGTGAGTGTTTTAAGTTTCTTTCTCTTGCCTGATTTATATGCTTGGAGCCTCCATGACAGTGGAATAAAAATATTGAGAGCAAACATGCTTGTCCTGTCCCTGATCTTGCTGAGGAGAGGGGAGGGAACATTGATGTTAGTGATTAGTTGTGATGTTAGTAATTTTTTTTCTTGGTATATTCCCTTTATCAGTTGGGAAACTTCCTCAAATTTGTAGTTTGTTGAGTGTTTTGAGTTGAATTTTGTCAAATGTTTTTTTCTGTCATATTGGGATAATCATGGTTTTTCTTATTTAGCCTATTGTTGTGATAACTTCCACTAAATGATTTTCAAATACTGACCCAGACTTACATACCTGGAGTAAATTCTATTTATTTGTGTTATAAAATTCTTTTTATAGATTGTTGTATTTGATTTGCTTATATTTTGTTTGAGAACTTTTTTTTTTTAGTTTAATCATTTTTATTTCAAGTGTATTTTTAAAATCATAAATGGGGTTTTATAATCCAAAGTTGAAACATTTATTCTTCATTACTTTAGAATCTGACAAGCATTTCCAGACCATGCTTTCCAAATTCAGTCTTCTTTGCTGTTTTTTAGACTTCTGAGACCTAGTATTTACACTACTTCATTCTAAAAGTACAATTTTAGATAACTACTGTACACTTGTTGTAAGAGAGTTTTCTGAAAACAGTCCATCAAATATAAAGTATGGTTTCTGTCCAAGGATCAGCAGTGAGGGGAAAATTTCAAACATCTTTCAAGAAATCATTTATTCATTTAAAAATACAGAACCAATGAGTTCTCTGTCATAAAAGAGAACATATAAAATTAATCTAAATTATTTTTGTAGACTTTGGTAATATTTTTCCCCACACACAGGTCTCAATCCTACTTATTTTTTTATGCAAAGTCACCACTGGAATTTACTGGAAAAGAAAAAAAAAATCCCAGGTGTTATTTCAAAGATGAATAGGTTACTACTAAGGAAAAGAGCTGCCCTGATAATTTCTCTCAAATGCTCATTTTAAATAAAAATAGTTACTGGAAATATTTTTTAAACCAACTTTGGGTACTATGCAGCATACTACTCATTACACAAAATAGGAAATCAAAACTTTTCTTTTCTAAGAAATTTTCCATCTTTACTTTTAAGATTACAACTTATTCAATTTTTTTCCATTTTGATTGCCTAATTCAACATTTAAATTTTTTAAATTCTGCATTTCAGTGTAGCAAGAGTTCTTTTCAAATGTTCTTCACAACACAGAACACAGACACCAGAGCAACATTCTCAAGTCACATTGTTTAACTACAATGAAGTAAGAAATGAACGTGGACGGATATCTCAAGGTAGATATTCTCTCTCCTCTGAAGAGGAGCAAGCTTTTAACAAGTGAGCAACACAGAACTCCACTCCCCTGCGACTCCCTCAAACTGAGAATACCTTCATTTAATAATATATTATTTTTAAAAATTAAAGTTTGGTCACTAGGAAAGAGTCAACAAAAATTATTCCCTTCTCCCCAAACAACCCAAACAGTTCTAATCACTCTCTCCCTCTACTCCCCACAAAAACAGGGAAGTAGTAGGGGCCCAAAGCTTTATATCTGAAATCTTGGCTCCTATAACATTGCTATATGCTCAAAGTTGTAGGTCTATATATTTCATTATCCAATACTTCCCCCATTTATAAGTTTAATTCCATACACACACACAACACACACACACACACACACACACACACACACACCCGCCATACACTCACTCTCAAGTAAGACACTTTTTTGTGTTTGTTGATAAATTATGAGGAATATGAACTAGGTGTGCACAGGGTTTCATAGGTGCTTTGTAAACATCAGAGTCACTTGGGTCCTTTTCTCCAAAAGCCTGAAATCAAATTATGCAACCAGGGATCACTACTTTCCCAGACGCTGTTCACAGGCTGCATATTGACGAAGGGCAGAGAAAAAGTCCTCATAACTGATGTTTAGGTGGGAAGGCAAAGAGACAATCTCAGTCAATCTGATTTGCCAGGGAAGAAAGCCTAATGTGCTGTCCACAGGACCAAACTTCAATACTAAATCGGGATCAGGGTAACCATTTGAACTAAGTAAACTGTCTAACGTATCTACATCCAAATCTGTAGATCTCTTTTGCTGCTGGGCTACTAACTGGCAAAAGTCCTGAGCAGCTCTCACAATATCTGCTTTTCCATCTTCTGGGGACAGCACCTTCACTGCCAAATGGCAATTTAAAACTTGATCATCTTTGTCATTACTATTTGCAAACCCCAGTGAGTATTTGGAACAATCTAGGCCCAGAAGTTCCTGCTGTTGTTTTAAAATTTCATCCATCAATCTGGAATTATTTCTTTTGAAAATACCTTGGTGGTCGTAGACGCTAATGTAGGAGATCCCCACAGCCATACACCACACCACGATGCTCCCGATGTCCGAGAAGCTGGGCTCCTGCTCCTCCGCGGTGATCACCAGGCCCATATGTACAGGTAGCTTCTCCAGGGAACGGCCGTCCGCGCGCCAGCGCAGCCGGGGGTGGGCGGCGGCCGGACCCGGCCCCCCGCGCGGGAGCCGGTGGTGACGGCGGTTCCTGCCTACTGCCGGGGGCTTGTGGAGCGCAAAGCCGAGCAGCGCTAGGACCGCGGTGGAGGCGGCACGGTAGCAGCGCCTCCAGATCCAGTTCCAGGTGCCGAACCGAACGCAGAGCCAGGAGGTGAGCGTGCGGTGCAGGCAGAGCAGCGCGTGTAGCACCCGCCACACCAGCTCGTACAGCCCCGTCATACTCTTGTGGCGCTCGGGCGCCCACCTCTCCCTCCCACCCACACCCGCGGCGTGATGGCTTTTTATCCTCCCCTGCTGCCGTCGCGGGCCATCACTCCGCGTCCCCCCACCCCCCGCGCCCGAACCCCTTTCCACTGCCAACACTTCACCTCGCCCCCGCCGCCATCTTCCTCCTCCCTTTCTGTTTGAGAACTTTTATGTCTATGTTTGTGAGAGTGTATTTTGTTTGAGAGTTTTTATGTCTATGTTTATGAGAGAGTAGTCTTTAGTTTTTCATTCTTGTAATGTCTTTCTTTGTCTTTGGTATGTGGATAATGCTAACTCGATAGAATGAGCTTGGATGTTTTCTTTTTGCATCTGTTTTTTGGAAGCGATTGTAGAGTTATGATATAATTTTCTTGATATTTTGATAGTGGGATTTACCTGCAAAACTTTCTGGCTCTGATACTTTTGTTCTAGAAGCTTATTGCTTATCGATTCAGTTTCTTTAATGGATATAGGCTTTTTCAGTTCTGTTTGTCTGTTTTTTATCTTCCAAGGAGTTGGCCCATTTAATCTAAATTATCAAATTTGTGGTCATAAAATTGTTTATAACTTTCTTTTATTATGCATTTAATGGGGGGAGGTCAGTAATTTGTATTTTCTCTTTTTTTATAAAATGCCTGGCTAGAGGCTTATCAACTTAGTGATCTTAAAAAAACAAAACAAAACAAAACAGAAACCAAACAAAGCAGCTTTTGGTTTGTTCACTTTTCTGTATTGGTTTCCTATTTTCACTTTCATTGATTTCTGTTAATTGAATTTTTTTTCTGCTTATTTTATTTTCAATTTATTTTACTTCTAGCTGATTTTTGTTTTTGGTACTAGAGATTGAACTCAGGGTGTTTTACCACTGAGCTCCATCTCCAGCCCTTTTTATTTTTTATTTTGAGATGGAGGTCTCATTAAGATGCTGAGTATCTCATTCAGTTGCTGAGGATGGCCTTGAACTTGCAATCCTTCTGCCTCTATCTCCTGAGTAGCTGGGATTACAGGTGTGCACCATTTGCCAGACTGCTTTTCTTCTAGTTTCTTAGGGTAGAAGCTTAAATTACTGATTTTAGTTTTATTTGTCTAATGCTATAAATTTTCCTGTAAGCTCTGCTGCATGTCATTTGTTTTGATAAGTAAATTTTTGTTTACTTCTACATATTTTAAATTTTGTCTTGACACTTTTTTTCAAGATGTATGCATTATTTAGAAGTGCCTTATTTAATCTCTAAGTATTTTGGAGCTGAGATTTCTGTTATTGATTTCCAGTTTCTTTCCATGGTGGTCTGAGAGCACACTTTGTATTATTTCTGTTCTTTTAAATTTGTTAAGGTGTGTTTTTGGCACACAATGTGGTCGTTCTTGGTGAATGTTTCTGTGAGCTTGGGAAGAACATGTATTCATTCTGCTGTTGTGGGTTATTCTATATTCAACTAGTTTTGTTATTCAGTTTCATTTAGTTGATCAGTGGTGGTATTCTGTTCAGCTGTACCCTGATTTTCTGCCTGCTCTGTCACTTAGCAGAGAGTTGATATCTGCAGCTGTAATTCTGGATTTGTCTATTTCTCCTTGCAATTCTTTCAGTTCTTTTTTAAAAACATATTTTTTAAATTGTTGATAGACCTTTATTTTTAAAAATTTATTTATATGTGGTGGCTGAGAGTTGAACCTAGTGCCTCACACATGCCAGGCAAGTGCGCTCTGCTGAGCCCCAGCCCCCTCTTTCAGTTCTTAATTGACATAATTTGATACAAATATCACAGGATCATTATGTCTTTTTAGTGTGGGTTGTTACAACTTAGTGTAACATTTTCAGGGGGCTTGGATTATATATGTGGTTATCAAACGGTCTTTTGGTCACTACTTTTCAGTGGCTTATTCTGTATAATTTATTAGTAATGATGATTGAGGTTATTGAAGTTGGCAAAATTTTTAGAAGTAAAAATATACTTTCCCATGGTGAAATATAAAAGGCAGCATTACAGAAAGGTGCCACTTCACTTTCAGTCTCTTTATCAAAATTGAAGACTTTAAAACATCTAGAGTCTCTGCTGTGAATAACAGTAATTTTATTTACTGCCTTTCTGATTTGTGTTAACATACATTATTAATTTTTATAGACAATATCTGGCCTCCTTTTGATGTAAGATAAGAGAAGGTTTGCTGCTCTAGTTTGTCTTCTGCCTTCCAATTTCTGGCATTGATAACACTCATTTATATCATCAAAATTTACGACAGTTACATTTTGTTCTCTTATCATAATTGTTATGCCTTATCTACACGTTGAATATGAACAGTGCTTATAATATTACTGATAACATTTTTGTTGATAATACCTTCACTATGTCTCTGGAATCAGTCTACTTCCTATTGTGACTACTGCAGATGAAATCTGTGTAATTGTCATACTTTATATAGATCTCAGCAGTAGTGTCTTGATTGGTCTCCCTAAGTATATTCACCCTCTTTTTTTCTTTTGTAAATTGAGATGAAATTCATATACAAAATTTATCATTTTAAACTTTTTAAGTGTATAATTCAGTAGGTTTTAGTTTGTCTACCATGTTGCACAATTGCAACCATTATCTAATTCCAGAATACTTTCTTTAAACTTTTTTACAAACTTCTACATCCCTGTCTTCTGATTGCCTTCTCCCCTCTAGCCTTTGGAAACCTCTAATCTTTTTTCTGCTGGTATCGATTCACCTATACTATATGTTTTGTATAAATGGACGGTACATGTGGGATTTTTTTTTTTGGAGGGGGGGTGGTTATCTGATTGCTTTTCAGATTAGTATTTTCAAGGTTTTTTCATGCCATAGCTTCGTTCCTTTTTATGACTGAGTAATATTTCATCATATGGATACATCACATTTTGTTTCCACTATTTGGATATTATGAATGTTTTTTAATATTTGTGTATGATTATTTGTTTGAATATATGTCATGTGATAATTTTATGGTTTTTTTTTTAGAGGAACCATTGAACTGCTTACTGTTAACATATCAGATGTGTAGTTTGCAAATATTTTCTCCTATTCTGTGGATTTTTAATTTTTTAAATAAAGTCTTACAAGTTTTTTTTCTTTTGTTACTTGTTTTTTTTTTTTTTGGTGTTTCTTAATTATGAAATTTACCTGGTAATTCAAGATTGTGAAGGTGCATACATGCACACACTCATACACACACACACACGCATACACACAGACACACTTCTAATAATTTTGTAGTTTTAGCGTACATTTGTATCTTTGATCCATTTTGAGTTAATTGCTGTATATGATGTGAGGAAGGGGCTCAACTCCATGTTTTTTTTCCATGTCAGAATTACTTTTCCTACAATAATTGTTGATAAACTTTTTTTATTTTTATATTTTGCCATTGAATTGTCTTGGCATCCTTGTCAAAGGATGGTGCAGGGGGTTGATGGCCGCAGCGTAGGCTTCGCCGGATGCGAGTAGGGATCTGCCGACTGAGAGTAAGCCAGCTGCTGGTAGGGCGGTGGAAAGTAGGGTGGCGGCTGGTATTCGGCGACTCCAGTGTGGGACAGCGGCGGTGCGGAGCTGTAAAGATGCTGCCCGGCCGAGGAGAGGTGGGGGATGCGCGGGTTCCCGTTGCTACTCGCATCGTGGCGATCCTGGGGGGATGAGTCCGCCGAGCCCAGCGGCGAAGGTCTGGACGCTTCGGTGGCCACGACGCTCAGAGGCGCCTGCTCAGGACCTCGGGTCCCAAGCCAGGTAAGTGCGGGGTAGAGGCAGCAGCCTGCGATCCGGGGGTGAGTCGGCCTGCGGCAAACGCCTAGCCCAGCGCGCTGGCTCTTCAGCCCGCCCATGTTGGAGTTGCTACTTATATTCTTGATAATTGCCATTCTGACTGGAGTGACTTGGAATCTCAGTGTAGTTTTAATTTGCATTTCTCTAATTGCTAGAGATGTTGAACATTTTTTTCACATATTTTTTGACCATTTTTATCTCTTCTGTGAAGTGCTTGTTCAGCTTGAGTTTGTTTTTTGGTGTTAGGTTTTTGAGTTTTTTGTGTATCCCGGAGATGAGTGCTATATTTGAGGTGGAAGTGTCAGATTCTCTCCCATTCTGTAGGCTCTCTCTTATGTTCTTGATTGTTTCTTTGCTCTGAGGAAGTTTTTCAGTTTGATCCATCCCATTTGTTGGTTCTTGATTTTACTTCTTGTATAAATAATTTCTTCTACTAATTTTTGCAGGCAGATCTACTGGCAATATATTTCCTCAACTTCTTTTTTTTTCTTTTAATCTGAGAAAGGCTTACTTCTGTTTTGCTTTCAAAGGATATTTTTACAGTTTTAAGAATTCTAAGTTGGAGGGTTCCCCCCCCCCAACACTTTAACTATAGTCATATGTTGCTTAATGGGGCACGCATTTTGAGAACTATGTCATTAGGTAATTTTGTCATTGTGTGAACATCATACAGTGTACATAAACGTTGATGTTATAGCTTACATAGCCTACTGTTTATAGGATGTATTGTGTGTGTGTGTGTGTGTGTGTGTGTGTGTGTGTGATTTGCTTGTAGCTCCTAGGGCCATGATGAACAAAATAATTTGAGATTAAATTAAGCATGAGAAAAAATGATGGAAATCATGAGATGTGTTAAACATGTGATATATCTGGTTACTGCCATTGTAACATAGTGTGCTGTTTTACAACAAAATTCTATTAGTAGAAGGAGTGCACTCTAAAATAATGATTAAAGAAATAGCATAGTAAATACATAGACCAGTAGCAGTCATTTATTACTATTATCAAGAATTTATTTGCTATACATAATTATATGTGCTATACTTTCATATGACCAGTGGCACAGTAGATTTGTTTATGTCAAAATCATCAGAAATATGTGAGTTATGTATTGTGCTGCAATACTGGGATGGATTTGACATCACTAGCTGATAGGAAAGTTTAAATTAGTTATAATCTGTGGGACCACTGTTGTTTATGTGATCTGTCATTGACTGGAATGTTCTCACATGGTATAGGCATGACTGTATTTCACTCCAGTCTCCTCTTGCTTACCTCATTTCTGAGGATAAGTTGTCTATAATTTTTTTCTTTGCCCCTTTTAGTTGAAATTTTGATTCTCTGACCTCTTTCAGGATTTTTTTTTTCTTTGTCTTTGACGTTCTAGAATTTGAAAATGATGTGTCGGGATGTAGTGTTTTGGGTATTCATCCTCCTGATCTTCTATGCCATTCCTGAATCAGTAGGTTAGTGTCTGTCATTAATTTGATATTATTGATCATTATGTTTTCAAATATATATGTAATTATATGTATATTTATGCATATGTATATTTATATTTTGCACTGGGGATGGAACCCAGTATAAAGTGGACCACATCTTCAGCCCTTTTTATTTTTTATTTTGAGACAGGGTCTTGCCAAGGCTGGCCTCAAATGGTATATGCCACTGCACCCAGCTTGGTTAGTTTTTTCTTTTCTCTCTTTTTCTTTCTGGAGTTCTCATTGTGTGTGTTACTGCTTTTGGTCTACAGTTCTTGGATCTGGTATCATTTTCTTTCTTTTTGTTTTCCAGTTTTGGTGATTTCTGTTGTGCTATCCTGAAGCTCAAACAATCTTTCCTTAGCTGGTGACTGGATTTCTCTGGAGTTTTTCTCTCTCATACTTGTCCATATGAAACTTCAGCAGTTTGCTCCAGTTTCCATACCTCAGCAGTAGTTCTTGTGGAGATTTATGCCTTTTTATTTTATGTTATTTATATATTTATTTTATTTTTTGTAGTGGTTGATGGACCTTTGTTTTATTCATTTATTTATATGCAGTGCTGAGAATCGAACCCAGTGCTTCACACATGTGAGGCAAGTGCTCTGCCACTGAGCTACAACCTCTGCACTGAGGTTTATACCTTTGAACTTCTGCTCAGACAAGCCACAATTCTCTGTCTCATTAATTTTGGGGGGCAGTAGTTAGTCCTGGTAGGCCTCTCTTTTCTCATAGTTCTACGATAAATTATTGTTTTTTCAGTTTCTTCAGGTTTTTTTTTTTTTTTTGGTTAGAATTGAGTGACAATTTCTGGCTTCTTATGCTGGACTGCAAAGTGGAATTCCAAGTTCATTGTTTTTGATTTGTTGCAAATTGTGTTTTCTAATTTCATTTTTGGGTTGTTCATTGTCAGTCTGTAATTATGTGAATTTTCCTGAATTCCTTTATTAGTGCTTTTTTTGGATCTGATTTTCTCTTTATAGGATTATGTCCTTTATGAGTGGGAATTACTTCTTTCTTGCAAATTTGTATGATACTTGGTTTCTGTTTCCTTTTCTTTCCTTTTCGCATAATTGACTTGGCTAGAACTTCCTGTACCATGTTAACGTGGCTGTGGTGAAAATAGGCATTCTTCTCATTCCTTATCTTTGAGAAAGACTTTCACTTTCATTGCTGAATCTGGTGATGTCAGCTGTGGTTTCTCATAAATGCCCTTTATCAGGTTGAGTTAAAGTTTCTATCTCTTACTAGTTGTTGCTTTAATTATTTAATAATCATCCAAGAGAGTTAGGCTTTGTCATATGCTTTTTCTACATTAGTTAAGATGATCATATGATTTTAAGAATGTTTTCTTTATTCTATGGATGTAGTGTATTACTTTGATTTTAGTATGTTGAACTTCTCTTGCATTCTTGGAATAAATCTCACCTGATCATGATGTCTAAAGCTCCTATTATGCTTTTGGTCTACAGTTCTTGGATCTGGATTGGTTTGCTAGTACAGACTGAGCATCTGTACTCTGAAAATCTGAAATCTGAAATGCTTCAGAATTTGTAACCTTTAGAGTTTTGGGCATGTTGTTATGAATGGAAAATTCCATGCCCTACCTCATGTGACAGATGGCAGTCAAAATGCAGGCAAACTAAAAATAGTGTGTAAAATTGCCTTCAGAATACTTATAGAAGGTGTATGTGAAACATACATTATTAGACTTTGGTCCTGTCCTGAAGACATCTCATTATGTATATGCAAATATTTTAAAATCCTGAAAAAATTTGAAATGTCTTCTGGCCCCAAGCATTTTGTTTTTTGTTTTCTTTTTTTTTTTTTGGGGGGGGAGGTGGAGTGGGAAGGTATGTCTTTATTCTATTTAAATTAATTTTTCTTATATATGACAGCAGAATGCCTTACAATTTATATTACACATATAGAGCACAATTTTTCATATCTCTGATTGTATGCAAAGTATATTCATGCCAATTCGTGTCTTCATACATGTACTTTGGATAATGATGTCCATCACATTACACCATGATTTCATCCCCCTTCCCCCCCTTCCCCTCCCACCCCTCTTCCCTATCTAGAGTTCGTCTGTCCCTCCCATGTTCCCCCTCCCTATCCTACTATGAATCAGCTCCTTATATCAGAGAAAACATTCGGCATTTGTTTTTTTGGGATTGGCTAACTTTACTTAGCATTATCTTCTCCAACTCCATCCATTTATCTTGCTTTTTTCTGATCCATTCTTTGTATTGTGGCCTAAATGACCTTTTTTTAAAAAAAAATTGTTATATATGACAGCAGAATGCATTACAATTTATATTACACATATAGAGCACGATTTTTCATATCTCTGGTTGTACACAAAGTAGAGTCACACCCTGAATGGCCTTTTTTAAAGCAAGTGTGAACTTAGAAATAAATTTTTACAACTTGTTAAAAGCCAGTAGAAGAAACCTGTAGCAAGCATAACAATTGATGAAATGGCAGAAGCATTCTCATTAAAGATGTTGATAAAATAAGGAAACTTGTTATCTTTGCAAATCATCTGTATTCGTTTTGTAGTTCTAGTTAAAGTAAAATGGTAAGAGAAGGAAATTTAAGTCACCACTGGAACAGAAAAATGTTACTGCCAACATTTCTAGATGATGATTGATCATGTCCTTGGAAGATTGAAGATAATCACTCATTAAATCTGTTAACTGTTCATAAATTTTCTAGGAAAATACTAAAGATGATACCACAAAACTTTTCATATACTTATAATATGTGATTAGAAATTATAACTGAAATAGAAATAAAAGCCTTCACAAGAACAAGTAGCCTTCCAAAACATGTGCTAGAACTATGCCTGAAAGCCTACAGGTCCCCCCAAAAAGAATGAAAGACCTAAAAACGTGGAACATTACACCATGTCCTGGAAGAAAATGATTTAATAGGCAAATAATAAAAATAGGTAATTCATAAAAGAGCTAATGAACATTTAACTTAGTTAACTCAACTTTAGCTCAGAAAATTGGTGAAACTTATTATAAAAGGACATTATTTTCCCATATATTGTCAGAGATATGATATTCAGTATTGAATGATAGTCCAGGGATTCTCAGTTAACGTATTTTTAGGAGGCTCCCTTTATTGTCCTGCTATAAAGTATATAGATAATGCAAGCTCCTTAAAACATACTTTTAAAAAAAATCTCTAAATATAGTATGGAACAAAGGGGACATAAATTATGATAAAAACATCAATTTCATAATGTAAGTTCAAAAACTGCTGGAATTAACTATGGTAGAAGCATTTTGATGGAATTTTTAATAATGATATCAGCAGTATCTAGCAAAGTTTATGATAAAACATTAGTAACTTAATGCACCAAAAATGTTTGTGCTAGAAGGAGAGATAGTAATTAGGTACTTGTGCTGTAAGTTTTAAGTGTGTCATATCATTTGGTCCTTGCACCATGTCTCTCCATGGCATTTGGAATTATTTGTATCTTAATGAAGAAACTGAGGGTCAAAGTGGTTAAGTAACTTGCCCAAAGTCAGATAGCTAGTAAGTGATAGACTGGGATCTGAGCCCCAGCTCAGAGTCTGCATTCTTAGCTTCTGCCCCTGGAGTTCGTACCTCAAAAGACATTTCAGCTTCCCTTTAATTCAAAACCGAACTCAGGAGCTTTACCCCCCTCAAGATCTCACATTGGTCATTTTTAATAGATTTGTTTTATTAAATGTCATTTCCTTCTGTCCATTTGCTGAAGCCAGGAATCCCAACACTTCTCTTCAGTTCAGTTAATCCTTAGTCCAGTCATCAGTGACTCATTTTAAATTGTACCTTGAATAGCTCATGAATCCTTTCAGTTCCCTTTATTTCTACCACTGTCAGCCTCAGCCAAACCTGACATCTCCTGACTGGACTACAGAGTGTGCCTTGAGCTTCTATCCTGTGCACTTCTGGCTGATCCCCTTTCTCGTTTTGTGTGTGTGTAGGTGTGTGTATATCTGCTCCAGAGGTTACTCCTTGTTCTTAGGATAAAGGCCAGATTTTTAGCAGGACTTGAAGGGACATTGAGTCCCTCATTGAAGACATTGAGTCTTGTACTCTCTTCTCCATTCTCCTTTCTGTGGACTGTTACTTGTTTGTGCTTTTTCCTGTGGGGAAAAATGGGACCAGGACTGATTTATGCCTTCTCCTGTGTTTCCTCTGCCTGGAATTCAGCCGTCTTCCGGCCTTCCCACCTTAATGCATTCTTCTCAGCTCACCTCAAATAGTGGGTAAGCTTTTGTTAGCCATCTCCCTTTGTCCCCAGATCATATCAGTTCTGGCTATAAGTTACTATATAGCATATCTATAGTAACACTTGTATACAACATTTTGATTAAATAGTCTGCTGATTATTAATGTTTATCTTTCCCTCCTAGACTCTAGTTCCTTGAGGGCTGAGTACCAAAATGCATACTCAATATAGTTTAACGAACACATCTCCTTCACAGTTAGCTACTAAACTGAAGCTTGAATGGTGAACCATACTCATTGAAGTGTGGAGTTTGATTGCTCCTTACTGGCTAAAGGTTCTTAACCTCTTCAAGTCTTTCCTTATCTGTTAACTGAGAATAAAAGTAGTGCCTACCTTTTGGATTGTGAGGATTATGTGAATTAGCAGGGATAAGGCACTGGAGCAGTGCATACTAATGTGCTCAGTTAGTTGAGCCGTTGTCATTCCTGTTGAGACCTATTCAGGGTCATGCAGTGTTTAATGTACAGCCTGTTGTAGATATCAGTTCTCATGTTTTTCTCCATCAACTGAGATCATTTGGAATTATTAAAACAACGGCTTTGCAGTTTCTTGAACAGACATGTGTACATTTCATTGCCTTCATTTTACTCAGTTAAAACTAAGGACCGAATTCAGCCCAGTAGAAGGGCTGATATATAGTGCAAGTTTGTGCTTACCCAGGAGACAAGAAGGCTGAGTACAGGTTGCATAGTATTTTGATTATCCATTTATGGTCTTTGAATTCATGTAGTTTGAAATAAATTATTAAAAAATTTTAAGGAGAGATGAATTCTATGCGTAAGAATTGCTTTTAGAAAATTGATCTGCTGCACTTGGAATGGGGGACTGTATTTAGGTGATAGTCTTTGATAGAATTAGGAGAGTTAGGAGGGAGATCTCCATTTTTATAAGATGATGATCTTTGTTTTATATAGATTGAATTTGAATTGCTCATAGGTTTTTAAAATAGAAATACCCTCAGGTTTAGTGTGTGGGACAGAAGTCATGAGAAAAGCCTGGGGTTGAAATAAATAGAATTATAACAAAAAGCATTAGTGAGCTGTTAACTGGTATATCAGCAGAAAAACAGATCAGGTAATTTTTATATGTGACAAGGTTTTGTTAGCTGTTATTTCTGTGTACTGTATGCTTGAAGTGATGAAGCCACATTTTAAGTACTGTCTTATAATCCAATTGTTCACTAATAAGTGACCTTCTCTAGTGTGTCTGATTTAGTGATTTAAAATTTAGTAAAATGTTACATTTTATTTTGATGATGCTTACAGAGATAAATTGAAGGGTCATGAAGTTCTTCCCTAAAAGTAATGAACATTAAGCTCTAGTTTGATTTTATAAGTTCTTTAACTATCATAGTTTTTTAAAAAACTGTTTATCTTATATAATGATGAGATACAAGATAAACAGTTTTTTAAAACTATGATAGTTATACAAAATACATGTATGAAGATGTGAATTTGGTATCAACATATATAATCAGAGATATGATAAATTATGGTATAATGGTGTATTAAGAATTGTAATGTAAAAATAAATTTAAAAAGGCATAATTTGATGACTATGCTAATTAGCTTAACAAGGGCAAGCATTTCACCATGTATACACATATCAAAACATCTGGTTGTATATTTTAAATATATATCACTTTATTTGTAAATTATACCTCAATAAATCCAGAAAATAAAAAAAACTGTTTATCTTATAAAGGAAACTAAATATGAAAATAAAGATGAATAAAGTCTTGCAGGAACCTTAAGGAGATGGTAGGTTTGTTAAGTCCCAAGGTAGCTAGGTGTACTAGAGTCTGTGTTCTCTGAAAATCTCACTAACTCAAGTGTTATGCTTCCCCCCCCCTTCCCTTAACCAGGAATTGTGGTGCTTGGAATAAACAGAGCTTATGGCAAAAATTCACTTAGTAAAAATCTTATAAAAATAGTGAGTGTAAAGATTAAACTGTTTGCTTCTAATTTTAAGATATAGTATTGATATCAATCTGAAAATGATCTTTTTTTCTTTTTCTTTCCTGTTCTTCCTATTTTGGTTTAGTTATCAAAAGCTGTGGATGCCTTAAAATCTGATAAGAAAGTTCAGACTATAATAATCAGGAGTGAAGTTCCAGGGATATTCTGTGCTGGTATGTAAATGACTTTTATTGTGAAATTATATTTAAGGATTAGTGTGTCCTCAGTAGTGGCCCATTTTTCATTCAAATGTTCTGTGGTTTGGTTTAAACTTCATTACTGGCAGCAACTCGGTCTGTTTTTCATGAGAAAAATAACATGTTTACTCTGTCAGCATTAGAATCTTTTGCAACATGTGGGTTTGGTAAATTCTGTATTTACCAAAAAAATATTTTGAGTCATTAAAATTTGCTTGTGGTGCATACATAAATCATATTTATGAAACATCAATTGGGAAGGAAAAATTAGGTGTCCAACAAAACATTATGCCCTGTATGTTAGTTGTTCAGAAGATGCGCGAATTGACTGGCAGTTTCTGGCTCATCTCAGAGTGCCAAGTATAGATAATTTGCTTTGAAAATGGGTGTTTATGGTAGTATCCAGGTGGGGGCTGGATGTGTCTGTGCTGTCTGCGGTAGCAAAAGATAACTAATTCACATATACATTTTTGTGTTTGTGTTGCATTTCTCAAAGCTAAACATCAAGTTATTTTGCATTTTCCCTATGTCCTAGTATTTCTAAGCCAGGATATTAAATGAATCTGTTTCAACAAGTGAAAAATGTGTGTGATCAAAATAAAAAGCTCATAACATGCAGCATCATTATTATTAATTTATTTATTTACTAATAATCAAATAGAGACAGAAGTTGATTGAAGCATAAAACTATTTTATTTCAACAAAAATATAAATAGGGTAATTTCCTTGAAGTAATCATACATTAAGTCATTGCAGTGTTTTATTCATTGAACAAATTTTTATTGAGTGCTTAGAATTCTATATTTGGAACAGTTCTTATAACATGAGGGTATATTTGTAGACAGATGTTTTTAGAGGTGCCTAATTATGGCCTGTATTCTTTAGTTACTCAGTCTTTTTAGGTTTTAATCTATGGCTTCCACTGTAAAACACAGAATTTTAAAGTATTAAGAAATATTCATTCCAAAAGTTTTGGCTGTGGTAAGGTTTTATTGTTTTCTTATAATGTAATGTAGCATACCTAAAAAAGGATTGCTTTAACTCCATTTGGGTCATTGAAGAACATAGAATCACTGTCCTCAGATGCTTGGGTGATGATGTTAGGCATTCAGGCTTCTGTTTTCACATTTGTCAAAGTTAGTGCTATCTGCCTAGTAGGGTTGGTGGAGACTTTGATGTGACAGTGTAGAGAAAGCACAGTGCACTATATTTGTCCCTTCCTACCCTTAGGGGATTGGTTTCAGGACTCCCTGAACCTTCACCCTCAATTCCCTTCGTGCTCCCAATTTCCATGAGTACACAGATCAGCAGGTGCTCAAGTCCCTTATGTAAAATGGTGTGGTGTTTGCATAACCTACCCACATCTTTTCATATACTTTAAATCATCTCTGTATTACTTATGTTACCCTGCTGCAACCAGTGTGGCCAAACTAGCAGTTCCGGCAAGGGGCCATGGGAGATTAGAAAAATAAAGACTCAAATACGCAGATTTTTGAAGATAACAGCTGGGATTGGGTGGAGCACTGCTCTCTGAAGGAGAAGCAGGTCTAAAGAATCATGCTAGCAATCTTTATTATATATGGCTCATTCAGATTCAAGATATTCTTTGCAAGCATTATTCATTGTATTCATGAAAGTTAGCAACATTATGCATCTTATTCCTCAGTTACATTCTACATTTGCAATGTGCAACCTTAGGAGGTTTGTGTGTCCCTCAAGAAAGTCCATTGTCTAAAGTTACTGTTAATGCAGGCAGGTTCAGGAGCAGCAGAGCTGGTGAAACATTGTGGTTGTCCCAGGAACTGGATGCCTGAGATCAAGGTCTAGACTGATGAGACTCTTGCACAGAGCTTCCTCATGGAATGCATTACCATAGCAACTAGGCATCTTGCACCTTTGCAGATTAACTTTCCTAGGCACTAAGTATGCCACAGCCATGAAAACATCAGGGACCCCAATTTCAGACACTGCTCTCCCATCTACTTGTCACCGCTCTTCACAATGCCGAATACAATGTAAATGCTATGTAAATAGTTGTAATACTATATTGCTTAAGGAATAATAACAAGGATACAAGTCTGTACATGTTCAGTACTTATGAATCCCCCCCCGCCCCCCCCCGCCCCCCCGCAAGTATTTTCTGTCTGTGATTGGTTGAATCTGAGGATGAAATTAATGGATACAGAGAGCCAACTGTATCCAATAAGTGATAGCTGTATGTTTCTTATAAAGGTTTTACATTTATTTTCAATTCTTTTTCTTGAGCAGTGTGAGGAATTTAGACCAAGAGAATTAGGATTCTTATATGTGTAACTTTTAGGACAGGGTTAACATGGTTTTGAGGTAAAAGGCTCTCATACCATGACTGGTGGCTGTGAGGTTCTTTTGGGGCTGCAGGGTAGCTTATTAGAAAGTTGTAGTGTTAGGATTTTTAATGCAGCCTCAAATAAAAGGTATAGTGTTAAGTTTTAAGGCAGGCTCAAATATATGAATATACATGAATCTCTGAGGAGTAATGGTGATACTGTGAGGGAAGAACAGCACCTAAAAAAATAAAAATAAGTGTTGTCGGATATAGTGGTGCACCCCTGTAATCCTAGCATCTTGGGAGGCTGAGGCAGTGGATGCATGTTCAAAGCCAGCCTCACCAATTTATTGAGACCCTGTCTCAAAGTAAAACATAAAAAAGGATGGGGATCTAGCTTAGTGGTTAAATGCCCCTGGGTTCAACCCCTGGTACCAAAAGGAAGAAGAAGAAAAAAAATAGAAGTGTTAACATTCATCTAACTGTTCTCTTTCTGTTGGTAATAGATTTGTAATTATCACACTGTAATTACTGGTAGAATTTAAAAATTTTTAAAATCTATTTCTTGGTCTTGGTAACTCATTTGTTCTTCATCTCTACATTAGTAATATTGCTTGAAAAAGGCTTAATACTTCAGTACAGTTTGAAACTGTTAGAGGTTGCCCTTTCCCCCCAAAGGGCACATTAAATAATGTACCAGATGCTGTTTATCAGTTGAGTAAGAGCTTTTGAGTACCATCCCATCTACTATCTTTGCTTTATGTACTTTTAAATTTTTACATGATATGGGTCATCTTTCATATTTTAACTTATGACATTTGTTACTATATTCTGCCCCAAATCAGTGTTTGATTTGTAGAAAAATTGGGCCAAGTCATTTATTTTAGTTAGTGTATCTAATTGGACCATTCGATCAGATTTCTCTGAAAGGTTTTCTTCTCTTACATGTACTTGAAATAGGTAGGCCACTGGGGTCTGTCTGTATATATTTGTGTGCATGAAATATAATTCTTTTTAAATAAAGTCTCTTTACCATTAAAAGAGTATTTAAACTCATCATAGCCTATATTTGTCATAAATATCTTAATTTTAATCAGGCTGCATTTATTTGTTATTGTTGAAGAATTCAATCTTTCACGTCATAAAATCTGTAATTTCTTTTCTGAAGTAGCAGTAATAGTCTCTTGACTACAACATCCTCAGAAACTGTATATTCATTTATTGGTTATTCTTGTGGAAGAAGTTGGCACAGGTCTTTTATAGAATGTGCGCCACTGCACCCGGGTTGCCTCACATTTCTTGAGCATATGAGCTGCTCTCATTCTTTGAGAATCATCTTCTGTCTCCTCAGAACCTAACACCTAATCCTTTAAATAAAGCATTGATTTGCTGATGCTGTTGTAGTGTTGTTGGGATGAGTTTTAAGTAGCTTCTTTCAGTAGTCACAGACCACTTTTCTTTTCACTGATAGTGTTTTGATTTCTGACTAGATTCATTTCCCTATATCCTTTTCCTAAAATGGTAGGAAAATAGATAAGATTCCTGCATTGTATTGGAGGTTGGATCACATGATTTCTAATTTCCATTTAATTTAATTCTAATTTCCATTTATTTATAATTGATAACTATATTTCACTTACATTTTTAATTTTTAATCAAATTTTACATTAAAAACCATTAGATCAAAATGTATAGAAAATTATACTGAGAAATCTCCATTATTTCCCTAAGAATAATAATTTAATAATTTTTATCCTTTAGTATTTTATTGTGTTAATATATATGTCCATGGATGAATATAGACATGCACTTATCAGAATGTTAAGCAACTCTTTAAAGCAATACATATAAAGGCTATGTATGATGGTGTGGAAAACACCTAAGAGTAGACAGTTGTATACAGAATGTTATGCCCATTGTTACTCTAATTGTGTGAAATGTCTATAAATAAAATCATGATTTAGGGTGGTATTTCATTTTCTTGAAACATTTCTGAAATGATAAATTATATTAACAAATTATGTTAGGCAACTACATATAAAGTAATAACTTCAAAAAATTATAAAGTATGTTCATCTATTTTTCTGTTTTGGTAACTTAAATTGTAACATCAGCTGAGTTCCAGAATTATTATTAAAAATTTGAGAGGCAGAATTTTAGACTGAAAAGAGATGTCAAAGAACAATTCTGATCCTTTCAAGTTGTAGAATTTCAGTTTGTAGAATCTCTGTGAGGTGAAGGACCTGATTAAAGACCCTTAGCTTAGTTACTTCTCTTGATTCCAAAGGCAGGGCAAGCACTCTGCTGCAGAGTCATCCCCCTTGGCCCTGCCTGTCAGTTTCCTTTATGTGTTTTCAATCTAAAATAAAAGAAGTATGAAGACTTCTTTTTAAAGAAATTTTTGCAATTAAAATTTTATGCACTTACCTATCTTAGTGGCCCTGTGGCTTGGGAATCACTTTTGTATACCTACTTGTAGATAAGAAGACTGCTTCTGGGTTCATGGCCTGCCTTTACATCTCTCAGATATTGAGAAATAGCATTTTGATAGTCAACCTTGAAGCATTGGCTACATAATGATGAGAGATTGACTTGAATGTGTGCTGCTGCCCCTGTATGTTGTAGAGATTATTTATTTCTTCACTTTAAAAAAGTTTACTTTATTTTTTATGTACACAAAAGATAAAATAATTGTCACTTTGAAATGTTTAGACGCTCAAAATTTTAATGCATTTTACCTATAATGAAATTAGAGGAGAATTCTTTTGCTTATGCTATTGCCTTAGATGGAAACTGTAATCACAGTCATCTGTTTATTTTTGTTCAACTCTTCTAATACTTCCTATCAGAGTGCATGTGCATTGTTTTTACCATAACATTTAAAATGAAATTTTATGAGAAATTACTGAGATTGAGAGTTTTTTTTTGTTTGAAATTCCTCAAATAGCTGATAAATAATTCTTGGTAATTGATTACTGTATTTAGAACTCTAAATTGAGTGTTTCACTGAATTATATCAATGTGGGCTTTTTTTTCCCCTCTCAAATAAAGTAAAGGTCGTTTTGCTTCTACTTTTGAATTCTAGTAAATTGTGTTATGACTAAAGACTTCTCACTAAAATTGTCAACATGCATTATTGAATACTTGTGCATTGTTTAAATGAATACAGATGTCATGACAGGAATAGTTATATAGGAGCCTGTGATCTGTTAAATATTGTTTCAGATTCTTAATTGTTATATATTTGCCTAGTAGTCACTTTGAGAGCAAGTAATGTAAAAGGGACATACACCATGAATATATGTTAGTTCAGTATGTCAGCATAGAGTTTTTATTGTTGTATATGATTAAAAATTATTGAGATATAACTTACTTGCAATGAAATTTACGATTTTTTAAGGGTATTAATGAGTCTTGACCAATGTTTGAACCAAGATTACACTCATTATAAAGATCATGTTCATAACTTTAAAAGCTTTCAGTCCCTTTCCCTTACTCTGAACTCTTATTAAAATCTAGGTCTTTGTGCTGCTGCTGTACTTTCGTCTTTTCTAGAATTTCTTATAAATGAATTCATATTCTAGGTGGTCTTTTGTGTTTGGCCTCTTTCACTTAGTGTAATAATGCTTTGAACTTCACCCATGTTTTATGTTTCAGCAGTTTCATTTATTTGCTGAGTGTGCTTTTTATTTCCTTGCTGAATATTTATTTTATATGCTGAGTAGTCCATTGTATGAGCTGCTTTCTTTTTCTTCTGTTCACCAGTTGATAGTTGTTGATAGTTTCCATTTTTTTTGGCTTTTGTCTTCATTACTTCTGTGTTAGATTTTATTTACTATAACAAAATACTTGAGTTAACTTAAAAAGAGGAAAAAAGGTTATTTTGACCCATAGTTTTGCAGGTTCCAGTCCATGATCTATTAGCCCCATTGATTTGGGTAGCATATCATAGAGAGATTGTGTGGAGGAGCAAAACCACGCACATCAGGAGCCAGAGAGCCAAGGAAAAGGAGAGAAAGGTCCAAGGTTCCTTTCTAGAGCAGGCCTCAGTTGGATTAGGGACCTCCCAAAGCCTCTACCTCTCAAACTTTGTCCTACCGTCTACCAATACTGCTACCCTGGGGACCATTCTTTAACACATGGACCTTGGGGGAGCTTTCAGTATTCAAACTGTTCCAGCTTCCGTGACCATTCGTGTACAAATCTTTTTGTGATTGTGTGTTTTTATTTCTCTTGGGTAAATAGGAGTGGACTGACTCAGTTTTATCTTAACTGTGTGTTTAATTTTGTAGGAAAATGGCAACTGTGAACAAGGCCCTGGGTTTGATCCCTAACACCAAAAACCCAAACAAACAAAACCCAAGAAACTTCTAGCTCTTTTCTGTATAATTTTGCATTTTCATCAGCAGTGTATTAGAGGTCTAGGAGTTCCACATGTATTCCCACACTTTATATTATCAGTCTTTTTAATTCTGAGCCTCCTAATAGATATGTAGTCAGATGTCACTGTGGATCCAATTTGCATTTATCTAATGATGTGAATTTTGAGCATCTTTTCTTGTACCTGTTTGTCATCTGCATATATTTTTTGTGATTTGTGTGTTCAGGTCTTTATTGCATCTTCTAGAATTGTAAGGGTTATTTATATTATTCTTGGCACAGGTCTTTTATAGAATGTGTGCAGATTTTTCTTCCTGCTGATTGGCTTGCCCTTTTCTTTATAGTTTAAGAACAAAGATTTTTCATTTGGAGACTTTCTTATCAATTCTTTTTCTTTATGATTGATAACTTTCTTATGAATTAAGTAATGTTAGTCTATCTCAAACTCAGAAA
Organism: Urocitellus parryii; assembly: GCF_045843805.1. Lineage (NCBI taxonomy): Eukaryota > Metazoa > Chordata > Mammalia > Rodentia > Sciuridae > Urocitellus > Urocitellus parryii. The sequence goes on along the minus strand of NW_027551761.1, from coordinate 1,695,389 downwards.
AATTTTCTCTGTGTTCTCTTCTAGTACTTCCGTAGGTTTTATATTTTACATTGAGGATGTGATGTATTATAAGTTGATTTTTGCATATATCATGAGATAGAGATTGAGATATGATAGTATGATTAAAAAATGTATTAGGGACCTCCCAAAGCCTCTACCTCTCAAACTTTGTCCTAGCATCATAACAAAGAGTCCTAAAAGCACTGAAAATTTTCTGAATGGTGAGAAGGCCTTCTCTTTGATAGAGATGATATAAGGTATGGCCACCAGCTGGCTTCAGAATGGAAATTTCTAGTTAGGAAAACAATTGTGGGATCAGAGGGTTAGAAATTCTAGCATCCTTGCTCTCAACCACTGGGTTATAATGAGGGGCCAGAGATTTGAGTTCAGTCACCAGTGACCAATGATCTAATTAGTCAGGCCTGTGTAAGAAACCTATGTTAAAAACAGTGGGATTCAGAGAGCTTCCAAGTCGGGAAACACATTGATGTGCTGGAGAAATTGGGGGAGTGTTGCATCCCTTGCCCTATGAATCTGTTTCTTTATAATACAGCTATAAAAGCAAGAAAAGGGTTTTCCTGAATTCTAAGAGTTATAGTGAATTAATGAATCTGAGGAGGGGCTTATGGAAACCCCCAATTGGTTTCCATAAGTTAGTCAGAAGTATCAGTTGCCCTTGGGATTTGTGGTTGTTATCTGAAGTGAGGACAGTTTGGTACACCTGAGCCCTTAGCTTCTGGGGTTTGTACTAACTTTGGGAGTTAGTATTAGAATTTAATTGGATTGTTGTATACCCAGTTGGTATTGGAGAATTGGGATAGATGACCCCCCCCCAAATTTGGTATTAGAAATTAGTATTAGAAAAAATAATATTTTTGGTGAAAGCTCAGTCCTTGTCCCTGATGCCAATCCAATAACGTGGACACGGTTTTGAAAAAAAAGGAGAAAGAAGGTTTATTGCTTTGTTATCAGAGGAGAAACACAAGGTACTCCTGTCCCAAAGGCTGCAGTTCTCCCCATCAGCAGGAACAGGGGGCGTTTAAAGAGGTGACTCAAAGGCTACATTCCACAGGTTCTGTCTAGATGTCTAGAGTTGTAATTCACTTGTTATTTTGGGAGATAGTCATTTCTGAGATCTTTTGGTGCCATCCCCAAAGCCTAGATGACTTTGTTCCTATGGTGGGTGTCTACTGCGGACAGATAACTCTGCCCAGGATGGGAAGAAAGGTAATCCTGTTTCCCTTGATTTTAGGGATGGAGAGAGAGATTAGGAAGGAGCAGGGAGAGAGGAAGAGAAAGAAACATGTCCATTCAAAAAATAAATTGTAGTATTAGAGCAGCAAGGTGTATATTCAAAGCATAAAGTGGACACTGTTGCAGTATCATGATTGGTGTCTGGCATGGAGTTTGCTAGATGGACTCACAGAAGTCAGAAGAGTGCTCTACTTAGCTTGTTACCATTTCTAGTTTATCCACTGGCTAAAAGCAAGGAAGAACTAAATATTGTCTGTAAAAAAGTAAATAATAATGGATCACCTCATTCTCCTATTCAGTCCCCAGGAATACAGTGTACAGGAGGCAGAATCCAAGGCTCCCAGAGCTGCTGTGTCTGAATCCAGGAGCTTGTGAACATGTGACCTTACATGCTAAAGGGGACTTGGCAGAGAGGAGTTTTCTTGATTTACCCAAAGGGCCCAGTGTAAAATCAAGGGTCCACATGAGAGGAGACAGAAGGAATCTGAGGAGAAATGACGAGAGAAGCAGAAATTATAGGGATGCAAAGAAAGGGCTCTGGGCCAAGGAATACAGACAGCCTGGAGAAGCCCAAGAGGCAGAGACGCGCGTCCGGAGCTTCTAGGAAGGAAGGCAGCCACGCCAGCCCATTTCAGACTTCTGCCTAGAGCTGCCAAGTCGCCCCTCTGAGTCTGTGGTTGTGGTCCAGCAGCGGGGGAAAATGATGCCAAGTGTGCGAGGTGTCTTCTACTGCGGCTGTCACCTTCTTCCCAGGCTCCCGCTGCTTGCTGTCTCCTCCTGTCCACTTCCCTTCTTACTCTGTTCCAGCCAGAGCTCATTCTCCTCCTGGGCTCATTGCTCTGTGTTCCCTCTGCTTGGAAAAGCCTCTGCTCAAATGTCATAGAAAGTGGTTCTCATCACTTTTGCTGAAGCAGACCTCCCTGCTTCCCCCACTTCTGTCTTGTTTTTCTGTATTTAGAACTTCATCTTTGAACTTTTCAGTTCCTCAATTTATTTTTCACGGTTTATTATCACTATTATTTTCACTACTTATTTATAACCTTCACCCATAGTTAGGCTTCTTCCCTGCCTTCAGGGGAAGGCCTATTGCCAGAACAGTGCGTGGACCATAGAAGGTAGTTTAGTAAGTAGTTCACAGGACGGCTGTGTTAACAGTTTTGAATGGGGAGGAGTAACATTGGCAAAGTGTCATGATTAAATAAAATGAGCTTTGTTACACAGGACATGTGTAGGTGGCTTGTGTGGTTAAGAAGAATGACTTGTTCTTGAAATAGTGTCAGAGTCTCACAGATGGGAGATTATAACTAGGGTACCAGTAAAAGCTGACCCCTCTCTTCCCCTCATGAATTTGAAGTGGGGGACTTGTGTGGATTAAAGTATCAGTTTAATTACTTACTGTTAAAACAATTTGGAAATGTGATTTAGACACAGGTCCAAATGGATTCTCAGTTCTTTCACTGCCTCCAATAACAGAGATGCTTTGGAAGAGCAGAGTTGCTTGGGGGTGAGCAGAGAATAGGCTGCTCTAGAAGGTGGACAGGTGATCAGAAGACCTGAGCTATTTTCCCTTAGTCCCCTCACTCCAAGCTGACTGGCTGGGTTGTAAGGAGGGTCTTGGGGCAGCGAGGAGCAAGAGGGTCTTCCGAGAAGCAGGCTGAGCCAGCTCTTGAGCTGGGTCAGGATTGGGAGAGCTCCAGCTAGAAAAGCAGAGTTAAACAACTTAGAAAAAAGTGAGCTTTTTATTAGTCGATTCCTGGCAGTTGATCTTGAGCAGCGGCATTTGCTTTCTTAGGGGTTTCTCTGGGAAGTGGCATTATTCTGGCTATCAGCAAACATTTTTCAGTCATAGGCCAGATATTTTAGGCTTTTGGCCACCTTACAAACTTCGTCACATATTCCTTATTTTACTTTTAAAACCCTTTAGAAAAGTGAAGACCATTCTTGAGGGCTGTATTAGTAGTCCATTTTGTGTTATTGTAACAAAACACTTGGGTCAGGATACTTTATAAAGAAAAGATTTATTTTGGCTAACAGTTCCGGAGGTGCAGGGTCTAGGAGCCTCTTTCGATGATGGTCTTCTTGCTAACAGCGTGCTGAGGTAGTGCAGAGCATCTCATGGCAAGAGGCAGGGAGTATGTGTGTGTATGTATCTTCTGGTCTTTCTCCATCTTCATGTAAAATTATCGGATTCATTAATTGGCTGCACCCTGATGACCTTATCTAATCCTATTCACATCCCAGAGGTCCAGTCTCTGAACCTTAAGTTAGATTAAATTTTCACTCTTTTCATACCTCACGCTTGGGTAAGACTGGCCTGTCTCGGCTGCTGTTTACTGACCCATGGTCCTGACTCAGTTATTTTCTCTCCTCTTTGCTTAAACCAGTCCATTCCCTGGAACCTGGCCCCTCTGCAGATGCAGGAGCCAGGGTGAGAGACATTGGGTGGAGGGAAGAAGCCAGAGAGGCCTGGCTGTGGAGGTGTTATGTCTTGGCCTGTAGTAAAAGTGTTCACTGATCTGCAAACAGCTGGACTACTCATAGTTCAAGAAATATTTTATTGAGTAACAGCTCATGTGGATGAATGTTAGATTGGAAAGTGAGTACCAATTAGAATGATCTTGAGGTTTATGGTTTCCAAAACCCCCCTGAGGAGAATTTCCATGTAAGTAACTTTGGACTTTTGGGGACAAAATAAGATTGAGATAGATGAAGGTAGTCAGTATTTTTATATTCTCCGTAAAAGTAAAGGCAACATGGTTAATAAATGCCAATCTAGAACTGAGGTTGTGGCTCAGCGGTAGAATGCTCACCTCACACACATGAGATCCTGGGTACAATCCTCAGCACCACATAAAAATAAATAAACAAAATAAAGATATTCTGCCCATGTATAACTGAAAAAATATTTTTTTAAAAATGCCAATCTAATTTACTCACGTTAAAAGCATTCCTTTCATGTGTTTGGAGGAGATGGTCCAGTACCGTTACTCCATCTCAGTCCAAGTTGCAGGTGTCTGGTTTTGTTTAGTGGGGAATGGGGTTTGAGGAATCAAGGTCTAGGTGCTCCATGTGCTCATTATTGTTTCATTGTCTTTGCTACTAGGCCCTTTCCTGAGACAGAGCTAAGAAATAGATAAATTCTATATTATATACATACACATGTATTTAAATCAATTCTTTATTTATACATTGAAAACCATGAGTTCATATGACACCTGTGTTTCTAGTTCAACACCGCAGAGTTCGCATCTTCTCTTCTCCCATTCCATATTTGTGTTGCCAGCTCAGTCCTGTCATACTCAGAAGGAGTTTCAGAATTGCTGATCCAAACCACTCTGACAAACAAATTGCTGATCCAAAACCCTCTAACCAGAGCTTATTATTTATTTATTTAGACTGAGAGTATATGATCTGTAATCATAGGTGATACTAGCAGTATTGTTTTGAAAGTTACTTATGTTATTTCTCCTTCATTGTAGTTGTTTTATTTATTGAAATTAAAGTTAGGTGTATGTACTCTTGTTAATTTTATTTTCAATACATAAAATATTAACTTTGGTTTCAAAAGTCAAAACTAGTTAGAGATAAGAGAAGTATCTTGCTCTTTCCAATCCCTTTCCTCTAGTTCTCATCCTTAAGGGAGTTAATGGATGTCATTAGTTTCTAGATTATACTTCATATGCTTCCTTTTGCAAAATTAAGGATATATCCACTTATTAACCTACTTACATTCTTTCTTACATAAGTTGCAGTGTGTGTGTATATGTGTTTTGTAGTTAGCAGTACCTCCTGGGCATCATTTCATATTCATAGAAATGTGATGATACCTAGGTGTGTATGAGTGGTTATTGAGGCATTTTCAAGATGGAGAGGTTACCACAGTTTGCATGTGTATGGAATTGATCCTGTCCTTGTGGAGAGGGAGAACTGATGTCACTTTTAGTAGAGAAGCTTTGAAGTGTGCCAGTGAGGCTGGGGTGCTGGACAGAGCGGGAGGTTTTGGTTTGGTTGGTAAAAGGACACTTTATTTTAAGGAAAAAAAATGAAGTCCTGTTTATTAGAGTCTTAAATTCTGATAGAATTCGATGACAGTGTTCTTTTACCAACTGTGGAGGTACTATAAAAAATTTACTTGATAATTTTTAAAGATTCAAGTTTTATATTGAATGGGAGTTAAATGTGACTTCGGATCCTAGATGAGGAGGTGTGTGTTAATTTAGTGCTCGAGAAGCTGTGAGGGTAGTCATGTCTTACCAAGAAGGCAATGCTCTTTGACATCACTTGGTTCCTCCTAGTCCAAATTTTATCCCGAAATTTCCTGTAATAATTGAGACTAATAACAGTCTCTACCAATCAAAATCCGTTTATTGAGAAGAGATAAGAACTGAAGCAGAACCAATTTATCATTCATAAATCATCATCTAGGAGATGGTGAGTTCTCATTGTCATAACAGAAAAAAATGATCAAAATTGACTTAAACTGTAAGGCTGTTAGGATTGCCTGAATCCAGAGAGTCTGAATTTTTCTGTAATTCCTTTGTCTTTCCTCTGTATTTGAGCTTTATCCTCAGCTTGGTAGCCTGAAGCTTCTGCAGTTCTGGGCTTTACATCCACATATGACCTTGTTGATGGGAAGAGAATATTTCCAATCTGAAACCTGTAGCTCTCAGGCAGATCTTGGTCTGACTGCTTAGGAGAATGGACTATCCTGATTAGCTCAAGTCAACTGGGGCCCACCCCTAGGGGTGGGGGGTAGGTTAATTTTTCCAATATGTGGATGAGGAAATAATGAGGGCAGACGCCAGAACAAAAATAAGGCAACATTAGGAAACATAATAAGAGGCATAGATGCTAAGTTGAAGGTCATATTCAATAGATGGTTAGTATTTACGGATTTTAAAAATTTCTGCTCTCACCTGTTTTCATTGGGGCCCAATTAACAAGAAAACATGTATTTCATTCATTCTTTATTTTTTTTGAAGTGCCTTCTACATGTCAGGTACAGTTCTAGGATCTGGGGATGTAGCCATAAATAAGTCAGAAATAACCTCTGCTTTTGTGGAGCCTCCAAAGGCAATGGGAAGGACCTCATGGTTTTGCTAAGAGGATGTGTACAATAGTATTCCTAAATCTTCTGTGGTGTCTGCATGAACATTTACATTATGTAGCTTGTAACTTACATATAGGAAGGCAAATGTGTGTACAAAGGGGATGGGAAAGAAATAGATGGCACAGAAATAAAAACTAATCATTGGCTTGATTATTCTGACTTTATAAATCTAACAGTGAAAATATTTTGAAGTCAGGGATCAAAGTCTTCCACTTTCTTCTCAACAAAATTGAGCCATCATCATTTCAAAAGCACTGCATTTCTACATTGCAAGTGCAAGATGAACCAAGAGTAAATATATATCTATTAGAGATATATTTGAAATATATCTATTGAAATATTTATAAAGTCAGTCTTTATAAACCTGTGTATTCCAGGTTCATGCATGAGTTAAACAGTTTGATTCAAATGACTCATCCCTTTATGTGTGTTTGGGTATATTTGTGAGCATATACACGTATATTTGCATATGTGTATGTATATGTAGGGTGTGTGAATATAGATTTACATGCATATACCAGGAAGATGTATAATAAAATACAGTTTTGCTGTGTTTAATTTTTTGTTATGTTTACTAATAATTTTCACCTTCTTTTTACTTTTCCTTACATTATTTGTAAAATGAGTAAATATTAAACAAAATCAAGAGTCCATTGGCCCCTTCTTCTAGAGTGTTGGCTATTTTGCCTAGTCTGCTGAGGGTTAATGTTAGGCACGTATATGGTTCATTTTTCGTAGTGGTTGATGACAAGGAATTCTTTTCAAGTACACATGGAATATTTATGAAATTAACTGTCTGCTAGGCCATGAAACAAACATCCACAGATTTCAAAGAACTGCAATCATTGGAGCACATTCTGTCACCCTAGGCAGTTATAGTATAACTCATTTAAAAAAAGATAATTAAGTACAGTCTCTTACATTGGGAAATTTTAAGATAACTTGGAAATAACTTGCAGCTCGGCAAAGGAATCTAAATGGAAATTAGAAAATATTTAGAACCAGTTGCCTACAGAAACACTTTAAAAGTTGTAGAATACAGTTACAGGTGTGATACACTGTGTTTTAGGAAAGAAGAAAGGCTTACATGAATAAACTAAGCATCCAATTTCAGTGACAGAAATAACTACAGAATAAACTCAAAATAGTGTAGAAGGAAGTGAAGTGAGTCTAAACTAATGACATGGAAAACACAAATTCAGTAATCAGGAGAATAAAGTCTATCTGATTCTTTGAAAAGACAAATAGACATTTGGCAAGATTAATCATGGGTGAGGGAACAAATACAAAATAGGTAAGATAATATTGAGAACAAAATTATTCTAGTAAATATTCAGGATTTTAGGTGGGATGTATAAATTACTAGAAAATAAAACTTGCCCCAAACTGACTTACTAGAAAATTTTAGTAATCCCAGAACAGTATGCTGTGGTTAAACATCTTTCCACACAAAAAGCACCTGGCTTTGAGAACTGTTTTAGTCAGCTTTTCATTGGTCTGATCAAAAGACCTGATAAGAACAACTTAGAGGAGGTGAAGTTTCTTTTGGCTCACGGTTTCAGAGCTTATGTCCATGGTTGACTGACTCCATGTCTCTGAGCCTCAAGTGAAGCAGAATATGGTGGAAGCACGTGGCAGAGGAAAGCAGTTCTTAGCTGAGCTTGGCATCGAGGAAGTGCAGAGAGAGAGCTCAACTCACCGGGGACAAACTATAAATCCCAGTTTGTGCTCCCAGTAGCCTACTTCCTTCAGCTGCAACCTATCTGTCTACTGTTGCCACAGTTAATTCATATCAGTGTATTAATCCAACTCATAGTCTAATTATTTCACTTCTGAATGTTCTCACACATGAACTTTTGGGGGACATCTCATTTCTAAACCATAACGGTGTTACCCAAATGTTCATGGAAGAGATTGCACTTTTTTATACATACAGAAGAAGAGGACACTTTCCCAGCTCATTTTATGAGACCAGGAAAGCCCTGATACAATCACCTCTTAGGAGCAGCACAGGAAAGGAAAACAACATACTACTTTCCTGATCTTAGGTGGGCTCATCCTGGGATACACAGAGCATATGCTCTATCTAGTGCTCTATCTAGTTGGAAATTTAGCTGTGTGAAAGTCATTGGTCATCTTATCTTGATCTTTGGTTTGAATGGAGGGAATAAAAACCCTTGCGGAGTGGGCTCAGGAAAGACCAGGGTGCTCGAATTAGTACCAGATGTATACAAACACTGGAATGATTGAGAAGTGATGACTTCACTCACAGCACCATAAGGCTCACAAACTTGGGAGCAGTTTCATCTTTTGCTACTGTGGAAAATGTAGCTAATTTCTCATCCACTAGGTTGGCCCAGTTTAATAAGTCAGGATTCAAGAGAAACAGAACTAATAGGATATAAAAGGAGATTTATTATGAGGAATTGCTCATCCAATTATGCAGATGGAGAAGTTCCAAAATCTACACCTGCAAGCTGGAGACCTTGGAAAGCCAGGGGTATAGTTAGTCCAAGTCTAAATGCCTGAGAACCAGGGGAGCCAGCAATGTAAATTCCAGTACAAAGGCAGAAAAAGATGAAATGAGTTCAAGCAATAAAGCAGGGGGAAAGAGGGCTGAATTCCTTCTTCCTCTTCCTTTTCAGGCCCTCAATAGATTAGATGATGTTCAACCACATTGGGAGCATGGTTCTTCAAACCCCAAATTGAAATGCTCATCTCATCCTGAAATGCCCTCCTAGATGCACCCTTTGATCTGCTTAATCATGTTAACACATGAAGGTAACCATCACAGTAAGTATGGCAGGGCCACGTACTGGAGATCAGGTGGAGCAGTGCACTGCTGGTGGCAGTGTGCAGAGAAGACCACTTTGGAAAACAATTTGGTATTAGTGGCATCATTATCCATGGGTATATGAAGTAATGGGAAGAGAGGAGATGGTTCTTAATTCCGATGCATTATTGGTAGATGTTTATACTCAGCATTTAATAGCAGTTTCACAATATATTTATGCTTTAGTCAACTCTGTGCTAATAATGCTTGTAATGAAAGTTCAGTCTGGAAAAAACTGCCACTTTATAGTTACAGGAAATTGAATAAAAACTAATTCAGTTATATACATATGTGGATGCAAGAAACTGACAAGGCTAACAAACGATTTTAAGATATCGACACTGGTTATATGAGGAAAAAAGTTACAGGAAAGTTGCTGTGGTTTGAATATGATTTATTCTAAACATAACATTGAAATTTGATTGTGGTGATTTTGGGATTTTGTCTTTAAGAAATGATTAAGTCAATAAGAGATTATACTATTTTGTTTTTTTCAGTATTGGGGCTTGAACCCAGGGTGCTGAGAGAGTCTCTCTAAGTTGTCCATGCAGCCTTGAACTTGGTACCCTTCTACTTAAGCCTTGAGAGTACCAGTGTCCACCCTGTGCTTGGTTAAATTATGCCTTTCTTTTAGGACTGGGTTAATTCTTGTGGTAGTAACCCAGGGCTCAGTTAACTGCCTTGAGAGTAGGTTTTTATACACTGAAGCTTCTCCTCTTGTGTTCTCTTCCCTGACTCTCTCCTTGCTTTTCCCCTTCCCTGCATGAGTTGAAATAGCATGAAGCCCTTGATAGTGCCATGGTCTTGGACTTCCTAGTTTTCTCTATTTCTTTCTTCCGTATTTTTTATTTCTTAATATTTGATAAGGATATTTGCCTGCTTGTTTTGTCAGTTACTAAGAGAGTCTGTTAGAAATCTACTGTGATAGTGATTTGTCACTTTTTATTTCAGGTTCTATAAGTCTTTGATTTATGTATATTGGGGGCTGTCTTTTGTCTATTGCTAATTTAGAATTTTTATGACTTTTAGTAGATAATCTTACTTATTACTATATAGTGACCCTCTAGCTTGAGTTATGTTTCTAACCTTAGATTTACTTTTTCAAAATTAGGATATCTTTACAGGTTTCCATTTGGTTAGTGTTTGCATATTTTTTTTATCCCTTTACCTTAGCCATTATGCACCCTTGCATTTTAAGCTACAGCTCTTAAAAATAGTGGACCTATGGTGAAAAATTATGTGTGTGTGTGTGTAAATGTCTTTATTTCATTATCATTTTTTTCTTTTTAAAAATTCTAATTAGTTATACATGACAGAATCCATTTTGACACATCATACATAAATGAAGTATCACTTCTCGTTCTTCTGGTTGTACATGATGTCGAGTTATACAGGTCGTGTAATCAACTCTGTACATAGGGTGATAATGTCCAATTCATTCATTCCCCTCGGCCTAATCCAAAGTACCTTTCTTCTTCCCTACCCCAACCCCTTATTGTGGATTAGCATCTGCATATCAGAGAAAACATTTAGCCTTTGGTTCTTTGGGATTGGCTTATTTTGCTTCACATGATATTCTCCAACTCCACCCATTTACCTGAAAATGCCATAATTTCATTCTTATTTAAGGCTTAGTAATATATCACTGTATGTGTATGTATGTGTGTGTGTATATATATATATATATATATATATATATATATCATAATTTTTTATTCCATTCATCTGTTGAAGGGCACCTAGGTTGGTTCTTTAGTTTAGCTAATGTAAATTGAGCTGGTAGAAACGTCAGTGTGGTTGTGTCACTGTCGTATGCTGATTTTAAGTCCTTTGTGTATAACAAGGAGTGGGATAACTGGGTAAAGTGGTGGTGGTTCCACTCCCAGTTTCCCAAGGATTCTTCATACTGCTTTCTAGATTGGCTGCACCAATTTGCAGTCCCTCTAGCAATGTTCCAGAGTGTGCCTCCCCCTCCCCCATCCTCGCCAACACTTACTGTTGCTTGTATTCCTGATAATTACCATTCTGACTGGAGATGAAACCTTAGAGCAGTTTTGATTTTCATTTCTATAATTACTAGAGATTGATTTTTTTAAAATATATTTGTCCATCAATTGTGTATCTTCTGTGAAGGGTCTGTTCACTTCCTTAGCCCATTTATTGATTGGGTTGTTTGCTTTTTTGGTGTTGAGTTTTTTGAATTATTTTCTCTTAAACATTTTTTTTAGATGTTAATGGACCTTTATTTTATTCATTTATTTGTATGCTGTGCTGAGAATTGAATCCATTGCCTCAAACATGCTAAGCAAGTGCTCTACCACTGAGCCACAATTCCAGCCTGCAAGCTCTTTATATATGCTGGAGATTGGTAAAGATTTTCTCCTATTCTGTAGGCTGTCTCTTCACGTTATGTTTCCTTTGCTGTGAAGAAGCTGTTTAGTTTGATTCCATCCTGTTTATTGATTCTTGATTTTACTTCTTGTGCTTTAGGAGTCCTGTTAAGGAACCTGGTTCCTAAGCCGACATGGTAGAGATTTGGGCCTTTTCTTCTGTTAGACACAGGGTCTGTGTTTTAGTGTCTAAGTGTTTGATAAACTTTGAGTTGGTTTTGTGCAGGGTGAGAGATAGGGGTTTAATTTCATTTTGCTACATGTGAATTTCCAGTTTTTCCAGCACCGTTTGTTGAAAAAGCTATCTTTTCTACCATGTCTGTTTTTTGGTGCCTTTCACTATTGGTATTTTGTTTTGGTACTAGGGATTGAACTTGGGCACTGAGCCACATCCCCAGCCCTATTTTTGTGTTTTATTTAGAGACGGGGTCTCACTGAGTTGCTTAGCACCTTGCTTTTGCTGAGGTTGGCTTTGAACTCACAGTCCTCCTGTCTCAGCCTCCAGAGCTGCTGGGATTACAGGTTTGCTACCACCATGCCGGCAAACTATCATTTTTGAAGGATGTTTGCTTAGTTGAGAAGCCTAATTTTAGTATTTTTTCTTATCCAAAGAAGAATCATTTCCAGATCCTCACTGGAGGCCTGAAGCTGTGGATAGTATTGAACCCTGTGTATACTGTTTTTTTCCATATTGAAACCTCTCACTTTTTCACTTAAATGTAGCCCTCATAGCTTATACCTTCTCTTTGGAACATTTCAGTTGCTAGCATCACAACTTTTATACTTTGGGACCATTATGAAGTAAAATAAGGGTTATTTAAACACAAGCACTGCGATACCAAGACAGTTGATCTGATGATGGAGATGGCTACTGAGTGACTAACAGGCATACAGTGTGGATATGATGGACAAAGGGATGATTCACATTCTGGGTGAGATGAAGTAGGATGATGTGAGATTTCGTCTTGGTACTCAAAATAGTGTGCAATTTAAAATGGAGAAAGTATTTTCTTTTTTCTCTGATTTTGTTCAAGTTGGATTGAGGCCAACTGCATGTAACTAAAAGTATAGAAAGCAGTTGTGGGAAAGAGAAACTACTATATTCTCTTTACCCATGTTAAAAATGCCATCCATTTTCCATTAAGAAGTCAGCAGTCTTATTCTTTTTAAAGATATTTGTCTTTTTTTCTTTGTAAGCTTCTGCGATTTTCTTTTTTCTTTGTCTTTCAGCATTTATTCTTGGTGTGCTTTCTTCCCCCATTTCCCATTCTTTATCGATGTGTTATAATTATATCTAATAGTGTGATTTGTTGTTACGTATTTGCAAATGTACATGATATAAAATGTAGTTTGGTCAGTATCCTTCTCCAGTATTTCCTCTTTCCCTGTCCTTCTCCCTCCCCAGTCCCTTTCATATACTTTACTGATCTCTTATTTTCATGAGACTGGCACCCTCCTTCTTTTTTTTTTTTATTGTGTCTAAGTTCCATATATGATATCCATATGACTTTTGCCTTTCTGAGTTTGGCTTATTTCACTTAACATAATATTTTTAAGTTACATCTGTTTTCCTGTAAATGATATAATTTCATTCTTTATGGATGAATAGAACTCTGTTGTGATGTATATGCCACATTTATTTTGTCCATTCAAACATTGATGGACATTAGGCTGGTTCGATTATTTGGCTATTGTGACTTGTGCTTCTATCAACATTGGTATGCATGCATTATTATAGTATGATGACTTTAGTTCTTTGGGACAGATACCAAGGACTGTTATAGCTGGGTCATGTGGTAGTTCCATTTTTAGTCTTTTCAAGAACCTCCATACTGATTTCCATAGTGATTGTACTAATTTACAGTCCCATTTATAATGTAAAAATGTTCCTTTCCTGCCCAAATCCTTTCCAGCATTTATTATTGCTTATGTTCTGGATGGCTGACATTCTAACTGGAGTGAGATGAAATCTCAGTGTAGTTTTGATTTGCATATCCCTAATTGCCAAAGATGTTGAACATTTTCTCATTTATTTGTTGGCCATTTGTATTTCCTCTTTTTGAGAAGTATCTGTTTAGTTCATTTGCCCAATAATTGATTGGGTTACTTCTTTTTCTGGTGGTAAAGTTTTTGAGTTCTTTACACATTTTGGATGTTAATCTTTTAGCAGAATAGCTGGCAAAGATTTCCTCCTGTTCTGTAGCCTCCCAGTTCATGCTCTGAATTATTTCCTTTGCTGTGCAGAAGCTTTTTAATTTGATGCTATCTCATTATTAATCCTTGGAATTATTTCCTGAGCTGTAGGAATCCTGTTGAGGAAGTCATTGCTTGTAAATGTATGTAGGGACTGTTGATCTTATGTCTTATTCTAGGAATTGTGAAGTTATCTGTTTTAACATCTATGTCTTTGATCCATTTTAAGTTGACTTTTGTGCAGGATTAGAGATAGGGATCTAGTCTTATTCTTCCTAGTATGGATAACCAGTTTCCACATCAACATTTGTTAAAACTGCTGTCTTTTCTCCAACATATTTTTTCATGCTTTTGTCAATAATTGGTTGACTGTATCTATATGGATTTGTCTCTGTGTCTTCTACTTTGTCCCATTGGTCAGCGTGTCTGTTTTTATGCCAGTACCATGCATATAACTCTGTAGTGTAATTTGATGTCAGGTATTGTGATGCTTCCAGTATAGTTTTCTTAGAATTACTTTGGCTATTTTGTCTTTCAATAAATTTTAGTAGTTTTTGTCCCTAGTTCTGTAAAGAAAGTCACTGGTGTTTTGATGGGGATTGCATTGAATCTCTATATTGCTTTGGGTAATATGGCCTTTTATCAATATTAATCTGCCTACCCACAAGCATGGGAGTTCTTTTCATGGTTTACTATCTTCTTCAATTTCTTTCTTCAGTATTCTAAAATTTTCAGTGTAGAGGTCTTTCTCCTTGTTGCTTAGATTATTCTTAGATATTTATTTATTTTTTTAGGTGAATGGAATTGTTTTCCTAATTTCTTTTTTAGCTAATTGTTGTATAGGAAAGCTGTTACTTGTTTTTCTGTGTTGATTTTGTATCCTGCTACTTTGCTGCATTTGTTTATTAATCTGGAAGTCTTCTGGTGGAACCTTTCAGATCTCCTAAGATTAGGATCATATTATGTGTAAACAGTGATAATTTGACTTATTTCTTTCTCGTTTGTATTTCTTTGATTTCTTTCTCTTGTCTCATTGCTCTGGCTAGAACTTCTGGTAGTATATTGAATAAGAATGGTAAGAGTGGAGATCCTTGTCTCATTCTAGATTTTAGAGGAAGAGCTTTCAGTTTTAACCTGTTCACTGTGGTGCTGGATTTGAGATTATTGTATGTAGTCTTATGATGTTGAGGTAAGTTCCTTCTATCCTGAGTTTTTTTTTTCAGTGTTTTCATCATGAATGGGTGCTGAATTTTGTCAAAGGCTTTTTTTACATCTTTTGAAAATGACTGTGATTTTTGTCCTTAATTTTATTCATGTGGTAAATTATATCTATTCATTTGCATATGTTAAGCCTTGCATCTCTGGAATGAAACCATCTTGGTTATGATGTGTAATCTTCTTAATGTGTTGTTAAATATGATTTGCTAATACATTTTTAATGATTTTTACATCTGTGCTCATAAGGGATATTAGTCTGTAGTTTTCCTTGCTTGATTTGTTCTTATCTGGTTTTGATATAAAAACTGGCTTCTTTGAATGAAATTGGAAATGTTTCACTCTGTTTCATGGAATAATTTGAGGACCATTATCATTAGTTCTCTGAAGGTCTGGTAGAATATAGTGGAGATCCATTTGGCTCTGGACTTTTTATCTATTGGAAATCTTTTAATTTCTGCTTCTGTTTCATTGATTGTTTTTGGTGTGTTTAGGTTTTCTATATCTTCCTGGTTCCATTTAGGCAGGTCATTTGTGTCTAGAAATGTATCCATTTCTTTTAGGTTTTCCAATTTATTGGCATATAAGTTTTCAAAGTAGTCTTTTATGATTCTTTAGATTTCTCTGATACCCGTGGTGATTTCTCCTTTTTCATCTCTAATTTTATTAATTTGGATCGTCTCCCTTTTTCTTTGGATCAGTTTGGCTAAGAGTTTATCTATTTTGCTTGTCTCTATTGATCCCATGCTTTTTAAGAAATTCAGCATATCATTGATTCTTGCTTGATTTTAATTATTTCCTTTCTTCCACTGATTTTGGAATTCTTTTGTTCTTTTTTTTCCCCCTGTGGTCTTGAGGAACATCATTAGGTTGTCTATTTAAGGATCTTTTGGATTCTCTCATGCAGGTACTCACGGGAATAAACTTTCCTCTTAGACTTGCCTTCGTAGTGTCCCAGAGGTTTTGGAATGTTTTATCACTGATCTCATTTCTTTCTAACAATTTTTAATGGTCTCCCCTGACTTTTATCACCTATTCATCATTTAGAAGTGTATTGTTCAATCTCTGTGCATGTGTTTAAATAGTTTTGGTGCCGTGTGTGTGTGTGTGTGTGTGTGTGTGTGTGTTGATTTCTAACTTTATTCCATTATGATCAGATGAGATGCAAGGATATATATATATATATATATATATATATATATATATAGAGAGAGAGAGAGAGAGAGAGAGAGAGAGAGTATTTATTTGCTTAGAGTTGCTTTGTAACCTAAAATGTGATCTGTTTTGGAGATTTCATGAGTAGCTGAGAAGAAGTGAATACTGCCATTATTGGATGCATTATTCTATATATGTCTATTCATTTGATTTATAATTTTTAGTCTGATGAGTCTTTACTGAGCTTGTCTGGATGACCTATCTGTTGGTGGAAGAAGTGTGTTGAAATTACCTGGTATTATTGTAGTGGAGTCTCTGAATCCTTAAGTTGAGTTGTATCTGTTTTATGTAATTATGTGCATAAATATTTACTATCATTAGACTTTGTTGGATTGTTCCCTTTACCAGTATGAAGTGACCTTATTTGTCTCTTCTGATTAATTTTGGCTTGGAGTCTGCTTTGTCAGATATAAAAGTAGCTATTCGTGCTTGTTTTCAGGCTTCATTTGTAATATATGTATGTCTGCCTATAAGGTGAGTCTTGCAAAGAACATGTAATTGGATCTTGTTGTTTCAGCCATTCTGCCACCCTATGCCTCCTAATTGGAAAGTTGAGACCATTTATCTTCATTGTTATTATATAGAAAGGTTTATTAATTCCTGCCATTTTGATTTATTTTTGATGTTTAATTTGGTCATGTTTCTAATTTGCTTAGACGTTTTTCAAGTGAGATTTGACTATTTGAGTGCTTTGGGGTCTGTTTTTATTTCTTTTGTTTGTAGTATGTAAGAATTTTCTGTAGTGGTGGCTTAGTAGTCGTGGATTCTTTTAATTTTGCTTAACTACTTCATCTTCAACTCTGAAGGATAGCTCTGCAGGATGTAGTAATCATGGTTGATGGTTATTTTATTTCACATTCATTCCACACTCTCCTTGATTTTAGAATTTGCTGAAAAATTAGAATAATTATGATTGACTTTCCTCTAAATGTGACATTTTCCTCTGAGGCTTTCAATATATTTTTTTATAGTTTTTTATTTGTAGATGAACACAATACCTTTATTTTATTTGTTTTTATTTTTTGATGTGGTGCCAGAGATTGAACCCAGTGCCTCACACATGCTAGGCAACCACTGTACCACTGAGCCCCAGCCCCAGACCCGAGGCTTTCAATATTTTATTCTTGCTCTGTATGTTAGTCATTTTAATTATAATGTGTCTTGGAGAAATTATTTTTGTGTGGGGCTGTACTGGTGATTGACCTCAGGGCACTTGACCACTAAGCCACATCCCTAGCTCTATTTTTTTGTGTTTTATTTAGAGACAGGGTCTCTCTGAGTTGCTTAGCACCTCACCATTGCAGAGACTGGCTTTGAACTCACGATCTTTTTGCCTCAGCCTACTGTATCTTCCTTGGGCTGCATAATAAATTTTTGGTTAGCAGGCATCAGCATCATTGTACATTTCCATCAGAGCTCTTGGGTGACCATGTACATTGTCAGTGAGTAGGAATCTTTTTTGTTTTTAATCCTGAGCAATAGTTCTTAACAGTAGACTGGGTTTAATGATGTTGTAGACAGATGTGTTGTCATTCAGACTTTGTTGTTCTATTTATAAAGCACAGGCAGAGATTTAATATAATTCTTCAAGGGCCCTAGGAGTTTTGAAGTGATCAAAAGTGAGCATTGGATTCGACCACCAATTGCATTATTCCCTAACAAGAGAGTCAGCCTGTCCTTTGAATCTTTGAAATCAGAAAATGACTTTACTTTTCTATGAAAATCCTAGATGGCCTCTTCTTCCAGGAGAAGGGTGTTTCATCTGTGTTTGCAGACCTGCTGGCAGTGTAGCCACCTTTCTGAGGGGTCGGAGCTGGATCTTCTGGGTAACTTGCAGCAGCTTCTCCATCAACACTGGCTGCCTCACCTTCATGCTGTGGAGATGTCTTCTTTCCTTAAACCTTATGAACCATTCTGGGCTAGTTTCAGACTTTTCTTCCAGAGCTTCCTCACCCCTCAGCTTTCAGTGGATTGAAGAGAGATAGGGCCTTGCTCTGGATTAGGATTAAGGATTGTTGTAGCTGGCTTGATTTTTTTTCCCCATCCAGACAACTAGAACTTTATCTATGTCAGTAATGAGGCTCTTTGACTTTCATATCTTTTGTTTATTCATTGGAGTAGTACTGTGACTTTACTTTAAGAATTTTCTCTTTGCATCCACAACTTTTGTCCAAGAGACCTAACTTCTGGTTTTTCTTAGTTTTCAACATGCCTTCCTAAGCTGTGCTTCAGTGTAATCAATGTGTGTATGATTCGTATTTTCATTTGAATGCTCAGAGGGCGTCCCAGTTAAGTTTGCTTGTCTTATAAAAGCTTGTTTTGTGGTGACCCAATAATAACATCAGAAATCACTGATCACAGATCAGCTTAACAGATATAAGTGCTGAGAAGGTTCAAAATGTGATAATTACCAAAAGGTGGCACAGAGACACATAGTGAGCATATGCATTTGAGAAAATGGCACCGATAAGACTTTTTGGCACAAGTTGTTACAAACCTTCAGTTTGGAAAAAGTGTGTTGTTTATTAAATAAAACAGTGAAACAATTAAATAAGACTGTATGTAAATACATATGAATACGTAAAAACAAATACATGTATATTTTTTCCTATTTATTCATACTGTGGATCTTAGGAACCTCAGTATATGATTTTTTTTTAATTGAGAACTTTCACCTTTCACTTAAAGGGAGTACTTTATGGCTTTTCTGTGGCATATCTGAATTGTCAGCATCACTTCTCTTATAGTTTGTGGCCATTGTTAAGTAAAATAGGGGCTACTTGAACATTAACAACTTGTCTGTAACAGTTAATCTCAAAACTGAGCCCCTAAGTGACTAATATTGTGTTGTGTATACATTGAGGTTACTCTGGGAAAAAGGGAATGTGTTAGAACCAGAGTTAGGTCTTCATGTCTGGGGTGAGATGGAATAGGACAAAGCAAGGTTTCACCATACAACTCAAGTAGTGCATAATTTAAAACTTAGGAATTCTTGTTTATTTCTGGAATTTTCTACTTAATATTTTTGGACTGTCATGACTGTGGGTAACAAACAGTGCAAAATGAAAGTGTGGATTAGGAGCTATGCACCTGCCCAGTACTGGGATTGCTGGGCCTTGATAGTTGTTTTGAGGAACCTCCCTGTACTTCTCCATGATGTCTGTACTAATTTGCATTCTTATTCATAGAGCTCAAGAATTCCCTTTTCTTCATTTGCTATCATTTATTTTTGATAATAGCCATTTTAACTAGTGTGAGGTGATACAAAATTATAATTTTGTATTTTCCCTGATGATTAGTGATACTGAAAATTTTTTCATATACTTGTTGACATTTTATACATCTTTTCATGAGAAGTTTTTGTTAACATCCTTTGCCATTTTTTTTAGTCAGATTATTTATTCGTTCGCTATTGTTTGCGTCTCTATATATTTTGCACATTAACCCCTTACCGGTTATGTAGTTTACACATATTTTTGCCCATTTTGCAGGTTGTCTCTTTACTCTTTTGATTATTTTCTTTGTTATGTAGAAGCTGTTAGTCTGAAGTAATTCCATTTGTCTATTTTTCCTTTAGGTAATATTCTTGTTTTAAAAACTTAGTAAGTGGTTATTATCCTGTGTATCTTTCTGTAAATACATGTTTTATTTAGTGGATTTATCTGTATTTATACTCTTAATTCTTTTCTTTCGTGTGTGTGTGTGTGTGTGTGTGTGTGTGACTTTGTTGAATAACTGTTGCCTAATTTTATTTTTTCTTTTTGATGTATATTTAGAATACTTACAGTTCTTTGCTGTTCTGCATATGCTCTGTTGAATGCTATCTTGTGTATTTTTTGTTACATGATAGAGATTTTCTGTACACCTGAGAACTGATGGACTGTATGATATGTGATTTGTTAGCCCCAGTTCTCACTCCCCTGGGAAGTGGGTGAGTTCACGTGCCCCAGCTCTAGCCATACTTGATATAATGTGTGGTCATAATTAATTTATTATGGATTAAAAAGAGAGTAGATAGCCACATGTATGCCTTGTATACTCCCTCATTTATGAGTCTAAGGTGGTGGTGGGAAGGTAGAATGAATGTGAGAACAAAGGTGCTGGCACCACTCTGTAATCATTTATGCTTATATGACTGTGTTTATTTGTATTTTTAGTGAATAATTACGTTCAAATTTCTTAGTTTTCCTTTCTACTAGAATAACTGCTGGTATCATCCAAACACGGTCTCTTACTTTAAGAAAGTGAAGAGGTCCTGAAGCTAGAAAGCTTGAAAAGTGTTGCTTTAAACATGTAATAGCTGTACAAAAAACCAATATTTTATTCTTGTTGAGAGTGGTCATCGGGAAGGAAAACAAAGGTAATTTAGTTCCTTTAATAGATGAAAAAATTAGTTGACTTTTAAAGTTTCGTATTAATTTTAAATAAATTTTCAATTCTTTGCCTTAAAATTTGTTTAAAACAAGATTATATTTGTAAATAAAATACTTTGCAGGTGCTGATCTTAAAGAAAGAGCCAAAATGCATGCCAGTGAAGTTGGACCTTTTGTCTCCAAAATAAGAGCGGTGATTAATGACATAGGTAAGCATAATTCAATTCTCCTTTTAGCATGCCAAAGATGATCTTCAATGTCAGACATAAATAGTTGCATATTGTCTTTATGTATAAACTTTGGTCATATATTATTACTCATCGCTAATAACTGGCTAATTTATTTGTTATATTCATAATTGCCAAAAATTGGAAATAAATGATTGAACAGACACACAAACTATATATCCATACTAACACAGCATCCTTAGCAGTTGAAAAGAACAAACTGATATGTGCAACAACATGGATGACTGTCAGACATTATGTTGAGCAAAATGAGCTAGATACAAAAGATTGCATACAATATGACTATATGCATAAGAAATTCAAAGGCTTGTGAAACATTTTACTGTTAAATCAAAATGCTGGTTATATCTAAGGGAATTGGTTACTGACTGAGAAAGAAATGAGCAAAATCAGTTCTAAAAAAATCTGATTAGTGCATTATAGTTATGCATAATGGTGAGGTTCATTTTGACATATTCATATATGTCATGTTTAATTTAAAAAATTATGTGAAATATTTTATAATTACAGATACCTCGTATGTATATCTTTTAAATAACTGCCTACACAAAAAATTTATGGATTTGTATTTTTTGTTTTTTATATAAATATGGTCATACTATTTCCTTAGAATTATAGTACATGTAGCAGTGTACTTTATTGTTATCAATTTTTAATTTTACTGTTACATATTAATGTAGTCTTAGCTAAGATTTTAAATAATTTCTTCATTTAATGAACATTGTAGGTTTTAAAAATTTTTTCACTGTTTTTGTTATTTATACTCAATCAGTGAATGACCTTTAATGTGGGGACAAATGCATCAAGTACTGCATACATGGCATATGTTAAGGTCATTGGAGTGGCAGGCCACTCTTCTCGTGCTGGGCATGTGAGTGGCAGACCGCTTACTCACTAGGTGCATCTCTGGGTGTGAAACTGTGTTGCGGTCCCTATGCTTTTTCCACAGCCTGCTCTTCGATTGGTTGCTGCAAGGACAGTTAGCAAAAATTGTATTGGTGGCTGCCTGTCATCTGCTTAGCTACTGTCTGAGTATATATGCATGGTGACTGCGCAAGAAAATCAGACCTGCTTCCTGCTTGGTCTCTGGAGGGCTTGATCAGGGACTTCGTAGCCACTCTCTCCTCTACCCTGTTCTGTGTACCTCCTCGCTAGACAAGAGAGAGCTTTTACATAAGAGACATTTTTGCATAGACACAGAGTCTTAAACATGAAGTTGCTATTCCAAGTATCATTTGTTCATTTTTTATTTTGTAAGTCCTATCAAATTGTATCCCACAAATATAATAATTTATTTATTACAAATTTATTGGTACATAATTATATATAATAGTAGGATTCATTATGCCATATTCTTACATATGCATGATTTGATCAGTCTCATCCTCCCTAATCTTCCCTTCTGTTCCACTCCTCCCGCTCCCTTCTCTTTGTCAAGAGAAAAGGTCAGCTAAACATATTAACTTGAAATTTTTCAACTAAGACATGCTTTCCCCCTCTGTAAGTTGTCTTTTCACATCCTTCATCCTTTTGTAGGATTATTAATAAATATTTATTTTAAAGACTTTTCAGGACATGTTGCTGGGGATCAAACTGGGTCCTCTGGTGTGACAGGCAAGTGTGCTACCACTGAGTTATGACTCAAGCCCTAAAAGAATTTTGTCTGTTAATCTTTTGTTCAGTGTGTTACAGATAATGTCTTTTAATGCACCACCCTAATTTGAGTTTATTAGCTTTAAATTTAAAACTTTTAGTATGTTGACAATACAAGGTTCCCATCTTTATTCTTTTTCCTTGAAGATTTTCTTTGTTAATTCTCATACTTTAGTTCTTCCAGATGAATTTAGTACTTAAATTTTTTTTTAAAGCAAAGCAAAGAGGGAAAAAATACTCCGTTGGGTCTTTGATTCGAATGCCACAAAACTTGGACATTTTTATGATACTGAAACCTTTCCAAACATGGTATGCATGGCTCCTGTTTTGGAGCTTCATTCATTTGGGGTGGTGCTCTCATTCATTTTTAAATGACTTCAAGGAAGTTTAATGGTTTTTTTCACATTGGTCTTGTTCTTCTCCCCCCCACCCCTAGTATTTATTTCTAGTTATTTTTTTAACCATTTATGCCTTTAAATGTGATCTTCCTCCTACTTTTATAGCAATCTTATTATCATAAGTCCGTCCATAGGACAGTTACTGAATTTTTATGTAGTTATTTTATATCAGTCCAGCTTAGTAATAACTTGCATTATTGTTCTTCCTTAATTTGTATTTTCCACATGAAGTGTTCATTGCCTTATCAATCATTATCAATGAATAAAGCATTTTTATCTTTTATTTTCCCACATTTTTATTAGTGCCTTATAATTATACGTAATAGTGAGAGTCATTGTTACATATTTGTACATGCACATGATCCCAATAATTTAATCTTACATATTTTAATATATATATATTTTTACATTGGCTAAGACCCTTTAAAATATTCATTTGTTGCAACTTTATCTGTTTTAATTTTGGTGAGATTGTTAATGTTTTTTAGTTGAGGAAAAAATGTCAAAGTTTGCTAAATGCTTTTAATATGTCAGTTAGTATTTATTAGAATATAGCTCAATTAGCCTGTAATATACAGAGTAAAATCTTAATAATTGACTTACCAGGGCTACGCTGTCCTGGTATGACTAGAATAAGCCCTACCTGATCATTGTGATTAGGGGTGGAAGTGGTTTTTAATATGGATTCAATTTTGAATATTTCTGGTGTAATTACAAATGAGATTGTTTTAATTTTGTTTTTTTGGTTACTCTTTTCTGGTTTGTTAAAGTTTATTTTGTTCATAGAGCATGGTAAAGCTTTCCATCTTTTCCTGTGTGGTGTAGAGAAGTACTTTCTTACTTAACTGGCTGGTGGAATTTGTTTCCTCTTGGGGCCCAGTGTGGTTTTATTAGTGTCGTTACTCTCTACCCCTTTTCTTTGGCTAAAATTTAAAGTTTTTTGTGTTGATTTGCATAGTGGTCATGGACTTAATTGCCTCTTCCTCCTGATCTGTGTCCTGTGCTGGTTTGGTCTTAGGCCCCTCCCTGCTTCTCTTTCCAGCTTAAACCTCAGGTTTAGATTCTCCTGAGACAGATAATGAATTTAGTTTAATGTCGATCAGAGAGCTCAGTCTTGGAAGTAAAATTTCATGTTCCCTGTAACTTTTTAAGTATTGGGTTTTAAATTAAGACTGGTCTCATTGTTTAAGTCACCCTAATGTTTTTTCCAGAATCTCCATTTATGGTTTCTGAACTTGGAACTCATCTTTGCAGCAGCATTTTTCTTTTCTGTGATATAATATAGCTTTTTTCCTCTACGTCTTGATCTAGTCTCCTTTTATTCTCCAAGAGCTCCTCAATATTTCTTAATAATAATTCATTATTGCCACATTTTGGTAGATTTAAAAATTTTAAGGTATCTGTTGTGATGTTCAGTGAGATTTTGAAAGGCATGTAGAAACTTAAGTATCTTGCTCTAACCTACTTTTTTGATACTGGGAATTGAATCTAGGGGCTCTTAACTACTGAGACATATCCCTAGGGATGCCCCCCTACCTTTTTTTCCCCCAGCCCCTTTTATATTTTATTTAGAGTCTCACTAAGTTTCTTAGGGCCTTACTAAGTTGCTGAGTCTGGCTTTGAACTTGTGATCCTTCTGCCCCAGCCTCTTGAGCCACTGGGATTACAGGAAAGTGGCCACTGTGCCCAGCCTAATATGTGAAAACTAGAGTCAGGCGAACTTTCTTAAAAGAAGTAATACGATAGGCTCTGCAGGCAATGTGATCTCTGTTGCAGCTACTCAACTTTGACATTACAGTGTAAAAGGAGACTCAGACCATCTTTGAACATTTGTATAAGCAAATGTACATGGCTCTTTTTGCAGTAAAGTTTTATGCATACTGAAGTTTTAATTTCATAAAATTTTCATGTGTCATGAAATAGTATTTAAATTTTTTGTTAGCTATTTAAAATATAAAAAGCATTTTTAGCTCATAGTGTGTACTAGAATGAAATTAAGCACTGACCACCCTCCCTTTTTAAATCTCAGTTTTCTTCTTTTTTTTTTTTTAAGGGAGAGGGAGAGGGAGGGAGGGAGAGAGAGAGAGAGAGAGAGAGAGAGAGAGAGAGAGAGAGAGAAATGTTTAATATTTATTTTTTAGTTTTTGGTGGATACAACATCTTTATTTTATTTTTATGTGGTGCTGAGGATCGAACCCAGTGCCCTGCACATGCCAGGCGAGCGCGCTACCGCTTAAGCCACATCCCCAGCCCAAATCTCAGCTTTCTTCTAATTTCTTTATTTTTCCTCATTTGAAATTAATTCTACCTTCCATTATTTTAATTTGTTTAGTTTTAAAATTGACCAGTTTCCAGTTCTAACTTGGACAGCTTGCTTCATGGTTAGCTCAGGAAATTTTCATTGTTATTTGGAGACTTAAGGGTTTTAAGTCCTTTATATTCTGTGGTAGGGAGCTTAAGATATTACACTTAGGGATTTGCATTCTTGGTAAGATTTAGGAACCAGAATGGAGCATAAAACTTGCTAATGAGTAGAGGGATAGAAGGAGTAGGAAGAAAAAACAAAACCACAAGTTCCTATAGTCTTAAAAAATGGAAGGACAGGTCTGGGGATATAGTTCAGTTGGTAGAATGTTTGCCTGCCATGACAAGGACCTGGGTTCAATCCCCAGTGCCACCAAAAAACAAAAACAAAAAAATAGAGAAGAAAGAAGCATACAAATTAAGAACAAACTAAGTAAGATGCTGTTGAAATATGGCTAATGGTTACCATTAATATCAGTCTGTTAAACTTGCTATTAAAGTTAAAATCCCCAGTTATGTGTTGTTAATAATGGCAACATCTTGTGTAGCTATTTTTTTTAATTAATATCTATTTTTTAGTATTTGGCGGACACAACATCTTTGGTGGTGCTGAGGATCGAACCCGGGACACACGCATGCCAGGCGATCGCGCTACCGCTTGAGCCACATCCCCAGCCCCAGTGTGTAGCTATTTTTGTACCAGAAGATTGCTAACCAAAAGAAAGGGATAGGTAAAAAAAAAAAAGTCATTATTAATGAGTTACTATATATGATAAAAGGTTATTTTTCAGGAAGCATAACCCTAAGCCTGTGTATATACAGATAAAATGATATGGAAAAATTGACTAATTTATTATCATCAGTGAAATTATAATCATTGTGGATAATTTTAACTCATCTCCTTCAATTTATCATGAGGTTAAAACCACAAAGTTAATAAAGATAATGATTTAAACATGGTTGCCAAGTTTGGTTTAATGAACTCTTAACCCCAGATCAGAGAAAGCTATTGTTCTCATGAATACAAAAAATGTGTTATCCGGCCCCCAAAGTTTGTTAAATTTCAGAAAATTGATACACAGAGACCACGTTTGCTGTTCACAATATAGGTAAGTTAGAAACAAAATATGCCAACATAGAAAACCAAATATTTGTCAATTTAAAAGAAACTATTAATTAGCTCATGAGCCAGAGGAGGAACTGTAGAGGGGGAAAAAGAATTCTAAGCATAAATCATTAGGCCGAGCATGGTGATGCATCCTGTAATCCCATTGACTCTGGAGGCAGAGGCAAGAGGGATGCAAGTTTGAGGATAGCTGTAGCATCTTAGTGATACTGTGTCTCAAAATAAAAATAAAAAAGAACTGCGGTATAGTTCAGTGGCAAAGGACTCCTGGGTTAAATCCCCACTACTGAGAGAAAAAAAGAAGGGGAAGAAGAGGATTGATTGTTGTATATTCAATACATGAGATTTGGCCAAAGAGTTACTTGAGGGGAAATTCACAATCTTGAATTCATATGTTAGTAAGAGAAAAATCAGTGACAATAAATAATTAAGCTTTACCTTAAAAAGTTATTTTTGAAAAGTTGTAAACCCAAGAAAGTTCAGGGAACTTTCAGAGGCAAGAAGACAGATAAAATAGAGAAGAACAAATTCTCAGCCAAGCCCTTTCAAGGGAGTACAGTGCATTTAATAATACATACAGTGCAAATGAAAAAAGACAAGATTATAGACACTGTAGAGACTGTGAAGATAAAAAGAAAATGTCTTGAGAAAATTGTGCCAGTAAACATGAAATTTTGGTTTCAGTGGGCTGGGAATATAGCTCAGTTGGCAGAGTGTTTACCTAGCATGCACAAGTCTCTGGGTTCAACCAGCACCAGAAAACCAAACCAAAACAGAACAAAAGCAAACAACAACAACAACAACAACAAAAGAAGAAATCTTGGGCTAGAATAGTTTTAAATGTTGAAGATGTACATTTCAGGCATTTTGCTGAACTTGCAAATAACAGATCATTACAATCTTATATAAATGATTCTACAGTCAAGTCTAGTGAGAATTTACTTCTAAACTCATCTTTTCACATCCGTATCATCATTTTATACCTGTGTACCCTTTATACCTAAGTATAAAAGAAACAGTGGGAGAAAGGAATATGAGGAACTCATCTATATGAGTATAGATGAAATCTAGCTGGTTGTCAAAAAAGACCAAGGAATGTAAGGGTGGTTTCTATTTGAAAGAATTAATTTTTATTTATGATATTTAGCAATTAAGATAAAGCATAGATTGAGAAAAAGCATTTGAGAAATATCAACAGGTATTCATGAAAAAAAGCTCACAGTTAATTAGAAATAGAAGGAAACTCATTAGCCCTGTGAAAAGCATCTGTGAAATGTTAGAGGCCATTTTCTAAAATCAGTAATGAGGTAGCAGACCACTCCCATCACCATCTCTGTCCAGTTCTGTTCTGAAGTCCTGTCTGTATAGAAAGGTAAGTAAAGACTGAAAAAGAAGAAGTGACACTGTCCTGAGTCCTCTACATCAAAAAGCTAAAAGGATCAACTGGATACAGTGGGACACACCTGCATTCTCCTTACTCAGGAAGCTTTGGCAGGAGGATTGTAAGTTTGAGGCCAGCCTAGGAGACTTAGTGAGACCCTGCCTCAAAATTTAGTTTTAAAAAAAGAACTAGAAATGTGAGGTTCTGGGTTCAATCTTTGACTTCGCAAAAACAAAAAAACCCTGCAAATTCTCAGCATTGATTTAGTGAGGAACATGAGTAAAAAGCAACCCCAAATAGCCAACTACTTCTGCTAAAGTAGGAGGAAATGAGGAGGTCTTATCTTATTAGTACTCAAGACTTATTTTAATGACATAGAAATAAAGGTGACACATTATTTGCATTGTGATAGACAGGTGGCCCACTGGGGTGGAACACTGTCTGATTGAAGCTCAGGCCCTGGGGAACAAATTTGGGATCTGTGCAGGTAAAAGAAGATGAGAGGCACAGTTGGGGAACAAATTTGGGATCTGTGCAGGTAAAAGAAGATGAGAGGCACAGTTGGGATTATTCAGAGGCAGCGGCCACCCCCAGCCTGAGTCTTTGCATAGGCCTTTATTATATGCAGGCCAAACAAAGAAGACACAGCGCCAGCAGGTTACATCTGCATGCTCATGAGCAGATGTTTGTGACCTTGGGTCCATATTGCTGAATGGAGGTGTTATGACCTGGACTGTATACTAAAACATAGCTGGTCAGAAATCTCAGTAAAGAAGCCTAACTGTGTAGCCATCTTGGATCTGACCCACAAATATAGAACTCCAAAACAGATCCACCCAAGTAGGGAAACTTAGATATGACAGAGGTAGTGATGTGGATTGCTAGGGAATGGCAGACTTATTAAGTAATTAATGGCAAAGTTATTAAATAAATAATTAATTATGAAAAAAACACATAAAAGGAAACATTGATAAATTCTACCAAATTAAACTTAAGAAACCTGTTCTTCAAAAATTACTGTACATAAAATAGAGTCACAAACTGGGAGAAAATACTTAAAGCAGGTGCTAAAGGATTTGTGTATATACATTTGCACAGAGGAATGGACACTCAATGAGACCACAGCCTTGTGGTCAGTACGAGGGCACCACAGAAAAGGACTTCACACTAGAGCAGGAGAAGGGGGTGAACCTGGAACGATGGTTAGCCTCATTAGTAATTGTGGAAATGCAAAGAAAGACCACAGTGGAAGGCTGTTCTGTCCGTAGCATTATCCAGAAATGTTTAAACTTGGTACTGCTAAGAGCTCGTGAGGAAGCAGATCACCAGGAAGAACATTTGACACACTTCCAAAGGGAGATAAATTGGTCAAGTTGCTTAGGGAACCAGGTTGATATTGCCTTACATATTAGAATGTCCACATTTCATGAAACTTTGTAATTTACTTTTTAGGGGGCATTTACCTAGAGGGGTGACTTTAAGCCTTTTTGCTAACACCACAGTGAGAAAGAAATCTACAGTTTGGCCCCTTGAACACATAGTGCTGGGTGAGTATCAAAACTCATGTTCTTTTCTTTGTGTACTACAGTTGATGCTACCCTATGCTATTTTTTTAAAGCCTAATTTTGATCTACTAATGAAGGCTTGGTATTTGGATTTGAAAATACATTGGTCTATAGACATTTTTGTATATGTGTCCTAGGGACGCTTACATTGTTAAAAGCAGAAAGATGACACCATCCAAATCTCGATGACTGGAGAATGGGTGAATGTTTTTTGTGTATTTATACAATTAGATACTAGTCAGCATTGCATATAAATGACTAATATACCCTGTAAGAGTATGGATG
This sequence comes from Urocitellus parryii, assembly GCF_045843805.1. Lineage (NCBI taxonomy): Eukaryota > Metazoa > Chordata > Mammalia > Rodentia > Sciuridae > Urocitellus > Urocitellus parryii. The sequence goes on along the minus strand of NW_027551761.1, from coordinate 1,665,846 downwards.
AATATTTGAAGCAATATGATTTTTTTTATAAACAGCATGGAAAATTAAACAGTTTATAGTTTGTGGATGTGTAAATGAAATCACACTTGTACATAAGAAAAATTCGGAAAAGATGAACACGGGTTTGGCAAGTGTTGGTTTCCTTTGGGTTTGGGAAGGCAGGTGAAGAGAGCAAATGGACAAAAAAGTATTAGCTCTGACCTTGATGTACTTGGAGTATTAATTATATGGGAGTTGTTGTTGTTATGCTTCATTATGTGTATGTGAATATATTCTTCATATGTGCCAAGTTAGATCAAACAATTTTTTAAGATTCATATATATTGAGTCCTGAAGACATTTCTTATTTATTTATTTATTTATTTATTTATTTATTTATTTATTTTTTAAAGAGAGAGTGAGAGAGGAGGGAGAGAGAGAGAGAGAGAATTTTTAATATTTATTTCTTAGTTCTCGGCGGACACAACATCTTTGTTGGTATGTGGTGCTGAGGATCGAACCCGGGCCGCACGCATGCCAGGCGAGCGCGCTACCGCTTGAGCCACATCCCCAGCCCCATTTCTTATTTATTGAATAGTTTTATTTTTCTTTTTTCTTATATTCTTATTTTCAAGGAAAGCCAAAATTCCACATTTTCAAAAATATTTTCTAGTTTTAAGGCTTTTCAAGGGAGAGAAAAAAATCCATTTTCAAGCTTAATAAAGCGGACTAACAGACCAGACATTGCAGGAAGAACATTTGATACACTTCTTATTTCTTTGTCCTTATTTCACTAATTCTTCTCATATTATTTGTTCATTTTCTGAGAGAAGAGCTTGCTAGATTAATTTTTTCCTTGAAGAAAAGGTGGCTTGGCTGGTGGATGGTCATGAATTTGGTGGCAGAAGATCCTGCCTATTCTTATGGGGCTCCTTCATATTCAGACCCAGTGGTTAAGTACCCTGAGTATGTGTTGCTGGGGCCTGCCCACTCTGCCTCAAGGTGGGTGTTAAAATTTCAGACTGTGAAGCTATAATTTTATTTTGCAATTGTAGTATCAGTTATGGGACAAGTCAGGGTTTATCCTGCCTTTTGGACATCACTTCCCCATCTTGTCCTGTGAAGTTTACATTCCCACAACTGGAGACTCTCTCTGTGGGTCTGAGGGGCAAATAGCCATTGTAATTTCCTGTGCTCTTCTTGTTTTTAGTGAAAGTTTCTGAGGAAGTTAAAGTTGCTGAACTTACGTGAAAACTAGTTTATTAAAATACAGATCAGAAAGAAGTTCCTTATTTTCACTTACATTTTTTATGTTAGTTTTCCTAACTTCTTAGAAAGTCTGTTCTTTCTAAACAGTAACTCCAAAATCCTAGAAAAAAAATTCATTTATTTTGTTTTTAAAAAGAAAAGTGATGTGGCTTTTTTGACATGCTTCATTCAGAGGAAATGGAGAGTTATCAGATTCCTAAGACATTGATTATTGTTACAAGTCTCTTCCCCTCTTCAAGTATGAAGCATCTCTGTTGAAAGTAACAAATCCATTATTTTGAAGTATTAGGCATCAGCAAGGAAACACAGACATAGAATGATTAGAGTCTACAAACATTGTAGTTTCCAGGGCTTCCTGGTGTACACCTTCCTTGCAGGTTTTCCTGGTTGTGGCAGGATGTGCATCACAATGGGGACCAAAATTAGGCAGATTAGCAGTATAGAGTATCGAGTCGACATGTTACTTGTGTGTCCACTGATGGCCATTCTTATGTATTTACTTCTTTATTGTGGCACTCTAATCTGTGTTAGGCATGTACCCTCTATCACTGAGCTACATCCTGGTCCTCCTCCTTATCTTTAGCAAGGATTTAGATTAGTTGATAGTTCATGCAGAGCTAAGAAACATGTTTGAAATTCTGTCTTAGATACAAAAATCTGAGGAGTTGGGCCCAATTCTCTCTTTTTGAGGCCTTCAACAATTAGTACTTAGTAATGAAGATATATTTAAAATAGTTTTTCACTCAAATATTACATTGTAGATTCTAATGTGAGGTAAAATGTTGTTTTTCTGAGTGTTCTTGCACAGTACTCCTTCAAAATGTCAGGAATTTCCAGCTTCCTATTCCTTTCTCTGATGAAATAAAATTGCAGAAACTTTCATTTAGCTTTGTAAATGTAGGCTGAATTTGCTTTGAAATGCAGATAATTACCTTAAAAGGGGCAGATTTTGAATCCTCTACCTAACTAAAGTCTTTTTTCTAAAGATTTTGGTAAAAGGTTTTATAAAAAGAAATAATTTTTGAAAATTTTGTATTCTCTGGTTATATTTTCTTCATGTGATTGAAATTCTACAATTCATGTACTTTTTTTTTCCTATCAGAAAAAGATATTTTTGTGCAATAGATTAAAAAATCTGTATGAAAAATCTGATGTAAATTTTATGGGATAAATCTCAAGAAGTGCTTTTCATTTTATTTTTGTTATTGTGTTTTTGAATTTTAGAATTGGGACATATTTGAAGTTTAGAATTGAAAGGCTTAAAGTAGCATGAAGTAAGTCACTAACAACTTAAAACAAATTTACCTTAGTGTAGTAGATGCACACACATATCAAACTTATCTGGGCTGCCCTTGGCAGAGATTTTTTACTGGAATCACACTCTACTTATGCCTTAGCCTAGCTGTGTTTGTGCAAGAAAAATTTCTTTAAGGTTTTGTTATCTATATGATCTTTCCTCCTACTATATTTATATTAAGCTTGTAGTTACATTATATCTCACAATATAATGGGACTCTCAGGATGTCAAAAGATCCCCTGGGCTTAACATTTTTCACGAACATGTAAGATGTTTATTTTCTTGTAGAAAAATTGCATTTTACACATTATTAAACTGAACTCCTCTGAATTGTTTTGTTATAAGTTTACAGAGGCATACTGGTTGAACAGAATCTCTTCATATGGATTCTAATCTTCTGCCATCTGGTACTTTCCATATCTCCTCCCTGTTGTAAGAAATAAGTGGACTTCAGTTTTTGCAACCCTGCCTGGTAACTAGCACATGGTAGGCAGACCCAAATACAAGGGCAAATGGGCTGGGATCCAGCTGGGGCAGACATGGGAGCCAAAGGGTAATTCTTTCTTCCTGTCTTCCTATTGGACTTTCTCCTGGAGTTTCTTTCAGTTTGCCTTTAACTAATATTCTAAGAATCATGCTGAAACTTGCCTGCATCTTAATTTCTCTTTCTACCCCCGCTCCCTTTTAATCCTGTTATGTGAACGAGGATGATAGAATGAACATGCATGAAGCAGTTCTTGGATGGGGTCTGTTGTTGGAAATTGGGACAAACTTCTCCTTATCTAGATGGGGGTAGCAGGTGTAACTTAAGAGTTAAAGTTTACATCCAAGTGGAGATTTTAGACAAGTAGTCAGATTTGAGAGGCACATTTGGGAGTCATCAGAATGTTGATGCTATGCAGAACTGTGGCCCTGGTTAAGGCACTCGGGGGACTACTGTAGAAAGAGGAGAACCAGAAAGATAGTCCCACCAGAGTATGGAGGGTGGAAGAATCCATTTATTTGAAAGAAAATGTTTTAAGGGGAGTCAAATCAAATGCCCCTGAAAGGTCAAACTAGATGACTGGTAAGACTTGCTGCTAGATTTTGCATCATTGTTTTCAGTGACATTAACAGGCATTTAATTTTTTTATTTTTATTTTTTTGTAGAAAGTTGTTAGGAGTTTGGGGCAGCTGCTTTCTTACCTGGGAAATTATAAACGAGCTGCATTTCTTGGGCAGTTTTGGGAGTGTACTCCCCTCTCCCTGACACTGTAGTCTGATTATTGTTTTTTTTGTTTGTTTGTTTGTTCTAGGTCCTATTAAGAAAAAACAAAAATCCTAGTTATTTTTAAAATATCTTGATATAGATGAATATTTCCCATGAAGTATTTAAGTATTATATAAATACAATTATTTGATAAGTTTTCTCTAAAAGATATGTATGTACATTTCTATGAAGTATAATATCTGATTTATTGTGGCTTAGAAATAATAGTTTCTGACATAAGATCCAGTATTTCAGCATGAATAAGGCATGAATAATTTTGACTGAAGTTTCAAGTATTGTATTTGTCACTTAACACATTTAGTAGTTGTAATCACTTTAATTATATAAAAAGTTACTAGGAAATATACTTGTAAAGTATAAATCTACTTAAAAATTTTCCTACTTATTAGCATTTAGAGGTTTATGAGTAGTGAATACTGAAGAGTGTGCACAAATTTGAGGTATATCCCTTTTAAACTGTTCATTTGATTTAGTGTATCTAACATTAAACAGAAGATATAGAGATGACTGATTTTTTTTAAGATTTTGGTGATTATCACCATTTTATATAAGTCATAAGTTTTTTCAGGCATTTCACTTTTATTTCACTTTATCTGAAATAAAGTATAGCTTATTCTGAAAATAACTAGTACCACAGTAACTGTTGTCATATCATTTGGGAGGTTGTATTTTATATTTATATATATTATATTTTCTTTCTCTAAGTGATTGACTTTTATTTTGCGTATATTTTATTAAGAATTACTTAATTTTAGAGATTGCAAAATTGACCCATCTGTGAGATAGACAGTATATTTATATTTACTGTGAATTTTGCATTTGTTTGAGGGTCAAGAAAAAGTTTTAAAATATTAAGTAATGTAGTTAAATTATGTGCAGTACAGCATATGTTTTACTTCTTCATTTTCCTAATTTGAAGTAAAGACTGGAAATGCAAAGTGCTGAATTATGGTGTTTGAAAGATTGGTTAATAGAACACGCCAGCTAATTGCCTTGATTTGTTTTCCACATAGTGAGTTACAGATCTCGATTTTAGTTTTCTTTATCCTCTTGCCAAGAATGTTGGAAAATGAAAGCAAGTGTCTAGAAGTCAATTATTTTCTGAGTTGTTAACATCTCTGCCTTGTTGAATCATAGCTAAGTTTATATTTAAACTTGACAATTTATGATTTATGACAGTCCTTCCTTGTTTGCAATTTACTCACGTTGTGACTTTTGCCAGTTTGGGGAAAAATTGTACTTTTTAAGTAGGAGCAATGGGGCTTAAGCAAGCTGTGTTGTTCCAGAATATTACTCTAGAATTGGACAAGACCAAAAAAGGAATTCACTAATTATTTTTGGTTCTTTTTCCTTTTCTCCCCTTCCTCCCTCCCTCCCTCCCTCTCTCTCTCTCCCTCTCTTCCTTCCCCTCTCTCCGTGCCCCCCCTCTCCTTCCCTCCCTGCCCCCCCTCCGTCTCTTTTTCTTTTTTTAGGTATTGGATATGGAACCCAGGGATGCCCTATCATTGAGCTACTTCCCTAACCTTGTATTTTTATTTTGAGACAGGGTCTTGTCAGGTTGCCCAGGCTGACCTTGAACTTGAATCCTTTTCCTGTCTCACCCTCCTTAGTAGCTGGAGTTTCAGGCACACATCATCATGCCCAGCCTTTTTTCTGTTGATAGTTTTTAATTCCTTAGGAATATTTGAATGTATGTTTATTATAAACATTTAAACTCTTCATTGCCGTTTCCTGCATCTTTCTCTTACACATAAGTAATCATTGCTAATGTGTGCATTTTTAGACCTTTCCTTGACTTTTGCATGAAATGTGTATATATCAGTAGATAGGAAGCTCTCTTTTCCCTCCTGTTACCCTTTTAAGGATTGGGAGTTGTTTTCTCCGTACTTGGCTGGGGTTCCATACCTGGCTGTTTCAGGGCTCTTACTTCCTTTTTGTGATGTTCTGCTTGTAGCTGGAGTTTGCTCTGTGATCTGGGTGGAGTCCTTTTCTTGCTAAATGAATATAGGTCGTTCACTTGTCTAAATGGGGTGGTGTTAACCTTCCTGTCATTATGATTTTCTGTACTTTATGATTTTGCTTACTTTACCTTTTGAAAATTATTTTAATTATGTTCTATATTTTCTGTTTATGGGTTTTATTTCAATAATGTGAAAGAGTTGTATTTTTGTACTACCTTATCTTTATTTTATGAATTATACTTGATCCATTGTTTTGTTTAGAAAGTTCTCTTGACTTCCTACTCCAAGTGATGACAAAATAAGTATATTTCTGTTTTTAAATTTTTTTTCCTCCTTTCTTTTTCCTATTATTTTTTCTTAGCTTTTAAAATAATTTTTAACTGACACATACCTCTGTTATGTGATTTATCCGTCTGAAATTACATCTTTCCATCAACCCTTATTTACAAAAGATTATGAAATCAGTATACTTTTCTTTTGTTGGCATTAGCATTTTCTTATCAAGTAGGTCAATTAATTTTTAAAAATATTTATTTAGATATTGACATGCCATTAATTATACATTGACTTATTAAAAACATATATCCATTCTCTGCAGAAATTTTATCACCCTTTGTAATCCCTTTCTCTTGCTCCTCTCTACCTTTATCCACGTGTCCCCAGCTGTCTAATAGAATTTGCTTTGTCTCTATCAATTAATTTCCATATTTTAAGATTTTATAAAAATGGAAGATAGAGTTCATTTCTGTATGTCTTTTTCACTAGCAGAGAGTTTTTTGTTGTTGTTGTTGTTAAATTCATTGATTTTGTAGCATGTCGATAGTTTCTTTACTGAGTAGTGTTTCATGGTACAGATAGACATTTGGGTCGTGACCAATTCTGGGCTGTTATATAGACATTTGTGCCTAAGTGTTCATCATCTTTATATTTATGAGTCATACCCTAAGAATTAGGGCGCTTCTGACTTCCTCCTGTTATTGGTGTTAATCTGAGTGAAGACAGTATGTTATCCTGTGGGATTATGAGACTGTTCAGGTTCTCTGCATAGTCACCCAGAGCTCCTTAAATTTTAAGCCACTTATAAGTCACCTGAGGGTCTTGTTAAAATGCAGATCATGGTTCAGCAGGTCTGAAGTGGGACTGAGTTCTACATTTCTAAGAAGTGTACAGGAGTTGCCAGTGCCACTCTTTGGGTAGCAAGGGAAAATAGAACTCAAGAGGTACTGAAGCAGAAGTTTGTGCATATGTATTTTTTTCTGGCTAGGTCAAAGTTAACTACGTAAAGTGTTTTTATTAATTTATATATGTGTGTGTGTGTGTGTGTGTGTGAGTGTGTGTGTATGTATGTATGTATATGTATATATTTTATCAGAAATAGATATAACTACATTTGCCATGTCAAGAAACATTTTAAAAAATGCTAGGAGTTGGAACCACAGGTAAAGTTATTATATTACTCAGTTACATTACTGAATAATAACTGTCAAGATAAGTGGAAATGTGTGGTGACTTAACCCCACCCTGGCCTCTCATCTCTGCATTTACCCCAGAGAGGCTTTACTTTTGGGGAATTTTGGTAGGGGGGAGATGCTCTGGCCTTGACCTTTCCTACTCTGGAGGCCTATACTGGGACACTGACACAGTTCTCTTTTGGGGATACCCAGAGAAAACTCAAGGCAGAACACTTTATAAGTCAGCTGACTGGTGCTTTGTATCCAGTTTCCCGTGTTCCCCAGTTGGACCCGGTGAACAGAGATTTTGATCTTAGTACCTACAGAGCCAGTGTACTGGTCACTTCCCACAGCCTCAGCATTTCCCTGTTCTCAGGGCAGAGATCCTTAGAGGAGGGCGGAAAGATGGCATATGATGTGGATGCTTTTCAGGGGCTCTGGGTCTGGGCGGTGAGAGGTAGTGACAGGCAGTAATGGGGAAGAGCTGCACTATCTGTGCTCAAATTTTAGTGATGCCAGGCGAGTAATAGCAGCTCCCCAGTGCCTTGGTGGCCTCATCTGCAAATTGAAGGTCTTTGTTCTTACATCATAAAGCTGATGAGAGGTTTAAATAAACTTTAAACTTTATTTGTAAAGTTTTTAGGACAGTGGCCACAACATAGTAGGCACTTTATATGTATTTGGTAGATTAAAAGGTACATACATAGAAAAGAAGGGGAAAGTAGGTGGGTTAGTGATAGGCTTAGAGAAATTAAGCAATATTTCTCATGTCTCACAGTTGTCTCAGTGACAGATTGACCTGAAATTCAGCATCTGAACTCCCCACTCATGGCTGCATTCTGCTGCTTGTTGCCTGGCATTTATGTTGATGACCCAGTGACTGAGTTTAGACTTTGACAGTTTCCTCATTTGTTAGCAACGTAAAGTGAGCATGAGCTTATAGTACCATCCTAACCACTGCTGAACTCTCATCCAGGACTCCATCTTTGATGTTCCAGCTTGGCTATTGTCAGTAATAAAACAGTGGATCTCATTGTAGCTTCATTATCAACACTCACTTATAGGAAAGAATGGGTTCTTTTCAATAGCTGAATTGCTTTTTTAAAAATTATAGGAAATTACCATTTATGTCATATTGCGTGGTTTTATAAACATTGTATCAGGTTTTTCTAAAGATGCTGAGGGAAACAGGGTGCAGTGGCACAGGCCTGTAATCCCAGTGGCTCAGGAAGCCGAGGCAGGAGGATGGCGAGTTCAAAGCCAGCCTCAGCAAAAGCGAGGCACTATGCAACTCAGTGAGACCCTTCTAAATAAAATACAAAATAGGGCTGGGGAATGTGTCTTAGTGGTTGAGTGCCTCTTAGTTCAATCCCTTGTACCAAACTAAACCAAACCAAACCAAACAAAAAAAACCCCAAATCACCAAACAAACAACAACAACAAAAACACAAAGATGCTGAGGAAATAATGTCTTTTTTGTGGTATTATATTAATGTATTGCTTTTTCCAACTCTACTTTTATAAACTTTAGATACAGCTATGCTATTACGAATTAAGGAAGATACCTTTTGCCTTAATCACTCTGCGTAAAATCTGAAGTACTGTGGCCAGGTCCTCATCTTGTTCCTGTACCTGATCATCGTATCCTGCAGCAATAGCAGGATAGAGGCTGGCCCCATGCCATTTTGCCCTTGTTCCTCTGGTTTTTATTAAAGGCAGGAGTAATTATTTTATCATACTGTTACTAGGCATTTTTCTCCAATTTTCTTAGTAAAAAAGTAAGTTTATTTTCTTTTTCTGTGTGTATCAATACAGCCTGGAGATTCTATGTTGAGCCAGTATATACAATGTATGTAGAAGGGAATGCTGTTCTTTAGCAATTTGTTATTAACATAATGGTACCCTCTTGTAAGGAATAGCTTACCTCTTGTAAGCTGCTGTTCAGCTGTTTTTCATCACAACAGTTTGTTGAGTTTTTCCACTTTATTTGGATTTTAACCTAGTGCTAGAACAGCAGTGTTATAAATACTCTTCCTTTTGGCTTTTGCTCTAAGGTCCGTGGCACCTGGGATGTCTCCCTCTTGTAACCCCTGTCTCCTGCCTGCTGGCCCTAGCCCTCGCCTCTGGTGTGCATGTCAGTACCCAGGCTGCTTCTTTGGCAGTGACCCTGGTGTGAGCCTGTAGGAGAACTGAGGTACAGCCAGCCCGCAAACTTTGCTCAGGGATTTGTGTTGTGTTGTTTTTCTGATTTCCTTAAAACTTGATTGGAATGGGAGAATGCACTTTAAACTAGAGATAAAGTTTTAGCTGAACTTAAAGGATAATTAGTAATTTATTATGGTTTTTAGTTGTTTTTATTTTATTTCTATCTTTGAAAGATTTCACTATTTGGAGTTTCCACATAATTTATGGGCATTCCCGTTGAAATACTTGGATTTCTCTGTTTTACACAACAACACTAGTCTTCAGGCAAAACCCAAATTTAAAAATCACATGACTGACACTGTCATTCCTCCTTAATCAGATTGTTTGTGTTTTTATAGAGCCTTGTAAAGAAGCTACATCATTTATTATATCTCCTTAAGGGTTGAAAGTAGACGCATGGTTTCCCGTGTTTTTGCCCTGCTCTCATTCTGGTTGCCCTTGGGGATGCTGGCCTGGAGGCTGCTGAAGGGTACCAGAGGCCTGCCTTACTGCTCTTTAAATAGCTACACTCTGTAATTGTGTGCTTTAATTATATTTTTAGGAGAATTTCAAACCATTATTATCTTCTATGTCATACCTGGCTCATTTCCTGATACTGCACTCAAAATAGTGTCTGATGCTGATGGTTGGATAACGCATTGAGTCATCATTGCATCCTGTTGCTGTGGGAATAGCTTGTGCCCACTGGATTTCAGTTCCTGTTTCATTCCTTTGTACTCATGTACAACTTCCATTATGATATTCCTTCAGATCTTTAAACTGATAATCTCCTTTCTAAAGGTGGGTTTTATTGTTTCCCCTGTGTTTACTCACAGGTAGAAGAAATATAAGATGTAAAAACAGGCATATCAGATAACTGTGAAAGTGGCATTCCCTTTGAGATGATGCATATTTTCCTGAAAAACAGGACAAATGTCTTGGTCTGGGGTGGGGGGAACAAGAATTATATATAGTTTTAAATTTATCAAGATGTGAAATAGCTAATATGGAATAATAAGTAAGCTATTTTACCTAAATAATTTTTGAGTAGGAAAATTTTATAGACAGCTTTCCACAATGCTAAAATATTAATATTTAAAATCTCAAGTAGTTAACCTTTTCAGTGATTTGAAGATGCTGTGATTCCTCCTCCTCTCCTTGTTCTTCCTCTTTCTTTTTCTTATTACCTTTCTGGTTCCCTCCCTTCCTTTGTCCTTTCCTCCCTTCTGTTCTATCAGCCCTTTTATTTTTTATTTTGAGATAAGACCTTGCTAAGTCTCCCAGGCTGGCATCCAACCTGCGACCTCATGCCCCACTCAGCCTCTGGAGTTACTGGCATTATAGTCTCTCTCATACTACGCCTCCACCCCCACCTTTTTCTGGTACGAGGACCCCAAATTTCTTGTCATTTTGCATTATATATTTCTTATAAATCGTAATGTTAATTTTTTATCCTTCATGAGAAACTTAGTTTCTCAAATTGTAAACTATCAAATTTAAAAATAATTTTTATTAATTCCAAAAGTATTAAATATTGGGGAAAAGGTTATATTCTCTAACATCAGAATCAAGAGCACCTGATCAGGAGCTGATTGATTTGAGCCCCTCCCAGATCAGCCCCTTCACATTTTGTTTACTTCTCATGTCCAGAGGCTGAGTGATTAGCTTGACCTTCAGCTCCTCTCCCCTCCCTAAAGATTTTAGGGGCTGGGGCTGAAAGTTCCAGCCATCTAATCCTGGCTTGGTCTTTTCTGTGATCAGCTCTCATGATGAAGCTTTTCATCAGTTATCTGGCTGGCATACAAAGTATAGTCTTATCACTCCAAAGATTCCAATGGTTCTAGGAGCAGTGTGTTTAGAAACAGGTAGGGTGACCAGATGCATATTCATTCCAGTGTCACTTTTCCAGAAGCTTCTTCATGAGTTCCTTCCCGACTTACCAGTGCATGGCATTCCATGCTTCAGAGAGAGAGCATTCATTCTCTACTGAGACACTCTCCAGCTTAGGAACACTTTGGGGTTTTTTATTTCTGAAGCTCCCTGTGACTGCATAAGTTCATATTGTTTTTTAAGGTATTAAAAACAAAAGAATTAACAATTATAGAAAAGGAGATAAAATACCAAGTTTAAAGTAGTGGATGGGGAACAGGCAGTGAAAAACTTGGAGGTATATCCCAGTTTAAGAATGTTATTGAGTAGCCTTGATTTGACATCAGGTCTTTGTTTCAGATGGGCAGTGCAGTAGGGGATGGTTTGACAGAGAAGGGTGCCCAGAGTATCATGGAAACAAAGGGAGGGATATTTGAGTAGTGCTTTGAAAGACATGTAAGAACGTAAGGACTAGCTAGGTATTCTAGATGGAGGTGCAACTCTTGCATAGGTGTGGATTCTTGAATGGGTGTAACTTCTAGAGGTGCTTCTGTTAGCTTGGGGTTGGAACACAGAGTATCTGTCTGAGGCTGGAGAAAAGATGAATAGGTAGACAATAGGTGCCTCTTGTTTACTTCATTTTATCTCAGAGATGGAATCAATAATTGTACAATTTTAGACAGGGGAAAAGCCCTGTAGAAATGTGGAATATGCATCAGAGGGTTAGGTAAAGAAATTAATTTTGAGGCTTCCTACTGGTGAGGAATGATGATACCCAAAACTCTAACAGAATGGGAGGGGACCTTGAAGATTAGCAAGCTGTTAGAAGACTCAAGACAGCTGGGCATATGGGCATTGAAAAGGAATCCAGGATGGCTTCTTGGATGACTTGGTGAGTGGGTCTGCTCCTAACTATGAGTTAGAATCTAGAAGTGTTGAAGAGTTGTCGTGGACATGAATAAGTGTTTAAGTGGAGATGTCCAGTAGGCAGGTGGCTATACAGACATAGTATAGAAAGAAATTTGAGTTTGAGGTAGAGGAATGTGGACTTCTTGGCATTACAGATAATAAAAGCTGGGTGGGAATGAGAACTCATGAGTAAAGCTTATACTGAGAAGGTACAAGACTGAGAATTAACCAGGAAGGATGTGGGACCCAGCAGGCAAATGGAAAAGGTAATTCAAGGAGACAGTAATCAGGATTACTCTGATCTTAAAGGCTATATGTTTAATGGGGACTGAAGATTGTACACTGGTTGTGGGACCTGGAGCAAACATCTTGGTGGCTTGGAGTGTATGGGTATGGGTGACATGGACTTATTCTACTCTGCCCAGAAACTAGTTTGTAAAGGGAGATGAGCCCAAGGTAGGGCCTCAGGAAAGGTTTTGATGGGAGGGACATGAGATTGGAGAGGTTGAAGATTGAGGGAACTACAAATAGATAAGCTCTGTAACCAGGTTCTTAGGAAGAAGGAAGTGTCATGAGCAAGTGACAAAGTCATTCTATTTCATTTGTAGGAGCTTAAGATGACTTTGGGGAACCATTGAGATTAAGTTGCCATTTAATCACTTTATTGATTTTTTTCTTTTAAAGTTAAAATTCACTAGATAGTGTTTGTACATTAAACTCATTTCCTGATTGTCGACACTGATAAATCTTTCTTTCCCCTGCTAAGTGTGCTAGAAAAGAACATTAGGTGTCTTCCCTGTGCAAAAGCCCTATGCATCTCTGCTCTTGCTAGAGTGTTCTGTCTTGGGTGGCAGCTGCACATGTGTGCTCTTTCTCTGCCTTTTCAGACTTTAGTCTCAGAGTAAAACTGGAAAATTTCTTGATGTGCGAATGGGTGAGATTCAGCATACTTCAAGTTTGGGGATTGTTTTTTTTTTTGTATTGTGGATTGATCATTGAGCATCTGCACATGTTAGGCAAGTGCTCTAACTGCTCAGCTGCATCCCTAGTCCACAAATTCATGTTTTTGTTTTTGTTTTTGGTACTGAGGCTTGAACTCAGGGGCTCTTGAGCACTGATCCATGTCCCCAGCCCTAATTTGTATTTTATTTAGAGACAGGGTCTCACTGAATTGCTTAGTGCCTTGCTTTTGCTGAGGCTGGCTTTGAACTTTCGATCCTCCTGTCTCAGCCTCCTGAGCCGCTGGGATTACAGGAGTGCACCACTGCACTGGGCAAATTCATATGTTTCTAAAGAAATAAAATGATTTGCCTCTTTTGGGGAATTTCATCTGTTAGCATACTAATGAAAGAGAGAGGTTTTAGGGACTAATGCCTCCCCACCTTATTTTGTGGTCCAGTGGTTAAACCCAGGGCTTTGCACATGTTGGTCAAGCATTCTACCACTGTGCTACATGGGATGGCATCTTTTAAAAACCTGTATTCTCTTTATATAATAAGATTAGCCAGCCTAACTTCAAATTCCCATAGTCAGAATTAAAACTAATAGAAATTTTTCTGTTTTACAGAGTAATCAATGAATATAACCAGTCATTTTTTGACAAGTTATAGAAGTAAAATGTCCCCCACTCCCAGCACTGGGGATAGAAGCCAGGGGCACTGTGCCATGAGCTATATCTATATCCTCAGCTCTTTTTTATTTTTTATCTCGATAAGGGGTCGCACTAAGTTGCCAGGCTGGCCTTGAAATTGTGATCCTCTTGCCTCAGCTCCCGAGTTGTTGGGATTATAGGCATATGCCACTATGCCTAGACATATCTGTATATTGTAACTTACAAAAATCTCTATACAATAATATTCTTTCTCTAGACTCCAGAAGTGTAGTTTAGAGTTCTGTGAATGGTGGCTTTTTCCCAAAGTCTCCTCCCCAGGAGGTGTGACTTTGGGTGGAGCCCATTGAGCACCTGTCACTAAATGGTGGAGCTGCCACAGCAACTGGTTGGGCTTCTTCTTTCTTGTAAGGCATATATCATTTCTTTAAATGAGGTTGTCATTCTTAGCCTCCAAGTAGCCCTTAAATGATCATGAATTTGAGTTATGCGTGTCATTTCACCTTGAAATTTTTATGAACCAAACAACTTGTAAAAGACTATACTATAAAAAGTCATAGAACTATTAATTTGACCAAAAGCATTTATGAAAAATTCATTAATGTAGGAAGGTTTAAAGATGATTATTGTATATTCAAGTGTTGGCACACTATGCAATCATTAGATAAAAGTTTTTGAAGAATAATGATGGAGATGTAAATGGTTTGCTAAAGGTAAAATGGATATAGAGTCTATATACAATATCCCATTTAAAAATGTATTCACAAAAAAATGGAATTACATAGTGAGATAATGAACTAATTGAAGAAGCATGACCTTTGTCATCCTGTTTCAGCTAATCTTCCAGTGCCAATGATTGCAGCAATAGATGGCCTTGCGCTAGGTGGTGGTCTTGAATTGGCTCTGGCCTGTGATATACGAGTAGCAGGTAGGTGGGAATTGATCCTATTAAAAATGTAATGTTCAAAAATGGATTTTGGATTTACTTTTGAGTTAATTCCAGTATTTTGTTCTGGTCCTGTTTTTGAGTGAGACATTTTAAAAGTCACCTGTTGGGCCTCATGGTGCATTTAGAACCCCACTGAAGAAAGGGATCTTCTGTTGTCTCTTGCTGTTTTATGGCAGTAGGAAGAGATGTTAGGTCAGACAGATGTGAGTTTGAACAGTAGGTCTTGTCCTTTTCAGATGAATTCCCCCCCCTCTCTAAATGGGGGAAACCACTGTGGGAGTGCTTAGACCAAGTACTTAATAACTCTTAAGTGCAGTAATAATAACATAATCCCTTTGCAATTCATTCTATTCCTAAGTGGTTTTCTGAGTATGTAGAGATGGTTATGAAAATAATGAAGACAATTAGTGTTGACCAGTTACTGAGTGCTGCCCAGGTGCCTGGTACACACTTGACATATATTTAGTCACTCAGTGTGCCTAGCAACCCTGCAAGCACAGTGCTTTGGTGCAGGAAGACGCTGGGAACAGAAAGAGGGGAAGTAACAAGGCCAAAGGGGTGACTGAACTGGAATCACAGGCCACAGTTCTATTACCCCCCTGGAGTAAGTGTGAATACCAATCTTCTGTGTTGATGTTTCTGGACAATGTCTTCCAGAGGGTTTCAGCTCTAGCTGTTCCATGGGCTCTGGGACTGATCAGACAGCAGACAGCAGGCATTATTCTTCCCTTGGCTCCCATTGTCACCTGATATGGCTGCATATTAAAAGTAGAGTCAGTATAATTCATTTAAATAATTTGGATTGTGTCTTGAGACTAGTGGTTGCTTGTCCTTATGTATGTTTTCTTTCTTTCTACTTTAAGTCCCTATATATTCTTTTAATGATGACATCAGTTATTGTTTTATGGTGCTAGAGATCAGTTTGCTTTTCAATTGACAAGCTAAGGTATCTGGAATCCATTTTGAAAGAATGCAGGCTCTTGTAATGAGGATGTGAAAAATAGTCTAAGTACATTTGAATATGCACATTAAGAAATGATGAAGATGTTGTAAGGTACTTGTGAAAACAAACATAAAAAAAGGAATGCTTCCCAACTGTCAAACAGTAAAACTATTTGTTGAAAGTAACTAGAGACATGGTCTTGAGAAGTTGCCATATCTGATATATTAAGCTGTTTGATCTAGGGGACAATTCAGGCAGCTAAAGAATTTGTGCTTGTCAGACACAGTCTCTCTCCTGATCCTGAATAATTACTGAGATCCAAGCCTTCAAGTAGTATTAGCTCTAATAATATAGTTACAGTTCTTGTCTTTTACCATCAAAAACGAATTCACTGCCAAGCAGTTTTTAACAGAAAATGTTGTGTTACTCTCCTTATATATAAGTAATTTAGAGTATTTTCTTGTTTCTCTAAGTATCTTTTGAAGTGATTAAAAAAAAGTGACACCAGTTAAATTAGTAAACAGTGTTCTAATGTATCTTAGTTTACTAACTCTTTCAAGTTGTGGTTTTTTAATGCTATGATGTGTATGTTTCTTAATTTTCTTTTTTCTTTGTAGCTTCCTCTGCAAAAATTGGCCTGGTTGAAACAAAGTTGGCAATTATTCCTGGTGGAGGTATGAATTGTTCACTCCTGTCTCTCAGTATTCTTACTGTGTTCCCAGTTACAGTGTCTAAGGCAAAATTCTGTTCATGGAAAAGGCAGAGGAGACTACTGTATTGTTGGCTCTTTTAGTGAAATCCCTATTCAAAATATGCTCCTTTTTAGCTGCAGATGGTGGTCATATACTGGATATTACTTTCTTTTTGTGCTGTTTTCTTTGCTTTTCTATGTTATTTTAAGTTTTCAATTATTGTACAGTCTACATTGATATCACTGCTTGGATCTCTTTTGTTAAAGGACTACCTGGCAGTTTTGAAACTTTTTTTTTTTTTTAGTATTTTTTGGATGTCGATGGGCCTTTATTTAGTTCATTTATTTATATGTGGTGCTGAGAATTGAACCCAGTGCCTCACACATGCTAGGCAAGTGCTCTACCACTGAGCCATAACCCCAGCTCCAGTTTTGAAACTTTTATTCATGCATTTAAATGTGTGTGCCCTAACTGAGAGCTTCCTGCACACAGTCAGACCCTGAGTAGAAGAGGAGAGATGGCTTCTCTGTTGGTCATCTTTGTATCACTGGGACAAAATACCTGAGGTAGACATGTAGGAGGAGGACAGGTTTACCTTGGCTCATGGTTTTGGAAGTTTCAGTCCATGGTTGGTTCCATTGCTTTTGGACCTGTGGTGAGAAATTACATGGCAGCTGGAAGGCAAAGAGGGAAAAAGGGGCCTAATTTCCAAAACCACCTTTAATGGCATGCCCACAGTGACCCCCGCTTCCTCCTACCAGGCCCCACCAGCCAAGAAAACAAAGCTGGGGCCAGGCCTTGAATACATGGGCCTTTAGGGAACATTTCAGATCCAAGTGAGCATCTTCCCAGGCTTTGGGCCATATTTTTTGTTTTTGTACAGCAGGACAAAGGTTGGGGTTAGTGGGTAGCCTGAATTTGGAGCTGAAGAGGTTTTGTTTCTTCTGTTCCCATGAAGAACATAGATGAGCTGCTGCTTTTGTGAGTGTCATATAAGAAAGCACCGTTTCAACATTGACAGTGAAATTTTGCATCATTTATAAGTCTGAATTTTTTGCTATTGTGATTTAGAGAATTTGGAGATATTCCCATTTCATGATGTCCTTCTTTGAAACAGTTGTCTTCACTTAAGGATGTGTATGGTATAGTAACCTTCCTTGGTAACTTTCACATGTAAATGACAGCTTATCAGTGTTATGGATGAAATAACTGTACCCTGTAAAAATTAAATACAGTGTTGAACATGACAGATGTCTGCAGATGAATAGGTTTAAATTGTATGTTTAAAGAGTATGTGTCCTAGCTAGGGTAAAGAATTAAAACATAAGGTAGGTAGAAATTTAAACTTAAGTTATAGTGAAATTGAAGACTACTCAGTTCATGCAGGAGAGTATTCTATTTTGGTCATCCACAAAAATGCTATTTTTTAAGCCCAAAGCATTTAATATCTATCTGTTCTACCATGCCTACCTTGTCCATAGTAACTAATGAAAACACTAGAGAAGGGTTTGTAAGAGAATGAATCTATTTGAAAAACATTACCAGATAACTAATTGTGAAATAAAATGAAATGGAGAAAAAGTGTGACATTGCACATTTTGGAATTTCTTTTAAGAAATAAACATTTAGGGGTAATTAGGATATAACTAATCCTAGAAACATAGTGGCTTGCATGGTGCATCCTCGTTCCTTCCCACAAGCTATGGCAATCTAGGAGCCTATAAATGTGACCTTATTTGGAAAGAGGATCATTAAAGATGTAATTAAAGGGTCTCAAAATGAGCATATCCTGTATTATCTGAGAGACTCTAAGGTTCAATGAGAAAGTATCCTTACAAGAAATAAAAGAAACATGCAGAAGAGAAGATCATGTGAAGACAGGGGAATAATGCACGCATAAGCCAGGCAATGCCAAGGATAGTCTGCAGCCACCAAAGTGTGGGGGAGGGCACCATGGTATAGTTTCTCCTTCAGAGTCTCCAGAAGGATCCAGCCTCACAGAGACCTTGATTTTGGATTTCTGCCCTCCAAAACTGAGAGAATAAATTTCTGTTGTTAATATGTGGTATTTTTTGTTACAGCACTCTTTGGAAACTGATACTGTCACTTTTCAATGATATTAAAGTAATATGTTTAGACCAGGGTTAGTAAGTGAAAGAGATTGGGGATGGGAGGAAACTGAACTTGATAATTTGAATACTTGCCATGCCTTGAAGATGAAGTGTTTTGTATTAAAACAACCAAAAGTTAAAACACTTCTATAATGAAAAAAAATGGATTGTACTTCAGAAATGAGGGTGAGCTTTATTGGCTTCCTTCCTTCTGTTGTGAATGCCTCATGAGTGGCGTTGTGAATGCCTCATGAGTGGCATTGTGAGTGGCAATGTGCTATGCCTTGTGAGTTCTAGAAATCAGAATTTCTCCCAGTGTACTTAAGTTCTTCAGCATTCTTTTCAAGTGGACCCATTAATTAGAATACTTTTTTTTGGTAGATTTGAATGAATTTGTTCTTATGTTTTCTCATGAATGGGATTATTTTTCTAATTTTTATTAAATAAATTTTATCATAAAAATTATAGTGCTTTAATATTTTCCCATTTATTTATAATAGCTGGTTCTGGCTGGGCACAATGGCACATGTCTGTTATCCCAGTGACTCGGGAGGCTGAGGTAGGAGGATTGTGAGTTCAGAGCCAGCCTCTGCAATGGGAGGCACTAAGCAACTCAGTGAGTCTCTGTCTCTAAATAAAATACAAAAAAGGGCTGGGTATGTGGCCCAGTGGTCGAGTGCCCCTGAGTTCAATTCCTGGTACCGTGCCCTGCCCCGCGCCCCCCCCCCCCACCGCTGAAATAGCTGATTCTCTTTTTCTTTTTTTAAAAATTTATTTATTTTAATTATATATATGTGTATATATATATATATATATATATATATATATATGTGTGTGTGTGTGTGTGTGTGTGTGTGTGTGTGTGTATTATATGACAGTAGAATGCATTTTGATTCATTGTACTGTTATAGTTAAAGCTTCATCACAGGGTTTCATAAACTGACTTCCAGACCACTCATGTATAATCGAATCAAGCCTTTATTGAAGCACACTGGTGGCGGCTGACCAGAACATAAAGCTGTTCCCCTGATCAGCCCCGCACAATTGCAAGGGCACTCCTTATAAGCCTGAAAACCGCAAAAGGGATATTCAGGGGGTCTAGCCAATGCAAGCAAGCCAGGTTACAAAAGCGGGACAGTGCAGTCAAGCGGAGGGAAGCCTAACCAATCACAGTTAGTTCAGTCACCCTAGTTACAGAAACAGAGCCCCATTACCCTAGTTACAGAAACAATACCCCATTAGATAGTTTTGTGTTCTTAAAGGTTTCTTTTCTTTTTTTTATTATTAGTTGTTCAAAACATTACAAACCTCTTGACATATCATATTTCATAGATTTGATTCAAGCAGATTATGAACTCTCATTTTTACCCTGTATACAGATTGCAGATTCACATCGATTCCACATCCACTTTTGTACACACTGCCATACTAGTGTCTGTTGTATTCTGCTGCCCTTCCTATCCTCTACTATCCCCCCTCCCCTCCCCTCCCCTCCCTTCCCCTCCCATCTTCTCTGTCTACCCCATCTAAAGGTTTCTATAGCAAAAGGAAAAGAACATCTTGCTCCAGTCATGACTCTTCTACTTGGCATGGTTGTTTTACAGGATGAAGTCATAAAACAAAATGGAGTCACATTTGCTCCTACTATCACATTCCCCACTGGTTTTAGTAGGTTTGATGTCAATCTTGCACATCATTAGGCCTCAGTTGTTTTTTTTTTTTTTTCCATCTTTATGTGTCTAAGGGACTGTACTGGGCTCGTAAGACCATAACTTCGACCTCACCTACATTCTTGTGTATATGGTTTAGGAGGTTTTTTTAGAGGCAGGGTCCTACAGTAATACCAATCAGGAGAAGGACTAGGGACCCAACTATGGATGAAATGATGGTAGTCAACTAAGGGGACCATGAGAATAGGTTTTAGAACCAATTGCCTGAAGTTTCTAGTGTTTTCTCTCTTATCTTTAACCTGTTTCTCACAAGCGCCAAACTGTCCTTTATTATCCCAGAATGGTTTGCAGAGAAACAAGTTTCTCCTGGAGCCATACAAAATCCTCCTTGTTTCATAAAGAGACCATCTAGACCTCATCTGTTCTGTAAGACTATTTTTGTCAGAGAGTCTAGTGAAACCTCTAGTTTGGAGATTGACCTTTCTAGTTTTCCTAAATCTATATCTATTTGACAGCTGAGGGACTTCCCAAACCAGCCAGGAGGGGAACTAAAATGGGGGCAGCCAGTCTATGTTGATAAATCAGTGGGGCCTGGCCTTTTAATAAGTTCAGGTGTTTTTTTCCCTTTACTCCATCAAAATAGTAGGTTACATAGTTCAGAGTTATTGACAGGTTGGAGATTTAGGCAAGGAGTTCAAAGTGGGACCTGGGAAGCACAATTTTTGGTGAATGGGAAGTTGTCCCACTTATAAGTTGGGTTGTGGAAGCGAGTGTCTCTTTATGGAAGATCACCCAGGGTGATCTTGGGAGCAGTTTCCCAGGTACATCTTCCTGAGCTAGACATATTGGCAAACATCTGTGTTGACCATAATTTTTTTCTCTAATATTAGGGACCTCCTACTGCTGTAAGGGAAAAGGGCGATGACCATTCTTGCTACTTCCAGCTGAAAAGGGGCAATGTGCAGTGGATGAGCAGTTTGGAGTCCCATTTTAGAAACTGAATGGGTCAAGAAGTCCATGGTAAAAATCTGGCTCAGGAGCAATAGGATGTAAAGTCACCTGGGGTAGGCACTTCTATGAGAGAAACAAAAAGACATGAGAGCTGAAGTAAGGTTAATACAAAATAGCAGTTGTAGCATCTGGAACTTGTCCATGAATATCTTGAAAATGACAGAAATTAATAATTGTTTACCAGGAGGCAGAAGACCTGAGAAATTGTCCCCATAACAAGGCCTAACAAAGCCCAATAAGGCACTTTTTTTTTAACGTTGTCAGAATTATCAGGAATATAGACACAACATTTAGTTAAATTATTGTTAATGTCATCTGATTTTTGTAAGAAATACCTTTTTGGCATAACCTCTGTGTTCAGTAAAGATCCTTTGTTACTTAGGATTAGATAATTATATTAATACACACTGATTATATCTTCCTGTGTAGGACGTTAGGAAGATCTGTAGGCCTTAAACTGACTAAAAACTTCTGGCAATGTTTATTGGTAGTTATCAGGCATTTTTGCCTAAGAATTTCTCTTCTGTTGTCTCCAGTCTTTCTTATTTTGGGGGATGCTAACACTAGTGTACATTTTAAGTTACATTAAAATAACTGTTCTTTGTTTTTAAATGTCCAGGAACGGCTGTGCTTTGGTTTTAACTGTTTTTGCTAGGTGTTTAAGACCAAGCTGGTCAAACTGACCTTGTTCCTATCTATTGGTAAGAGTCAGCTGAGTTTCTTTGGAGGACATTTTTTGGGGAACTTGTGAGCACCACTTTTGCTCTGTTAGTGTCATCTGCATTAGGATGGGTCAAGGTCTTGCTGACCAGATGGCTTCCCTTGGAAGCATCAGGCATGTCTCCTTTTTAAATGACCCTCCTGGTTTGCAGCATGGACACTCATTGGCTTTCTGTTCTTCAGAGGTCTCATTAATCTCCCTTATTGAGAGGTTATGTGGTCCAGAGTTGCAAAGCTTTTCCCCTGTCCTGGGTTCAGGCTGACTTAGAGGGCAAGAGTCAAATATTGGTTTCTTTGGCCCCTTTATTTTAAACTTAATATTTAAATTTGGCCTTAAACATCCAGCAAGTTAGTTTTACCCGTTTTAAAGTAAGAATGCTGGGCTTTAACTTTTACAGTTAATTTTTACATAACACAATATCCTTATTTTATTTATTAATTTATGTAATGCTGAAGATCTGCCTGAAGGAGAAGATGAAACCTTAGCATCTACTGTATGATCCAATCATTCTACGCCAACAAGGCAGCTTGCAGACCCAGAGACTCCATTAGATTTTGGCTATAAAAACTCTCTTTTGCCAGGTCCTCCTCTCTTGCTCTCTCCTTTTTCTCTCACTTTCCCTGTTTCTCATTCTCCCTCTCACTTTTTCTTTCCTTCTCTCTCTCTCTCTCTCTCTCTCTCTCTCTCTCTCTCTCTCTCTCTCTCTCTCTCTTTCTTTCTTTCTCTTTTGTGTTAATCAGACACTGTCACAGTAAAGGTCTCTTGGTTGCTCCAAGTGTAGTGGTCACATTTTTTTTTTAGTTATAATGAAAATACAAAGTGAAATTAACAATAGTAAAAACATATTTAGCTTGTATATAATTTTGAGCCTTGGCTGAGTTATACATTATATTTTTTATTTGAGATCACAGTAATTTTTCCAATAAAGTTAATTTTTGAATATAACTTTAAATTAACTGAAACGTGGCCTACTTTGACATGCTGTAAGGTGGGAGGCAGAGCCTTATCTCAGGTAAGGCAGGGTTCTTCACAATCTTAGGTAAAATGTTTTAGTTTTAAAGTTGATCTTTGTCTCTCTTTTTAGATATAATTTTATAAAATTTACATATATTGTTTTCTGACTCTGTATGAATTTTAGTAGTACAATATGACATACATCTGAAACATTAATTAAGGAAAGGCTGAGAGCCCTTAACATTTTTTTCCAGGTGGAAAATTGGCAAAATGTTTTAAATTATTAATCTTTAAAAAATTAGGCTCTCTTACTTTTTAAAATATCTTTAAATTTTTGTATCTTATTGTAAAAGGTAACATAAGATTTGGTTACAAAACATCAAATGATATAAGTAAATCTCTAATAAAATTTATTATCTTTTTAAGTTTAAATTACCATTACAGACAATTTTAGTTTGGAGACTACCAGCTTGATAAAATGTTTCTTTAAACCTTTTTTACCTTAAAGACTTGTATACCTGAAAGATATGAACATATTTACCACATTTTTTATTGATGTTTTTATATTAACCAAGGTTAGCTTTTCAAGGAAAATCTAGACTCTGTAATGTAGGACAATACTTTAAAATAACAGTTGCTGTTTAGCCACAGATGTACAAACCTTAATTTCTCCAAGATTACTTGTTCTAGGGGATAAAACTTAACAGACACAATGTAACTAATATTTTTAGAAGTTTTTATTATTTTAACATATAAATATATCAGTACATTATTATTTGTCTTTAGGGAACAACCTTGAATAGTTTTAACTATGTTACATATAAAACCAACTTAGTTACATATAAACCTTTTAATATTTGTCTTTTATTTATAGACCTTTATATTACTTAATTAGACCCTTTTATTGTTTACTTACATGTATTATAATTATATTTTATCACATGAAGACTTTTTACCTGGAAACGTTTTTTATTAAATATATTTTTATATTTAGAACTTTTTAATAATTTTTAATCCATTGATCCTTTTTTTGTTTGTACCTTGAAATAAACCTTATAAATTTTTGAATTTAGATAAATTAATCTATTTTAATAAGATGAAATATTTGTTATTTACAGTACTTTAATTGAAATACAGTTGAAACCTCTTGACTCCTTTTATGTAGAATTATACCTGTTGGGACTTTGTAATTTACAGTAACCTTGTTTTTATAATAACACAAGATAATTTTAAATTTCCTTTTTAGTTTACCAATTTATGAAAACGCCAACATTGTTTAAATATTTTACCTTCTGGAATTTAAGGAGTTAAGAGTACTTGATATTATATTTAACAGTCAGCATTTTAACTTTGTAAACCAATTAGATGTCTCTAGCAAACACATCCATGATTCATTTCATATAGGTTTAGATGTAATTTATGTATCTTTTTTTAAAAACAAGGTATCATACAAGTGCATTAAATAGTATTAGTAATCTTTTTGTTGTTGAATAAAAATCCTAGAGATGATGTATATCAAACACTTTATAGACATTAACATTTTAACAGCTGTTTAACCATCTAGAAACAAAACTGTGTATTAGTAACTTTAAAGACATTTTATCTATTTTCCCAATTTGAATTGACCCTTTTAAATCATATTAACCAAAAGTATTTGGATCCATTTTTTAAAAAATTTTAATCTATGAGCTCATATGTCAATTTTTTGTACCAAATATATAGACCTGGCAATACATAGAGTCAGACAGTACATGGGTGCACCCACACAAAGCAAACAGACACACAAAAGCCTTGTAGCTTATTTTTTTAAAACCTATTTGATTGAGAGTTAACCCTTGTAAATTGGCCTTAGAATAAAGCAGAGTGTAATCAGAAAAACATATTAACCTATGCATATTGGATCAAAATTATGAGTTTAACAAATACAGAATTTTAAAAGTTTTCTGACCTTTTTCCTGAGGTTGTCCTGTTCATGAAAGCTGAAAAGAGTTGAGGGAACATAGACCAATGCCTGGTACCACCAAAAAAAATTTTTTAGTATGCTGGTTTTAGTTCCTTTGAATAAATACCAAGGAGTTAGGTAGGTGGGTTTAATGGTAGTTCTATTCCTAGTCTTTTGAGGAATCTTCATACTTCTTTCCAAAGTGCTTGTGTAGTCCCACCAACAATGTATGAGAAACACCTTTATCCCCACGTTCTTGCCAGCATTTTTTTATTATTTGTATTTTTTATGATTGTCATTGTAATTGGAGTGAGATGAAATCTTTTTTTGGTGGGACAGGGGTACCAGAATTGAACTCAGGGGCACTTGACCATTGAGCCATATCCCCAGCCCTATTTTATATTTGATTTAGAGACAGGATCTCTCTGAGTTGTTTAGTACATAGCTCTTACTGGGGCTGGCTTTGAACCCACCATCCTCCTGCTTTAGCCTCCCCACCTGCCGGGATTACAGGTATACATGTGCCCCGTGCCTGGCGCTTGAAATCTTAACATAGTTTTGGTTTGCATTTCCCTGATATTTAGGGATATCGAATATTTTTTCATATCTTTGTTAACCATTTTTATTTCTTCTTTTTTAAAAATATATTTTATTTAGAGACAGGATCTCACTGAGTTGCTTAGGGCCTCACTGATTTGCTTAGGCTGGCTTTGAATTCATCCTCCTGCCTAAGCCTCCTGAGCCACTGGGATTACAGGTGTACACCACCATGCCCAACTCTTATTTCTTCTTTTGAGACATGTGTTTAGTTCTTTTGCCCATTTATTCAATGGGTTATTTGTTTTTTTGGTTTTAGACTTTTTGAGTTCTTTATATATCCTGGATTAATTGATCCCCTGTCTGGAGTAGCTGGCAGATTTTTCTCTCATTCTGTAAGCTCTCTTGTCTTCATGCTCAATTATTTCCTTTGCCTTGCAGAATGTTTTTAGTTTGATGCCGTCCCACTTGTGATTCTTGGTTTTATTATTTGAGATTTAGGAATCCTATTAAGGAATTTAGGTACTGGTGCCATTATGTCAGAGTGTTGAACCTATGTTTTCTTCTAGCATATGTAAAATTTTTGGTCTAAGTACTGTTTTGACCCACTTTGAGTTGAGTTTTGTGCAAGGCAAAAAGGATTCTTCTTTGTATGGATATCCAGTTTTCCTAGCACTATTTGTTAGAAAGACTTGAGTATCAGATGACTGTCCTTGTTTGGGTTTGTCTCTGTGTATTCTATTCTGTTTTGTTCTATTCTATTCTATTCTATTCTATTCTATTCTATTCTATTCTATTTCGTCTTCATGTCTGTTTTGATGCCAATAACATGCATTTTTGTTACTGTAGTTCTATAGTATAATTTGAGATCAAGTATTGTGATGACTCCAGCATTACTCTTGCTCAGTATTTCATTGGTTTTGAGGGTCTTTTTTTTTCTTCTTAAATGAACTTTTAAGGACTTTCTTTCCTAGTTCTGTGAAGAATGTCGTGTTTTGATGGGGATTGCATTAAATCTACATATTGCTTTTTGTAGTATGGCCATTTATAGACAATATTAATTCTGCCTGTCCAAGAATATGGGAGGTCTTTCCATTTTCTTTTTCAATTTCTTTCTTTAGTGTTCTGTAGTTTTCATTATAGGGGTCTTTTACCTCCTTGATTAGATTTATTCTTAAATATTTTATTTTTTGAGGTTATTGTGAATGGGATAGTTTTCCTGATTTCTGTCTCAGTTGGCTCATTATTTGAGTATAGGAAAGCTGTTGATTTAATTTAACTTCTTTTCCTATTTATAATCCCATTAATTTCCTTTTTGCCTGATTGTCCTAGTTAGGGTTTCAAGGAACTAAATTGAATTGGAGTGGTGAGAGTGCACATCCTTGCCTTGTTCTTGATTTTAGAAGAAATGCTTTTGGTTTTTATTCATTCAGTATTATTCTGGATTGGATTTGTCATAGATAGCCTTTATAATTTTATGGTAAGTTTCTTTTGTTCATAGTTTCTCCAGCATTTTTAGCATGAAAAAGTACTGGATTTTGCCAAAGACTTTTTTCTGCATCTATTGAGATGATTGTATGATTCTTGCCCTTATTTCTATTTATATGGTGAATTACATGTATTGATTTGGAAATGTTGAACCAAACTTGCATTCCTCAGTGAAACTCATTGGATCATGGTGTACTACTATCTTCCTAATGTATTTTTGAGTGAGGTTTGCTAATATTTAAATTAGGGATTTTTGCATCTGTTTTCTTCAGGGGTATTGGTCTTTAATTGTTTATCTAGACATTGGTTAGGGTCTTCCAGATGTTCCAGTTTATTGGAGTATATATCTTTAAAATGATGTCTAATGATCCTCTGGATTTCAGAATTATGTGTGTTGATGTCTTCTTTTTTCATTTCTTATTTTGTTGATTTGGGTGTTATCTGTGGTTAGTTTATCAATCTTGTTATCTTTTCAAAGAACCATCTCCTTGTTCCCTTTGTCCTTTGTATGTTTTTCCCTTAATTTCATTAATTTTGGCTCTGACCTTATTATTTCCTGTTTTCTATTGATTTTGAAATTAGTTTCTTCTTTTCTAGAGCCTTGAGGGGTAACATTAGATTGTCATTTTGGGATCTTTCTGATTTCTTAAATGTTGGCACTCAGTGCTATAAACTTTCCTCTTAGAAATGTCTTCATACTTTCACAGAGATTTTGTTGTGTTGTATCTCTATTTTTATTTGTTTCTAAGGATTTATTTTATTTCTCACTCAAAGTGTATTAATTAATCTCCATGTTGGAATAGTTTCTGCTCTTTATCTTGTTATTGAGCTCTAATACATTCCACTATGATCTTACAGATACCAGAGATTATCTCCCTGCCCCCCCTTTAACAAAAATATCTTGTTTTGTGTCCTAAAATATGAGCTGTTTTAGAGAAGGTTTCATATGCAGCTGAGAAGAAAGAAAGTAAATTTGGTTTTTGATGGATGAAATATTCGATAGATGTCTGTTAGATCCACTTAATTAGTAGTATTTTTAGTTCTGTAGAGTCTTTACTTAGTTTACGTCTGGTTGACTTCTGTGTTGGTGAGATAGGTGTGTTGAAGTCACCCAGTGTTTTTGTACTGGGGTCTATTTGATTCTTTATATTGAGAAAGTTTTATTCTATATACATAGATGAGTGTACACATTTGCAGTCATTATATCCTGTTTGATAATTCCCTAAACTAGTATGACGTGACCTTCCTTGTCTATTCTGATTAATTTTGGCTTGAAGTCTCTTTGTGAGAGATTAGAATAGTTACTGCTGCTTGCTTTTGGTTTCCATTTGCATAGTATATCTTTTACCATCATTTGTTTTACCTTTATCCTGTGAATGTCTTTGGTTGTAATGTGAGTGTCTTATAAAAAAAATGTGTGATTGAGTCTTATTTTTTAATCGTTTGTGCCAGTCTGTCTTTTGACTGCATATCTTAGACCATTTACATTCAGTGTTATTATAGAGAGATGTTTTTTTGTTCCCTGCCGTTTTGAGTTGTTTCTAATGCTTAATTTAAACTTAATTCTTCTGTAATTGGTTATTATTCTAGTGAGAATTTTTCATATACTGGCTCTCATACTTATTTTTCTTCTGCATGAAATATTTCATTGGGTATGTTTTATAATTCTGACTTAGTGGTTATGAATTCTTTCATTTTCTGATCACCATGGAACATTTTCATTGTAATTTCAATTTTGAAGAATAGTTTTGCTGGATAATAGTTTTGGTTGGTACCTGTTATCTTTAAGGGCTGAGTATATATTATTTCAAGTCCTCTGGGCTTCTAGATTCGGGGCTGAGAAATCAGTGGAGAGTCTTAATTGACTTCTGAGTGTGACCTGCTGTTTTTCTGATGTGGCTTTTAAAATTCTATCTTTGTTCACTATATTATGCATTTTAAATATGGTGTGTTTTGGAGAGGATCCTTTTTTATCTTGCCTGTTTGGAGTTCTAGTGTCTCTTGGAAAATCTTATGATTGTTTCATTAAAAAGTTTTGTATTTCTTGGTGGGTACACTGGCACATGCCTGTAATCCCAGCAGCTGGGGAGGCTAAGGTGGGAGGATCACAAATTCAAAGCAACTTAGTAAGGTACCAAGCAACTCAGTGAGACCCTGTCTCTAAATGAAATCCAAAATTGGGCTGGAGATGTGGCTCAGTGGTCGAGTGCCCTTGAGTTCAGTTCCAGATACTGATGCCCCCCTACCCCCAAAAAAAGTTTTGTATTTCTTTAGTTTGCATTTCAATGTCTTCTACTACGCCAGTGATTCTTAGATTTGGCCTCCAAATGTTATCCCTGATTTCTTTAATATTCCGTACATGGTCTCTAAACATCTTTCTTTATTGTCAGTTTTATTTTCAATATTATATACTTTGTTTTCAGGGCCTAAGAGTCTGTCTTCTCTGTGGTCTAATCTGTTGGGGATGTTTCCAGTTGAATTTTAATTTGATTTATTGACTCTTTTATTTCCAAGATTTGTGTTTTGTTTTTCAGAGTCTCTCTTTATTGAAATGATCTTTCACTTCCTGTATTTTCTCTCTAAGCTCATTTCTTTCATCTTTTAGTTCATTGAACACTTTAATTATGAACTTTCTAAATTCTTCATACAATGTTTCCTCACTGTGGTGTCAGGAGATCATTGATTGAAGGGTTACGGGCTGTTTAATGTGGTTTGTTTTCTTGTTTTTTCATATTGTTTGTATGTCTCCCCATCTACTTGGGTGGTTATCTCTTCTACTTCTAGGCGCGGAATTGTTGAGTGTGCTTCTTTCTCTTAAGTGTCCCAGGATGAGTGAATATCCAAGTATTGATATACCCACTCAGTATGTATCTTCTGTGCCCACTATCAGCACCACTTTGAAAAAAGATACTAAACCTTATTAACTACAACCACTTCCAAGCAAAGCCATATACCAATAAACCTTAAGGCGGAGGTGGGGAATTAAAACTTACTGAACCATAGTTCCTCTAATCCAATTAAAATTGTTGTAATGTTCTTGAATAGGTTGAACAGTTATTAAAGCAACAAATTGCTTAATTAGTAATTAAATTAAATTCATTATTATGGTAATAAAATTACTATTACAGACATGGAGTAGTGCTTGAAAGAGGAAGAAGAGAAAATGTGGGCAAAGAAAAAAGAAAAAATAGAAAAAATACAATAAGAAAAAGAAAACAAAATAGGAGGAGATTGCGACAGTTGCAGGCAGTACTGGAGGGAATGGAGGGAGTAAGAGGAGCAGTTATAAACTTGAGCTAGGAAAAGAAAGAATGATTCCAGTAAATGCTTTAAAACCTGATAAGAAATACAATCAATTGGGTCAAGGGCAACAGTATGAATAATAGGGGAAACTCTATGAATTCAATATGTAAAGTAATATCTCTAAGATCAAAATTGGTATTAGAGTTGCTTTTGATATTCCCTGCCAAAGTGGGAGTTACTTATTCATGTCTTCCTGATTTGGATTTTATCAGAATTTGGAACCTTTACAAGATTCCCACCACTCCACAGCTTTACTTCTAAGTTTCCCACGGTGTGGAGGTTTTGATCATACCAGCCCTCCTCTGATATAGTTGGAGGAACCCCCCTCCTGTCTTTGGTGTGTGCAGGTACCTACTGGTTTTCTGTTGGCTTGGAGGAGATGATCTCTAATTGTCTGTAACTTAACATCTAGGTTACTCCCTGTTAGGGGATACAGTTTTGCATGCCCTTCTGAAGAAAAACTTTGGGTATCCAGGGCTGTCATAGCTAATGTGTGTTCCCCCACATACATTTCAGAATGTGTGGGGTATAGTGGTCTAAGGTAGAGAACTGTATTCTGGTTGATGTGCTAGATGGCTTGTCAGGGGGTGTAGGACTTCTGCCTTCTCTAGCATGCAAGTTGCAGGTCAGTGGGCTTATATCTGGGTGCACGGTATGTTGGCTCGTGTCTGTGGGTGCTCCTCTGTGAATCTCTTTGTGAGGATTGGGTTGATGTTCTCTGCTGGCTGCTTGGGCTTATCCTCAGAAAATGCCTGTTGTGGGTCTGTGCTTCTCTTTGGTCAGCTGTTCTTTCACTGCTTATTTCTGGGCTGTTGTGGAGTCGAGGGTTTCTGCCTAGATATCCCCTCTGCTACCACCTTAATTTTTGACAAGTAAAAATTGTATACAATACACTATATTTATATAAACACACACTGATATATGCTAATTTTGCCACACCATATGCTGTAGTGTGCATGTATGTAATGAGAATAATTAGAATCTCTCTTGGCAATTTTTATGGATGCAGTATATTATTTCAACTGTAATTACTACAGAGTACAATGGATCTCTTGGATCTGTTCTCCTATCTAACTGAACTTTTTAAACTTTAGCCACCATCTCCACATTTCCCCCACCTGAGTTCTAATTTCTTTTGAGTTTAGCAGATTATCTCATAAAGTTTGCACATTCTGAATTTCACTCAGTATTTCCTCATAGTTAGGTTTAAGTGAAAATGTTTTCTGGAGGCTACCAAATGGGTGATGCTCTATGTTGTATTGGTATTTTATTATATAGCACTAAATATTAGGTTCTCCCACTTCTGGTGATGATAACTTTGGTCACTTGATTAAGGTAGTGAATAACTGTGGGTATAATTTTAGCATTCTCTTAGAAACCTTACACACACACACACACACACACACACACACAGTATAGCACACTCAGGTTTCATGGAACCAAAAAAAAGAGCCTCCGCCAGTTTTGTCTCATTTTCTGCTCCCCAGGGGGAAGGGCTGGGGACATCACTGTGCGTCATTGTTTGCTGTTTAGCAGTAAGGCAGTCTCTTGGCATCTTTTCCAGGAACTCTATTTTAAGGTGTGTCTATGAAGTAATGATGGATTTTTAAATCCTGTATGTGTTGTCCTGAACACAGTAGTCATTTTGGAAAGGGTTGTTTATAACCTTTGTTGAAATTCTCTTAGAATTTACATCAGAATCTGAGCTTATCTTTTGAATATCCTCAGCTATGACTCATCTTCATCCTGTGAGGGTGAATTTGATTTTCATAAATAGCAAAAGATCTTTCTGTGCCAAATCTGATGAAGAAGGTCATACTGTTTCAGGAAGAAGAAAAATATAACAACAAAAATAAGGCTAATTTTCTTAAGAGGCTTGAGAATGTCACACATTTCACCAGTGTTATGAACAATGGACAGCATTGTTGGACCTTGTGTAGTGCTTCCTGAGGTGACTTCCTTAAAATCTAGCACTCATTCGCCTTTCTGAAGTCTTTGGTGTTTTGATCAATATACCTCAAACATAAGCATACACACTGCAAAGCCTCATTTCTTTGTATGTTAAATTGCAATTCAGTGACCACCTCCTTATATTTAATGAGGGTGTTTGGGTAGTAATTGTTGACTTTCCACTTTGCTAGTGGCTGTGGAGGAAAGATATGTAGAACTCAGCCATTGCCCCTTGGAATTGACTTTCTGAAACCTAGTAGGAGAGTTTGAACATGCATACAGTATCTTAACTGCCCTATTCAATAAAGTCTGTAATCAAACAATTTAAAACTGTGTATCTTGAGTTTAGAGAAAATAGTGTGAGTTCTGTCTGGCATCATGAAACAAGAATCTGTAAGTCTCAGTTGGCCAAGCCTACAAGGTAGTTCTCTGGCCACCCTTCTGACCTCAGTCCTGCAATTGCTCCCCTTGTTCACACACCGTGTTCCAAACATATTATTCACTTAGCAAACATTTGTTGAGCCCTGCAGTGGTGTAGACATTGGAGAGGTAGCTGTGAACAAACAAGATCCTGCCACTGTGCACCTACCTGCTAGCACAGGAACAGTAGGCACAGCAGATGGCAGGTTGTGTTTTATGGCCGAGGTGCAAAGTTCTGTAGAACAAGAGAGGGGAGGGCAGCTGATGGTGGTGGAGGCATGCACCGTAAAACAAGGGTTCAGGGGATGCCTCACTGGGAAGGTAATATGGGAGTTAAGATAAATGCCTTCAACAAATTAATCATACGGATCTTGGCAAAAGCATTGCTACAGAGATAAAACCCAGTCCAAAGGGCTTAGGTGGGAGAGTGTGCTGTGAGTATTCACTGCATCCCCACAGCCATGGTAGGGAGGCAGAGGAGGAGTGTAGTGTTGGTGCTGTCAAAGAAGCAGTGGGGAGGAGGGAAAGATCATAGCAGTGTTTGTTACAGTACTGTCCCTTTAACCTCAGTGTGAAGGGGATGCACGTGGATTGTCAACAGAAGTGCAACATGCTCTTTAAAGTTTTAAAGCTTCATTGTGATCACTGTGCTAAAAGCGGGCAATAACAGGGCAGGTTAGAAGGAGGACGCCTGTTCCTGCTAGAATCTGTGTGTGATGTGGGCTGGGAACGGCTTGTTCTTGTGAACATAGGGATGTCATTGGACTCTGGGTGTCCCTCAAAGTTGGAGTAAAGTGAGTGTCTTGACAGATTGGATGGGAGCATAAACAAAAGAGAGATGCAGGAATGGCTCCAGGGATTCCGACTGCAGGATCTGAAAAGGAAGTTTCCTTCTACCAAGACACAGAAAGTCAGATTTGGAAGATTGTTTCACACGTTCTTGGTTAAAACTCACCATTGAATATCTAAGTGTAGTATTAGTCAAGCAGACCGTTATACCAATGCCAGTCTGGGCTGAAAATAAAAATGTGGGATTCATTTAGCATTTACTGACCTGGTCCAAAGGCATGCTGAAACTTACAAATGGACTTTGGTACAGAAAAAACTCTCTTTAATTCAGGCTTGATGCATGGGGAAATACTTTCCTTAGAAGGTTCGCAGTTGCTGTGAGGAACCAAAACACCAAAAATTCCAAGGGAAGGCAACCATCTTCTTTAATCCAAAGAGCTGTGATCTCAAGAGGGTGAGACAAGTACCCATTGCTTTTTCTTTGTGGGTTTTCTTTCCACCCCTTGACCTTTGGCACTGGCATAGTCATTGGAAGTCCAAGACAAAGTAATGTAAATATAGCCACAGTGTTCTGGCCAGAGGGCCCCCAAAGCAGGGCATCCCAGAGCACTGCACAGCACCAGAGAGATGATGAATAGAAGAGTCAGCAAAAATAAGTCTACAGCGTTGTTTTGTGAACCCCTGGACATTCACTCCTGAGCTGTGCCCATGTCTCTGCTAGTAGATGAGGCACTTTAAAGACTGCACCAGAAGTCAGGCCACTGCACACTCATGTATTATTAGTGAAAGGGTAGATCTGTTGATCTGTCCCTCTTCCCCACAGCAGAATCTAGAAGTAGATCCATAGGAGCGTGGTCAGTTGATATTTGACAGGTACAGAGGGGCTTCAGGGGAGCAATTATGATATTAGAAAAATTGGGCAGCTACATGCAGAAGAATAATAAAAAGGAATCTTGATTTAAACATCAAACTTGTCCAAACACCAGCTCAAAATAGATCATAAATGTAATACTATACAATTTTTCAATCTTTGTGGAGTCACGGATTGACTCTTGTTCCCCAGTGTGTGAGACCAAGGGATGTGGTCTATTAGTTGGAACTCAGTATTACTGAATGAATGTATTTCTTCCCCTGAAGATGGCAGTGAACTTCAGAGTGGGTCTATAAAATACACTGCAGCATTAATATCATAGGAATAAGTTATTTAACTGCCAGTTTTCTTTGTAAAAAGTAGCTTTATTATTTTATATGTCCAAATTATATAATAAAATAATTGATGATTTTGATTCAGTTGCTTTTTATAATCTCAAATTGATGTGTCTGTTATTGTCATTTTAATTTTTTCTTGTTTTTAATAACTAGCATGTTGTGTTTTTAAAAAGAAGAATATTCATTTTTTGAGGTGCATGTTACTTTCCTTTTGGCCAACTGTGATTAAGATAGCTTTATTTGCATTTTAATAGTCTGTAATGTTTGTTTTATGTATCATGCTAAATAGATGGTTTCAAGAATCACTTGAAGCACTGTAGAAAGCAGATGTCAAAAACCTGTCCTTGGTGGGCCTCGTGGTGCATGCTTGTAATCCCAGTGGCTCAGGAGGCTGAGGCAGGAGAATCGTGAGTAACAAGCCAGTCTCAGCAACTTAGCGAGGCCCTAAGCAACTTAGCAAGACCCTGTCATGAAATTAAAAATAAAAAGGTCCGGGAATATTAAGTGCCCCTGGGTTCAATCCCCAGTACCAAACAAACAAACCAACAAATAAAACTACCCTTGTCTCAGAGTAAGTAAATAAAATATGTGGAAAGTTAATGAAAGACAGTAAATTAGTTTTCCCTGTAAATTAGGAAGTGTGGAAGTTCATTTCTCTCATCCTTTAAAAATAAAATTGAATTCCCTTTTCCCACATCATCCATTTGGTGACTGATGTTTTAACTCTGTAGTGCCTGTAATGTGAGAAGGGGCGTGAGCTGTTCAGTCCTAGAGGCATGTTTTGGTGTGTGCCCATGGGTGTTTCATCTGAGAACTTCTGTGCCTGGCCTCCTGATGACAGGAACTCTCATTTGGAAATTAAGAGTCCTTTTCTTTCACTTATAGAAATCACACGCACCTATCGGCTTAGCTTTTCCCCACCTGTGAAGCACAGTAGGCACTCACTGCGGGGACCTTCCCAGTGAGGTGCTCTGGGCTGGAGTCAAATCGTATGTCTTTAAGCAGATTATTTTTCCCTTTCCCACTGCTGCTTTTGTAAAACGAAGCTAATAATAATGCTCATAGTGTTGTGAGAACTGACTAGGACAGACGTGTAAACTGCCTGTAACAGTAGCTGGCACATTGTAAAGATTAGCACTTGTTAGTTCCTAATTGGTGCTAGCTGTAATTTTTCTTCTTTTCAAATGCCTTTAACAAATTATAAAGCTTTCCTGTGTACTTGTAAAGCTTTAAGGAGGTATGGTTTACATACAATTAACCACATGTTTTAGCATACAATTTGGTACTAAGTGTTTTGATATATACACATGACACTATGTCTTTTGACATATATACATCCATGAAATCATAGCCACAGTCAAAATAAAGAACATATCCACTCCCCCCCGCCCCCGCTGAAATTTTGTTATGAAACCACCAAACTACTTCTTGTCACAATACATTAGTTTTCATTTTCTAGAATTTTGTGTGATTATCATACATTGTGTGATCTTTTATTTGCCTGACTTCTTTCTCTTGAAATACTAATTTCTTCCCATTGCTGAATGGTATTGCATCTTACGGGTATGCCACAGTCTGTCTCCTCACGCATGGATAGGCATCTAGCTTATTTTCAGTTTTGGCTGTTATGAATAGAGCTGCTGGGAACAGGATATGTACAAGCCTTTGTAGGGATGTATGCTTTCAGTTACTAAGGGCCAGTGCCTAGGACCAAAATGGTTCTGCGTGGTCGGTGTGTGTTTGTACTTTTAATATACTACCAGTCTGGACGTACATGCTGTGTTGGTGTTGGCAGCATGTGAGGATCTCGCTGGCAGCAAGGGAAGTCAGAGTTTCTTCACACATCCCTGCGGTTGCTGGGTGAGGTCAGTCTTTTTGATTTTAGTCTTTCTCACCGGAGGAGGGTATCTCACTGTGGTTGTAATTTGCATTTCGTTAATGTCTGATGGTATTGAGCTTCCTTTCTGTCATCTGTATTTCTTCTCTGGGACAGAGCTATTCAGATGTTTAACTTGTTTATTGGGTTGTTTCAATTTTGAGTTTTGAGTTTCCTTATTTTGAGCATTATAAATACAAGTCCTTTATTCAGTATATGCTTCATAAATGTTTTCTTTCCATCTGTGACTTTATTCTCTTAACTATGTCTTTCAAACAGCAAAAGATGTTAATTTTGACAGA
The DNA here is from genome assembly GCF_045843805.1 of Urocitellus parryii. Taxonomy (NCBI): domain Eukaryota; kingdom Metazoa; phylum Chordata; class Mammalia; order Rodentia; family Sciuridae; genus Urocitellus; species Urocitellus parryii. Next base: position 1,629,181 of record NW_027551761.1, on the reverse strand, counting down.
GTCTAGTTTATCAGTTTGTTCTTTCACACATTATGTTTTTGGTGTGATTTCTCAGAAATTCTTGCCTAAAGTCACAAATATTTTTCTCCTGTTTTTTTTTTTTAGAACTTTTCTTGATTTGATTTAAACTTATATCTCTGATCCACTTTTATTCAGTTTTTGTATATGGTGTGAGGTATGGGTTAATATTCTTTGTGCATAAAGACAGTGCTTGTTCCAGCATCATTTGTTGTACCTTTGTTTAAAAAAAATGAAGTGTTTTTATAGGTGTGGTTTATAGCTGGACAGTTCTGTGTTGAGTACTGTAGCATTATAATCTTGAAATCAGGTAGTATTAGTTTTTCTACTTATTTGTCAAAGTTGTTTTATCTAATCTGGATCCTTCGTGTTTCTGTATGAATTTTGGAACCAGCATGTCAATTTCTACAAAATCCTGCTGGAATTTTGATTGCGGTTACATTCAGTCTTTGGGTCAGTTTGTGGAGACTTGATATCTTCCTGACTTTTTAGAACCACAGTGTCTATTTTTGTTAGATCTTCTCAGCATTTTTTAATGTTCAGTTCTTGTCTGGCAGAATGTTCTGTAAATACAAATTAAGTTGTTTGACAGCATTATTCAGATTTTCTATGCCTTTCCTGGTTTTCTTTCCACTTATTCTGACAATTGTTGAGAGATCAGAATTTGAATTTCCAACTGTAATTGTAAACTCCTCACCTTTCTCTTTGTAGTTCTGTTGTATTTGCCATATGTATTTTGAAGTTCTGTTAAGAGCACATTTAATTTGCTCACATCTCTTGGTGAATTGACCTTTGTATTATTTTTAAAATCATCTTTTTTTTCCCCCTTAGTAATGTTCTTTGCTTTGAAAATTGGTGTCTGATATTCATATGGCTTCTGCAGTGTACGTTTGACTAGGATGGCCGGATGCAGCCCTTTCTAGTTCATTTCTGGGCTCTCCTCCCTATATTCTTAGTCTGTGTGTGTTTGTTAGTCAGCATACTGGTGAGCCTTGTTTTTTTAATCCTATCTCACAACCACTGCCTTTTATTTGGGAGATTCAAGTCATTTAAGTTTAATTTAATTATTCACATTGTTGTTTAAATTTCTCATTTTCTTATTTTTTCTATTCCGTCTGTTTTTGTTCCTGTTTTCTTTTTGCTATCATTTGGATTAATCAAATATTTTTATGATGCTGTTTATCTTCATTGGTTTTTATACTATACGTTTTTATTTTGCTATTTTTTATTGTTTTAGGGTATTTACTGTACATCTTTAATTATGGCAGTCTGCCATCAAGTGATAAACCATTTCATATGATAGTAAGTATTTCGTTTTTTTCTCTGACCTTTATGTTACTGTTTTTTTGCATTTGACTTGCATGTATACTGCACCGTTATACCTTTGTTTGCATAGTTAATTATTCTTGAGAGATTTAAGTAATTAGGAAAAGTCTTATATTTTTACCTACATAATTATTGCCAGGTCTTTTTATTTCTCTATGTAGACCATATTTCCCTCTGTTAACTTCTTTTCGGAAGTGTATGTTTTCTGGTGATAAACTTAGTGTTCTTTCTTTTTTTTTTTTTTCTTTTTTGATACTGGGGATTGAATCTGGGTGCTTCACCACTGAGCTGTATCCTAGCCCTTTTTACATTTTTATTTTGAGAGAAAGACTCATTACTTTGCCCAGGCTGGCCTTGAACTTGTAATAAGGGCACATAGGTAGTTAAAAATATTTAATCTTAGATATTAATTGTACCCTTCTGCCATGTAGGATTTTTGTTAGTTTAGAGAAATACTGTGGTGTTGGGGAAGTGGTCCTGGCAGCGTGATCTTAATTGCCCGGAGGGCACACAGGTGGGTGCCCCTGCAGGCAGTTCTTGACACTTTGTATTAACTGAAGGGACATTGGGCCATTTGCTGTTGGAGATGACCTGTCTCTTATTTTTAGAATTATGTTTATTTCTCCTGCCATCCTCTTAATTCAGACTTGTGTTACCTGCCTCCTGAGCCAGTCTCACATTTGTAATTGGACTCTGGGATTCTGTGTTCTCCTCAGTACGTTTATGTCCATGTGATCTCCAGGTTGACTTTACTCCAAAACCTTCAGTGATTCTCGTTGCCCACCAAAGAAAGCGTGAACCCATCCTGGCTCTGACGATTTCATTTCCCTTCCCTTTGCACATCCTGTCCGGTGTCTGTGCCCTCCAGACCCCCTGCTGTCGTCAGGAAACCCCTCCTGCCCCCATGCTCCCTCCTCAGGGAGTATTTTCTGTGGCTTCCTTCTACAGCGTCATTTGTGTCTCTCTTACAGTGCTTCATCTTTAGCCTCAAATAAAAAAAATCTGGCAAATTCCGGGAATCAGCACAATTTGGGGCACACCATCCAGAGATGACCTCCTTCACACACGGTGCAGCCTTGCAGAAATAGCCTGGCCATTCAAGACAGTCCACATTTACTTTGTTAATGTTCTTTTTGCTAATTTGTTTATGGATGGATCTTTATGCCAGAAAGGATATTAGTTTTATTTCCATTTTAATTAGTTAGAAATGTAATTATTTTCCCTCTTTACTTAGCTTGCTTACTTGACTTCTTATGTTAATTTATTCCAATATATTTATAGTTTGTCTGCTTGAATGATGCTATATTTCACATCATTAAAATACAATTTGTATGCAGAAGAATTACTTGTCTTAACACTTTACTCTGAGTTATACAAAGATTATCCACTATATGGTGATATATTTAGATAATTTTGATGCACTATTTCAAAAAAGAGATTCTGAATGTTAATTCACAAGGAACCAGATGAGGTGCTAGGCACACTGCCTCAGTGAGCAGCTTGCAAAACTCCTTCTAGTTGCAGTCTTCCTTGGCTCTTCAGAGACCAGGATTTGGGATCACAGAAGGACCACACATCTGTAAAAGCCAGCTCCTTACTATGCTGGCTGAGATTTGGTTCAGAATGAAGGAGAGAGGCTCTTGTTCCGAGCAGGGAGGCCTGCTGAGGTGTGCGCACAGGATAGCATTGGGCCCGTGAAAAATACTGCGAATTGGTCTGTTCTTAAAGTTTTTCTTTTTTTGTTTGATTGATTTTTACAATACTGGTGATTGAACCCAGGGTCTCGTGTAAGCTAGGCAAGCCCCCTACCACTAAGCTGTGCCCTCAGCCCTTAGAAGTTTTATTTTAAAGACAGGATTTCACTGAGTTGCCCATACTGGCCTTAAACTTGCCATCCTTCCGTCTCTCCAGGAATGTGTTGCAAACCTAATGCAAAGGAAGATTTCTTTTATAGTCTTGGTTTTTAGGACATAGGTCAAAATTTACTGATAAAGATGAGTATCTGAGATCAGAATACCTGATAATTTCCAAAGTTCTAGTTATTTTTTCATTTCATATTACACAATATAGAAAGCCCCCAAATTTTTGCATCCCACTAAACATGAAAATGTTAACTGCCAAATTAATTTTGCTTAATTTCCCTTGAGTTGGAACTCACTTAGTATTTGTAGTCTGATGTTCAAACTTGTTTTTCATTTTGTATTTATAAAAGATTTTTGTAGAAATTATTTCAAGCAATGAAAGCATCTTGTTTGAGGAATTGTGTGATGAATTATTAAGAGTTAATGACCTGCTGGGTGCAGTGGCGCATGCCTATAGTCACAGAAGCTTGGAAGGCTGAGGCAGGAGGATCATGAGTTCAAAGCCAGCCTCAGCAACTTAGCAAAGACCAAAGCAACTAGTGAGACCCTGTCTCTAAATAGAAAGTAAAAAGGGTTGGAGGTGTAGCTCAGTGGGTCAGCACCCCTGAACTCAGTTTCTGGTACCAAAAACACAAAAACAAGCCAACAAATCCACAAAGAGTAAATGGCTGTATTGTCATTTTTAAAACTAAAAATGTTATACATACAGTGGACTTAAAAGGTAGAAATAAGAAGAAAAAAAAGTCACTAGTAGTAATTGATATAGAAGCAGAAAGTTTGCCTATTCTCATTAAATATATGTCTGCACCGAATGAAATTACAGCCTAGTAGTCAGAATGTGAAAATCAAGATTTTGGCACATCCATATTAAAAGGTTGGTGTTAATGGCTTCATTTCTTTTCATGGGATTTTATGATGTTTTTATTCTAATTTCGTCAAGACATGTTATATTCATCCCCTGTGATATCTTAACGTTAATACTGTGCTACTTCAGCTGATATTCTGGGTTTTTGTTTGCAATATCTTACTGCATTGGTCATCCAAGTATCCCTGCCTGTTTGATCTTAGCCCTGTGAAGTTAGGACCTGCAAAGACAGCCACCTGGACTCTGTTGTCCTTGCAGAGACAGAAGAGGTAGCATGGTGATATATGTGCATGTTAAGCCTGCCACTGGGTCCTGGGTCCCCGGTCCCCATCTGTGCCATGGGGTTTGTGGCCTCACCTCAAAGGCTTGTTGTGGGAATTAGAACAGGGCTGGCACGTAATAAGCTGCAGATTCATGTTCTCTGCTTGCTGTCTTAGGTTTTTTTTTTTCTCCCCCAAGGTACCATTATTTGCTTGATCATATGTAAAAGTCTTAAAAAATGACTTCTGCTTTTTCTTCCTATACATAAAGAGAAAAGGTAGAAAAGAGAGATTGGTTGTTAGATTGAAGGATTTCCTCAGCAGCTTTTGTAGTTCAATTAGACATAAAAGAACCACTTAACAATAGAATGTTGAAGGAACTAGATCAGAAAAAAATTATCTAATACTGTACCACATTAAATTACAGTCATTCTTCAGCACCTGTAAGGGATTGATTCTAGGATCCTCTTCCCTCTGTGGGTACCAGAACCTAAGGAGGCTCTTATATAAACTGGTGTATCTGAACATAAACTACACACATCCTCCCTTAGATTTTAAATCATCTCTAGATTACTTATAGTACTTAAGACAATCTAAATTCTATGTGAATGATTGTTATACTGTCTTGTTTAGAGAATAAGGATAAATCAAGAAAAAGTCTGCGCATGTTCAGTAGAGATGCAGTGTTTGTTTGTTTTTCCCATCACTCAGTCTGTGGATAGTTGAATCTGTGGGTGTAGACAGTGACAACTGTATATAATGACAGCACATAGAGAGGGCAGGGTGAATCATTCTTTGCTTTGTCAGTATAAAAATTGACCCAGAGAGTTGTTGAATGGAGTGTACAAGGGCCATGGTATTATCAGGGAAGAAAGAGATTGTTCAGAATCAAAGAAGTCAATGAGAATTTCCTCTGTCCTGGCGTACACTCCACATTTGGCTCCCTTCTGCTTTTTCTTTTACAGGCTCTTTGGGAGCTTATATCAGTGGAAACCACAGCTTCTGGCTTTTATAATGAATCCTTGATCAGCTATGATTGACTTGTATTTACCATTCTCCAGTGGCTCCTCTCAGAAACCCAGCTCCTTTGTAAGTAGAACAGACCCCACATGAGTCGCTCTCCTGCGAGTGTCACACTTGGAAACAGCACAGGCATCCATTTCGCCCTGGTGGTCTCTGCTTTGTAGAAGACCTGGGAGAGGAGGCAGGCTTCTTTACTGGAGAAGGAGTGGTTTCTTAGTAGGGAGAGGAGCTTGTTCTTTTCCTATCTTGATGAGAGCCTGGCACTTGGAGTGTGTCCCTGCACCCCGGATGTGGGAGGCGCTTGGTGTTGTGGGGGCTCAGAGCACTGTGCCTGGGGGATGGGCAGGAGGAGGACACGGGAGCTTCACCGAGCATTCACAGTGGCAAGTCATTATGCCTTCCTCACTTCATAAAGGGTGGGACCTGAGCGTCAGTCAGGCAGACAGGGTCCTACCTATGGTGACCCACAACCCCAGTGCCCTCTCTGTGGACTCCTGCCCTTTCCCTGTAGAGAGGGAAGTTGCCCTGTGTTCCCGAGTGATCTCTGATCTGGCCCTGGCTTGTCTGCACAGCAGCCCGGGTTGTGTGGAGAGCTCTGGGACAGGGAGCGCATTCCTTTCTGCTGAAGGAAACAAAGAGCGCTCGTGTGTTGGGTTGGCACAGATGACTCTCCATATCTCACCAAAAGATGGAAGATATCAGTGATTCATTAGATAGTGGAAACTTGAAGTTTTCTTCTATTTAATGAATTTTAAAACCAGGGTGCTGTTTTTCAGAGAGAAGAAAATATAATATTTCCTCAGCATTTTTTTTTTTTTAGAAAAGCTTTTAGTTAGCTGCTTTAGCATTCGAGTAAGAAGGCTATTCAGATACCAACTTGCCACAGATATTTAGCACTGACAAAAATACTCCCTTCTGATTTAGGATCACTTAGTTACTAGCAAAAAATCTAGGTTAAGCTGCTGACTGGCAGCTCCCTCGGTAAACTGGTGGCTTACCTGTGGACGTGGAAACCGCAGGGCCCAAGCTCTGTCCTGACTTATCTCACACAGCACCTGCGGTGGCCAAGGGCCCTGTGACACACCATACCCACATACTGTGTTTGCTGACTGATATAGTAGCTGTGGGACTCGGCACAGAATGGTCTGATTTGACTGTGACATTAAAACAAATTTCCAGAGAAGTGAAAAAATATCTGTATCCAGCAGCAAAGCAGATGGATACATCCTGAGGAGTGGGTGAGGCAAGATGCATGTGAGGAAGGGTCCCTTTGAGCTGGAGTGGCCACATAGCTGGGAGCTCCTGTCTCCAGTCCTGCCCTGGAGTAGCAGGAGAGGTGGCCCCTTGACAACAACGTACGTCTGTGCCCTTCCATATTGGGCAATTTTAAAATTTATTTTTTCTTTCTAAAAGAAGAGGTTAGTAGAGAATATACTTTTAAGAAACCCCTAAATTTTTGAAAAGTCTTTTTAAATTTGTTTAAAATTAAACCGAGGTTGATAAACACATTTTGAACATGGAGCTGAAGTGTGCTTTTATTTGTGATATTTATAAGCATGAGCAAAGATGTTGAGAATCTCTGAGCATTAAGTAGCATTTTAATATCTCTATTACATTGCTGATCTCATGTTACTAGTACATACACATACAAAAAAAAAATCTGAAGAAACAGCTGTGTAGTTAGCTGAGAGGACAGCCATAGGGGTTGGGTTACAGGAAAAGGAGCTTGACAAGATGAGCTGTAAGGTGCTCGTGCTTAGTTGTGTCAGAGCCCCTGTGGCTCCAGCATTCCCAGAGCTGCCGCCTGCTGAACTCTAGGTCCGCATTCAGAAATAACGGATTCTATGCTTATTACTGTTTTCTGTTTAGTCACTTACATGGGGCTCTGTACTGCAGACATAGAAGCTTCATCACACTGTTGTTCATGAGCAAAACATGCCATTGTGCTCGCCAGTTAATAATAACCTGTATGTGTATATAACTGAATTTGAGTGTGGAACAGTGAGGACAAAAACTAATATTATAAAGTCAAAGCTGCTAAAAGCATGCGACTTACCTTCCAGGTATTTAAACTTCTTTTTCCTACCTAGAGCCATATATATAACCTAGACTTCCTTTCCGCTCCCATCTTTTGCAGGCTTCCTTTGTATCATGTGTTTTGACCCTCAGCATTCTTGGGTAGTTTTATTTTTATTTTCCCTTTGTTATATTTCTGATAATTGTAGGCATTTTTTGGAAGCGAAACTAGTACCTCATTTTGAGATATTTTGTACCAGAAAGACAAAATAATAACTACTTAAAAATAAGGCCTGATGCAAAGGCAGTTCACTGAGGAAAGAATAGGCCTTTCATCTATTGGTCATCCATATGCAAAAGAATGAAACTTCGATTCATATCACTAGCCATAGGTAAAAATTAACAAAAATAGATTGAAGACTTAAATATAAAAACTAAAAATAGAAACTCGTACAACAAAGGAAAAAATCCTTCTAATCTCAAGTTAGAAATCTAAGATCTGTTCTATAAGACACCAAAATCATGATCCATACAAGAACAAAATGTATACACAGCTAGTCCTCTGATTCTGAGAGTTCCATATCCACACATTAAACCAACTTCAGATTGAAAGTATTTGGAAAATATTGATTCTTATTCTGAACATGTGCAGATGTTTTTCTTGCCAAAAATATTATAGCATAACAACTATCTTTACAAACATTTACATTGTATTGGTTAATAAGTAATGTGGAGATGATTTGTAAGTATATCAGAGTATATGCTTAGGTTATATGCAAATACCATGCTCTTTTACATTAAGAATGTATCCGTGGGTACCAAAATCTGTGGGTCCTGGAACCAATTCCTTAGGACATAGAGGGACAACTGTATGGAGGGCTTTATCTAAATTAAGAATGTCTGTTTTCAAAAGTCGGTGTGAGGAGATTGAAAAGACAGGCCCCAGATTGGAAGAAATGTGTACATCGTATATCTTACTTGTGTCTAAAATATTGTAAAGAACTCTCCAATCTCCATATTGAGAAAAGAAAACAACCTAGTTAAAAAATACTCAATAGATTTGAGCAGATTTCCCTAGAGAAGACTTAAAGATGGCAAATAAATAGATTAAAAAAAAAGATATTGAGCAGCATTGGTTGTTAGGAAAATACAAATTGAAACCACCATGAGACACTACTAAACATCTATTAGAATGTCTAACGTTAAAAAGGCTTCATTGTTGGCAGTGAAGCATGCATCTGGAACTTTCATACATTGCACATAAAATGTAAATGGTACAACCTAGGAATTAGTTGGCATTTTCTTAAAAAGTTAAACATACACCTACCATATGAGCCATATGGTAAGCATATGGTAAGATATGATAGCAGTTTTGTATTTGTAACATTTATTTTTACAGGCGCTTAGAAGTCTTCCTTGTTTTTTCTTCTCCATTGTGTAGATGTTCTGTAGTCTATTCAACCTGTTCACTACGGTGGACCTTTGACTTGTTTTCCTTCTTTTGTTATTAAAATAATGTCATAATGGAAATCCTCTTGCATACGTCACTTCACATTTTTACCAGTCTCTCTGTGAGTAGATTTCTAGGAGTGAAAAAGCCATGTATTTCAAGGGTGGGTACTCCAGGATATCACCAGACATTCCCTCCTAGGAGATAACACATTGCCTTCATAGCAGACCATCCAACCTTGGAATATTTCCTGGTCAGACTGATGAGCTGTGTAAATTGCATTTCTCTTAATTAGCAGAGTTGGTGGTTTTCATGTTTAAGAGTCATGTGAATTTTTAATTGTCTCTTTGTAGCATTTTCTCCTTTTCCTTTTTTAGTGAACTAGTGCCAGTTTTTAGGAGTTTGTTATATTAAGAATTAATTCTTTTATCTTTTTTCCAGTTGTAAGTATTTTTCTTCTTGTTTACCATTCTGTTTTGGCTTTGCTTAGAGTTTTTCCTTTTTATATTCTTTTGCTTTATAAGCGTTTTGAGTTCTTTTTTGTTTGTTTGTTTGTTTTTGGCACCAGGGATTGAACTCAGGGTCTCTTTAATATTGAGCTGCATCCCCATCCCCATCTTTTTTATTTTGAGACAAGGTCTTGGTAAGTTACTTAGGACCTTGCTAAGATTCTGAGGCTGGCCTTGAACCTGCAATCCTCCTGCCCAAGCCTCTTGAGTTTCTGTAATTGCAGGCCTGTGCCACTATTCCCAGCTACAAGTTTGTTTGTTTGTTTTTTAATGAATAGGAATTTGTTACTTTCTTTGAGGACCTACAGGCAGGTGTGGATCTGCTGGGCGACTCATATGCCTGTTTGTTGGCCAGTGTGGCTGGTGCACAGTAGACTCTAGGGACAGCCAAGCATCTCCTATTTAGCCCACATGCCTTCTTTTCTCCTGCAGGCTGGTTCAGGCTTGTGCTCAGCACAGGGGCAAAAGCATCTACCCTTCAGGTGGACACCAGATACTGCTGATGATGCCCTGCTTTCTGCATCCAGAACCTGACTTAGGCCGGAGGCTGGTGCAAGCTCCTTGTGCTGTCAGTCAGCTCCACCCCTATGGCACACGGTAATTTTTAAACAGCAGCTTTTTGCTTATTTTTTTGTAATTTTTTTCTTTGCATTTTTTTTTCCTTTTTCTTCTGCCCTTCTTCCTTCCTCAGATCTCAGGCACACAGAATTAAGTGTTCCCAGCTTTTTTCCTCCTCTTTTTTTCCTTCGTCTTCCTTACAATCCAGTATTTCACAGAACTGGTGTATTACCTAGCTATTTCGAAGGTGCAGGTCTTCCTGAAAGTGTTGTTTGCATCTATCCCTGAACTTGAAAAGAAGAAGAGAGTAGCTCAAAGTTGCGTGTCATTCATTCAAAGCCGCCCGTGTTTCTTGCCTCACAGTGTGTATGCTGTGGAGGCAGGTCAGGGAGGCAGCATCCCGGGGCCCCGAGCTCTCATGGGTTACCAGCACAGGACCCAGCAGCCTGCAGCCTGCCAGGGCAGCAGCTGCCAGCTCTTGTTTTACCCAGATGTGCCTAACTGAAAGATCTCTTTTACACCATTCTTGGTTTTATACAAACTGCTGTTTTTGTCATTCCCTGCTTTGAGAGAATACTTTTCAGGATTACTTGAGACACATAAGTTAAAAATAAAAAACAGAGAAAAATAGCTATTTTCTATCCAGTATTTCCCCTCTCCAAACAGATGCCTTTTTCAACCTCAAGTGTCTCATGTATCTCAGTGTCATGACAGATCACTTGCCAAAGTCAAAATAATAAGACTCAGAAATTCAGTGTTTATGAAATCAGTTCACTTGAATGTGAATGTGTGATGGTGCTGCCAGACAGGTGGGCAGAGATCACTCTTGAGGTGCTGATTTGTATCATGATGCTTTTGCCTGTCGGGTTTCCTGTGAAACGCTAAGGAACAGTGATGTGGCTTTTTGCTGGAAAGGTGGGGGCTGGGATTAGGGCCATGGAAAGCCACCAGTAGGAGGAGCTGAGACAACAGTGCCGAGATAGTAGCTGGGGACTTGGGTCCCGGAAGACACAACAGGATTCATTTGAAACTGAAGAAGGGATTCCCCTCCCTTTGAGCCAGTGGCATCAGAGGTGAGGAAGAGGCAGGAGAAGACATGGAAAGGATTGTAAGCTGTGTAAGAGCAAGACAGATGGGCCAAGGTGGGGGGATGGAGAGACGCCTGCTGCATGGAGGTGTGTTGGGCTGAGGGAGGAGCCAGGGTGCACACCTGAGACTGGGAAAACCTGAGGAGCCTCGGAGTGAGAGTCAGCTGCCCACCAGGCCGCTCCTGAACCCAGGAGCACCGCTGGGTGGAGTTGGTGATTTTCTGCAGCAGCATTGTGCTGCCCACAGGTACCACCAGAGGAGATAACAGGGCAGTGCAGTGTATGGGTGGGAATTTGCCAGAGTTCACAGTGAAAGGTGGGGGAGAGCAAGGGAGGGGAAGGCACCCTTTGTCGTTTTGTTTTTATTCTTTGCAGTACTAAGGGCAGAACCTATAACACTATATCCCCAGCCCTTTTTATTTTTTGAGACGGCATCTTGCTAAGTTGCACAGGCTGGTTTTAAACTTGTGATCCTCCAGCCTCAGGCTTCCAAGTGGCTGGGATTGCAGTTTGCACCACATGCCCTGCTAAGGGTGGAAAGGTTTAAGACCAAGGAGGAGGACTCCGATGAGAATGTGGTAAAAGTCTTGCAGCAGTGGGAAGGACAGGCTGGTGGAAGGTGAGAGCTTGAGTGGGCCGAATGCTTGTTGTGAGTGGGTGACAAACTCAGCCAACGGAGGCCTGGCCAAGGGGCTGGGCATCTTTGTGTGCTAGGAGTCTGGGGAAGGAAGGCAGAGCTGGCGGGGCACAGCTGCCTTGGTGCCATCAGATCCCCTGCAGCCTGCGCTCTCGCCAGGCAGCATTCCCTCCACAACTTCTTTCTTGTATCCTGATTCTAAGGCAAGCTGTTTCCGTGTTAAATAGCTGTTTGTCTCCCACATCTGTTCTCTCATGTTTATTTGCTTAGCTTCTGACTTTTTCATGTGTATAAATTACTTCTGTTGCAAGTATTTTGCCTTTATCGTGATTTCTGTCTTCAGCATTTTGTCTTTTTTGATGCTATTTTTAATGTATTTATTACTTCTCTAAGAGTGTTATTTTGGTTTTCAGTGTTTTTCATGGCTCTTTAATTTCCTTTTTTTAATTAAAGCATTTTAGTTATATATAGTAATGTTGGGTTTATTTTGACAGAATCATATGTGCATGGAATTTTATTTCAATCCCCTTTCTCCCCCGTACACTTTCCCTCCCCTCCTCTCCTCCCCACTCTCTTTCCGCTACTCTACACATCCTCCTTTTGCTCATTTATTTACTTTTGGTTAGTGCTTTCTACATATACATAAAGGTGAAATCCCCTGTGGTATATTCATATATGCATGTAACATGATTTTGCTAAGTTTATTCTATACTTCCTTCCCTTTAGCATCCCTCTTCCCTCCCTCTCGGTTCTTCTACACCACTAATCTTCCCTATATCTTTCTGATATCTGATTTTGCTGTAGTCTCCACATGTAAGAGAAAACTTTTGACCGTTGACTTTGTGACTCTGGCTTCTTTCACTTAGTATGGTATTCTCCAGTTGCATTCATTTACCAGCAAATGCCATGATTTCATTCTTCTTTTTGACTGTGTTAAGCTCCTATTGTGTATGTAGACAACATTTTCTTGATCCATTTGTCAACTGATAGAAATCTGAGCTGATTCCATAATTTGGCTATTGTGAATTGTGCTGCTATAAACATTGAAGTGACTGCATTACCATAGTCTGCTGATTTTAGTTGTTTTGAATAAACACTAAGGAGTGGGATAGCTGGGTCATATGGTGGTTCCATGCCTAGGGTTTTTTTGTTTTGTTTGTTTGTTTGTTAATCTTGCTGCTTTCCAGGATGGTTGTACTGATTTGCAGTCCCACCAACAGTGTATGAGTGTACCTTTTCCCCCATCTCCTTGCCAGCATTCATTATTTTTTTGTGTTATTGATGATTGCTAATCTGACTGAAGTGAGATGAAGTCTTGGTGTAGTTTTGATTTGCTTTTCCCTGAATGCTAAAGATGTTGAACATTTTTTCATGTATTTCTTGGCCATTTGTGTTTCTTCTTTTGAGAAAGTTCAGTTTAGTTCTTTTGCTCAGTAATTGACTGGGTTGTTTGTTTTTCTGGTGTTAAAGGTTTTTTTTTAACTTTTTTTGTAGTTGTAGATGGACAGAATACTTTTATATTATTTATTTATTTTTATGTGGTGCTAAGAATCAAACCCAGTGCCTCATACATGCTAGGCAAGCTGTTTGCCACTGAGCTACAGCCCCCGTCCAATTTATTTTGAGTTCTTTATATATTCTGGATAATAATCCTTTGTCAGAGGAGCAGTTGGCAACAATTTTTTTTTCCCATTCCGAGACTCTCTCTTCACACTCTTAATCATTTTCCATGCTGTGAAAACGTGTTTTAATTTGATGGCATCCCATTTATTGATTCTTAGTTAAATTTCTTGATCTTTAAGAGTCTGTTGAAGTCAGTGCCTGAACCTGTATCATGGGGTGTTGACTGTATGTTTTCTTCTAGTAGTTGTAATATTTCTGGTCTAATTTTTAAGTTGTTGATTCATTTTGATTCTACTTTTGTGCAGGGTAAGAGAGAGGGACCTCGTTTTATTCTTCTATATTGCTATCCAGTTTTCCAGCACCATTTGTTAAAAATGTTGTCTTTTCTCCAACATATATTGGCACCTTTATGAAGTGTCAGATAGCTGTAAGTATGTGGATTTGTCTTTGTCTTCGGTTCCATTGGTCTTTGAGTCTATTTTGATGCCAACACCATGCTGTTTTGGTTACTGTAGCTCTGTAGTATAAATTGAGATCAGGTATTGTGATGCCTCTTGTATCGCTATTTTTGCTTAGATTGCTTTGGCTATTCTGGGTCTCTTATTCTTCCAAATGAATTTAAAGGTTCCCTACAAAATCAGGAACAAGACAAGGATATCCGTTCTCACCACCTCCATTCAAAATAGTTTTTGAAACTGTAGCCAGAGCAAACAAACAAGAGAAGGAAATTAAAGAGATACACATAGAAAAAGAAGAAGTCAAACTATCTGTTTGCTGATGACATGATCTTGTGTCTAGAAGACCCCAAAATCTCCACCAGAAGACTTCTGGACCTGATAAGTTAATTCAGCAAAGTAGCTAGATACAAGATGAGCACTTCTAAGTCAATAGCTTTTCTAAACTTCAACAGTGATTCTGTTGAGAAAGAAATTAGGAAATCATTCCTTTCATAATAACCTCAGAAAAAATGTTGAGGAATTAACCTTGCTGTGGCGCTCTCATCTCTCTCCGAGGCACAGCCATTAATTAAGGAGATACCATATGAGAGGCCATGGGGGATGAATAAAAGAGTCTAACAGACACACAGGGAGAGAAAACGGTCGGGCCGGCTGGGCACTGCTCTCTGCTAGAGATGTAGTGACCCTAAACCAGCTCAGCAATTTATTATATAAGTTTCGTAAAAAGCTTATCTGTTGGAAAATAGGCTATCTGAAGGATTCTCTCATCTCTGGGACTTGGTGCCTGAGCTCCAGGACTCAACTGCTGCCTCCTCTGTGCCTTTGCATGTAACTTGCGCAGGCCAGCATCACCATAACAACTGGGCTGGTTCCCCGCACAGCACAGCCATGATTCAAGCCACTCTCCACATAACCTACCCAAGAGGGTAAAGATCTCCAAAAGGAAAATTATAGAGCACTGAAGAAAAAACCAAAGAGGGCCCCATAAGATGGGAAAGACCGCCCCATGTCCTTGGGTAGGCAGAATTGATATTGTCAGAAGGGCCATACTACCAAATGCAGTATACACAGTCAGTGCAGTCCCCATCAAAATGCCAATGACGTTCTTCCCAGAACTAGAGAAAGCAGCCCTTAAATCAGGAGCTCTTCACTTCACCCGCATGGAGTATTTTGTTGAGGATGCTCTGTAATGTAGGCTTTCTAGTTGAGAATTCTTTTCATTTTTGTTTATCATAGAAGGTTTTTATCATTTCTCTTTGGTGCCACTGAATTTCATCTTCAAATCTGAAACTTAATTTTGCTGGATATAAAATCCTTGGTTGGCATCCATTTTCTTTCAGAGCTTGAAATATATTATTTCAGGACCTCCTAGCTGTGAGGGTCTGGGCTGAGATCTGAATTGGTTTCCCCCTCTATGTAATTTGATTTTGTTTCCCCTCTCACAGCCTTTAAGATTTTATCTTTATTCTTTGTGTTAGTCATTCTCATTGTAATGTGTCTTTGTGTGGGTCTGCTGTAATTTTGTACATTTGGGGTTCTATAAGCCTCTTGTATTTGATTTACAATGTTGTTTGGTTTACAATGTTGAGGTATGTTCCTACTGTCCCTAGTTTTTCTAGTGTTTTGAACATGAAGTTGTGCTTTATTTTGTCAAATGCTTTTTATGCATCTATTGAGATGATTGTGTGATTCCTGTTTTGATCTATTAATATGATGAATTTCGTTTATTGATTTTCGTATCCTTATGAGGGATCCCCAACTAGAACAGTTGTGACAGTATACTGTATTGTAATGGAAGTTACGTGACTGTGATCTTTCTGTCACAGGACAGGTAGTGTGTATGTATGTGTGTGTGTGTGTGTGTGTGTGTGTGTGTATACATATATATAAAACGTGCATACCCTAGACAAAAAGATGCTTCACACCCTGGGCAGGACAGAATGGGATGGCATGAGATTTCACAAGACACTCAGAAAAGCAGTTTTGAAATCGTGAAGTAATTATTTCTGAAATTTTCCATTAATATTTTTGGATTTCAGTTGATCATGGATAACTGAAACCCCAGAAAACAAAACTAAGGATAAGCTGGGTATCATGGCACATGCCTGTAATTTCAGTGGCTTGAGAGGCTGAGGTAGGAGGATCACCAGTTCAAAGCCAGCCCCAGCAAGTGAGGCACTAACCAATTGAGTAAGACCCTGTCTCTAAATAAAATAGGGCCGGGGATGTGGCTCAGTGGTTGAGTGCCCCTGAGTTCAGTCCCCAGTAACTGAATCTAAAAAGGCAACAGGTGTGGGTGTATATTTATTCTTGTTGTTATATTTTGTGAATTTTTTTTTGCTGGCATAGATAAAGATTTTAATTTTTTTGTGGTATGATTTATTTTTATTTTGGGTTAAAGTGGGAAGGAAGGTTATTTGTCATGTTTTTCTTTCTTTTTTTTTTTGAGATATGGTTTAGAGTTCTGAAAATCTGACTAGATATCAGATACATTTCATTACAAAAATAATTTGTTTCCAGTAACTTAGAGTTGCTTCATCTTGCTTGGCCATGCTTTGCGGAAAGGCTCCTTCACTTTCCTACTATCAAACAGTTATTATCAAAATTTTCTTGTACTGGCATTTAACAAAATGAAATACTTGGTTGTTTTCTCTCAGAGAGAAATAATTTTAATTAGTCTGTTCACAGTAGTTTTAGTCACTGTGCAGTATCATGCGTGTTTTAATTTGTTCATTTTGCTGTTTGTTTTCTGTTTAAAGTTTTTTGTTTGTTTTTTGGTCTGTTTAATTAGACTTCTCCACGCAGGCAGATCCCAAGCAGTAAATCTCGGAAAGTGTTTGGTGGGAGCATGGCACATGGACGTGTCACCTCTGCCTAGGTTTTGTGATTTGTGATCAGTGCCAGGTCTAACCTTCTCCTGCAGTGCCAGCCCTCAGGACTATGGGAGAGGGTGGAGGTAAGCTCAAGGCAGAGAGTGGGGTGAGGAACAGGAGGCGACCAGCATATGCCCTGGAGAGGAGGCCCAGGTGTCAGCGTCTGTCTGTCTGGCAGGCCTGTGGTGCCATCCATTTCTCTTCAATGCCACTTATTTAGTGGGAGCTGAATTGTGCAATTTTATCTTGAAGGTTTCTGCCATTGTCATTGCCTTTGATATCAGAGGTGGGTCGTGATTTATTGTCTCTTTTGCTCTACTTATCAGTTATAGTCTTCTCCCCCTCCAGGACTTGTCCCCTCAAAGGGGAGCTTCATATGTAAGGAGCTGTGCGGCTCTGGTCCCTTCTAGTAGATGTGGCTTGCCTTTAGGAAAACAGGCAAGCTGCAGAACCAGGCAGTCCCATGGGTGGGTTGGTTCCCTCACCTCTCTGAGTCACTTGGTTTTCTCATTTGTCAAATGAGGAAAACAGTGGCTTCCGAATTCTTGGAGATATTATAAGAAATGATGTGTTAAATTACATAGTACATAATCATTTCTCAATAAATGACCATTATCTATCTATTCATAATGCACTTGCTCTGCCAGAATCATTAAATTTTCATATTGTGACCTTCTTTTGATAAGGAATGTTAAAAGTATTCATGCCTTCATCTGCCTGCATTGTTTGTTTACATTTTTTTATCAGGAACCTTTTCCTATGTTATAACATCTGAAAAACTGGGAGAATATATAAATGTTTTGTGTTTATAGCAGAGAGAAGACATCTAGATACTAAGGATTTTCCACTGTATCTTGAACCCTTTATTATAATCCTCATTTAATGAAAACCTCAAGGTCCCTTTTCCCCCTACTCAAAAAATGCTGGGCATTGAGCAGGGGCCTGTGTGTGTTAGGCAAGCACTGTGTCTTTGAGCCTATACCCCCCAGTGTCCCCAGGGTTCAACTCTTATGAAATACAGTGTGACAGAATTCATTGTACAACTGCTTTGTTATATTTTAGAAAGGAAAGAATAACCATTGATGTATGGTTGTCACTTTCCTTTACTTTTTATGGGTAGTGGGCAAGTAGTGTGTGTTTTCCATGTGATGGAAATACAAAGAAGTCTAAAAAGCAGTGACTTCCACATTATTCTTTTTTCTTTTCTTCCTTTAGTATTTTTTTGAAAATAAGTGGTTAACATATTCTCTTCATCTCCTCCTTGAGTTTGAAAGAATGGAGATGATTTTGAACTTTTGGGAAATACCCTTGGAATGTTCTCTTGGGAAAACATTCCTTTGGGGTAAACGAGAGATGTTAGTAGAAGAGATGCCCCTTATAGTGTGTGTTGCTCAATCAGCAATTGTTCTTGCAGTAGCAGCCCCTCAAGTGATGACCTGGTGTTCACAAACCCAGAGTCGTCCACACGGCAGTGGGGGCTGGATGTGTTGACTCCGAAGTCATGGAATGTCATCTCTTGGGTTGTGAGAAGACTCTGGCTTCCCTCTTGTACCTGGTCTCTTGAATTGCTCGATTTGCGCATACTGTATCAAGAGGCAGACCTATGACCTGGCTCACTGGGGCAGGACAAGAAGGGAAAGACCCTGGAAGCAGAGGGCTGGGGTTCCCTGAGAGACTCGGAGCCAGAAGAACCAGCCAGACTCTTTGTGGATTCCTGACCTGCAGAATCCATGAAAGAAGTAAATGTTTATTGTTTTAAACCACTGAATTTTGGAGTAATTTGCATTGCACCATATATGACTAATCTTATTCTTATCATGTCATTGTTAAGCATGATGAAACCATATCTTCTGAAGAAGTTTGTAAAGACTACATGGTTTTTATTCTTTATCATCTTCATGATTGCGTGATTGGTTTTCAGTATTTAAGATATTTTCTTTAAAAATGCAAAGTAGTGTAAACAACTCATAAAGACAGATAACATCCGCAGATACCAAAGTATTAAATTTGATTTCTCATATCTGTAGTCAGATGGTTTATCTTGTAAGTATGAAATGCATTTCTAACAAAATCACCCTATCAAAATAATCAAGTGTTTTCTTTCAGACTGTCGTATGTATTTAATATTTATTTAACCCCACAATTATATCCATATTATACATACATAATACCTATTATATAATACCACAAAAGGTAGTCATCTCAAAAAGAAATATCCAGCTTAGTCATAATTTTGTGATGTACTTATAGATCCTAATGACGTTAAATCAATCATATATGAATAATGTAACATAATTTGTAATATTTTATAAAAATTATTAAAATGAAAAAATGCAAAAATACATGTGTAGGAGACATGGTTGCAGAGGCACTTTTATGACCCAGGAGGATATTGACATAGTATCTCCTGAAATAGGAAGGAGGGACCTCAAAGGGCTGTCCCAGACCTCTGAGAGCAGCCTGTGTCCATAGACACCCAGCACTTAGAGCAGCCATCATTGATTTCTATCATGAATCTTTTTCCTGGGAACCTGGCCTTGACCCTCATCACCCAGAGCAATGGGGCATGTTCAGGCTTTTTCAGAATCAGATGCATCTATATACGGTCAGACTCTCAAGCACAAGCTATGATTTCTGATCAAATGATCACTGTAATTGTGCCTGGGTTTTTGGATGGATCCAGTGGAGATTCTAACTTTTACCCCAAACAACGTTACGAAGTAGAATATGCAGCTGTTGGAGATTCCTGGAGGTGAGTGTGTGTGTGTGTGTGTGTGTGTGTGTGTGTGTGTGTGCTGTCTATTCAAAGTGTTATACTTTGGGAATGACTCTAATTTGGTGAACGTCAATACATTCATGCAGTCAGTCACAGACTAACCTGATAGGTTGGGAATAAAGTTTCTCTGATATTGAAAAGAGGATCAAGGGACAGGATACCTACGAAGAAAGGTGAATAGAGAGAAAAAAAATTTTTTCAGACACAAGTAAATGAATGAACCATAAAATAGATACAAGAGTAGAAAAGAACAGGAAATAAGAGGGTGAAGAAGGTAGAAGACATAAAAAAGCACATTTCCAGGATGAAACCCAAATCGTGGGCAGCAATGTCACTTCTGTGCTTCTTAGCTTTTACTTCTGTGTCCCTGGTGTGGTTTGCTCCGACCAAACAGCTCTTCACCAATTTGAACTGAAGCTGGGTTGTGGATCCCTCTTGTCTCCTGCCCTGAGGGAGCATGAAATAGACTGTCCTCTAAGTTGTGTGGAAACCAAGGAAGAAACATAGCTAGATTTTGGACTTGTAAGAGCAAGTCCCCGCAGCCAGGGCAAGGAGTGGATGGGTGGGTGATATGAATGTTTTCTGTACATTCAGATAGAAATCATGTGTTTGTGAATTCATCACAAAATAGGAAACAATCCTAGTGTGTGACCCCTCCCAAGACAAGGCATGTCCAGCCCCAGAGTCCATAGAACATGTAACTCCTATGGGAAGGACCGTCGTCCATGGCCAGACCCGAGCAGGCACCTGCACAGGTCTTGACAGAAGGCCACAGGTAAGGAAAAACCAGTGGTCTTATCTGTGCACCAGGGGTGCTGAGCACAGCTGACGCTGGCACATCTAGGCCCTAATGTCTGAATGTTGGTGTCCTGACCCAAATTCACATGTTGGAATTTAACTCTGAAGGGGATGGTGCTGGAGATGGGGTCTGGGGGAGGTGGTGATGGGTCTTGGGAGCTCCACCTGGTGAATGATGTTATTCTCCTTATAAAAAGGCTCCAGGGAGGCTCAGTGTGGCGCTCATCATGTCTCTTCTGCCATGTGAGGAGATGGCAAGAAGACTCCATCTGTGGAACAGGACTCCGCCAGACACTAGATCCGCTGACTAGTGGATCTTGAACTTTCCAGCCTCCGGAACTATGAGAAATAAGTCCCTATGCATTATAAACTGCCCAGCCGATGACATTTTGCTACAGTATCCCACACAATCTATGATACAGATTGAATCAATCTGGGTCATGGCTGGATTAAGTACATGTCATTACAAGATCGTGGACTATTTGCCCAGCACGTATTTAGAGAAGGGTTCAGCTCTACAGCAGGGAGACAGAAGAGGGGCCCTCTGTTGCCCCCTCACTCCCAGCTCTGACTGCAAGGTCCAGAGCACATCACCTTGGTCTCAACCTTGCGTGTCCCTTCAAGCTCCACGTTCTCACCCTGCATTCCTCCGTGGACTTGTGTGAGTCCCACACTGGCTGCTGAGAACAGTCCCTGAAAATAAGCATCCTGTGTTTTCCCCAAGAGGAAATATAGCAGTAACATTCTCTCTGTCTCTTCACCTTGGGTGGGAATTGGCATCCCTTATGAACTGTGTGAATCAGAGTGAGTTGCTTTAGTCAAGTCCTAACCAGAGAAGCGGGGGGCACCAGGAAGTGGTGAAACAGGGGCTCTCAGGCACATATGCTTAATGACAAGAACTATCACAAAAGTCTCTTCCAGAAACCCCAGCTTTGCACAAAGATCACTGCAACCTTTCACAGTCCCTTCTTCAAGGATGACCGTTCAACAACCATTTCATCTTGGAGTGATGCCTCCTGTGTTATTGATCCTTGTAGCCAAAGATGATTGTTTCAAAATATTTTATGTAATTTTCCCATTTTTGCTTTTGGAAGTTGTCTCCTTGCTTCTACCTCCTGTATACATAGAGTTCACCATGGTGCACGCATTCTTGTTGCAGGGCTTTTCTTCCATCATTGTGATTCATCTTGAGAGGGCCTTTTCTCTGTGTGCTATTCAGGTTGACATTTGGAACCCACAGACGTAGACACTAACATCAGACGTAAACCCAGGGAGCGATTTTTACATCTGATGGGGACACGCTCCCTGCTGATATCGGACAGTTGCAAATGAACCATATTCTAGAATCCCAATGAAGACGGATGGCCAAGGAAGAGGCCAACAGCCAGCTCTGGAGATGGGTCAGTGTGCACTTCTGCCTTAGATCCATGAAGCCCGGTGGCCCCTGCAGGGGACATTTGATGGTGGTCTGCTTTGGGCCCTTTCACTTTAGCCTCACAACCCTGAAACAACAATTATGGGTGTCACAAGAGAGAATGGATACCATTAGAGGACCAAAGGTCTCCTTTGCTCTCCAATATTTCCTTCTGGATTTCTGTGGCACCTATTGGTACTAGAAGTTCCTGGGTTTGGCTGCTACAGGTTTGAGGGACATTACATGAGGAGGACCCCTGGAAGCCACGATCTGGCCTCAGTGTGTTAGTGGGGAGGTAGTTTTTCCCGGAGAAGGTGGTGGTGGTGTGGCAGCCCAGGGGAAGGCAGAGGACTAGCAGCTGGGAGTAGGGAAGGCAGCACAGGTTGCCTCAGAACTTGTAGAGAGAGTGCTGTGGTCAGGGCGTGGACAGCCTGTACGTCACTAGTGGAAAATCATGCAGGGGAGAGGTGGGCTACCCAGAAAAGAGGAAGACAGAGGTGGAGAGGAAATCCATCCTGAGCACACGATTCACTTTTTTTAAACCCCACATGGGTACCTCAGTAAGCAGAGTGCACTGAAGGATGTGAGTGGGAAGGCTGGAGACACTGGATCACATTCACCAAGGGACCGTCACACACCTGCATCACCTGCCCACAGGTGTGCTGAATATGAAAGGATAAGAAAATGTAAAGAAGTGATATTATTCTTCATAAATGTTCCTAGGGCCAGTTCTATCTAACATGATCGCTTTTGATTCCCAGAGAAGCTGAGATTCTAGTGTTAAATGGTGTGTGTGTGTGTGTGTGTGCGTGTGTGTGTGTTTGTGTGCAAGTATCTATCAGTGTGTGCACATATGCATATGTAAGTACAGCTATGTGAAGATGGATGCGGGTGTCCCAGGTAACAGCTCATGGCCAATTTGACTTTGGAATACCCTGGAGGAAGGCCCAGGCAGCTGAGCGCCCCTGTGAATATCAGCTTCAGTGTGGGCATGGTGTCAAGCAGATGTAAGAATGTCCCTAGTGTCTGGGACAAGGGCAGGGCCTCTGAAGGAGCTCCTCTTATGCTGTGTCTCCTGAAAGCCACAGAGGTTGGAGGAAACCAGGGGAGACTTTGAAACCAGACAGTTCCTGCTCTGTGGCCACGAGGCTTTGGCCATTTGTGTGACGTCCTTGAGTTCTAAACTTCTCATCTATCAGATAGAGATCACAGTATCTCCTTACAGGGCCTCGGGGGGCATCAGATATGACAGATCCAATATGCCCACCATGTAGGGGGTACCCCACGGTGGCAAGCCACTATGACAATGATTCAATGACTAAGAATTTTTCATTAATGTTGAAAATGAATTTGCAAGAGTCATAGGAAAGATCAGTCCTTGACTTTCCTCAACTTTTCCTAAAATCACATCTCATCAGACAAGTAACACCAGCTCGTTGTAAATATCCAAACAATAGAAAAGTCAATAAGATCAAAATCCGCTTTTTGGAAAGGCTTCTATTGCATAGCCTTCAAGATATTCCCTCTGGTAGGGAGTGGTGGTGCATACCTGTAATCCCACTGCTGGGGGCGGTGGGGGGAGTGGGGTTTCTGAAAGAGGAGGATCATGAGTTCAAAGCCAGCCTCAGCAACTTAGCAAGGCCCTAAGCAACTCAGTGAGACTCTGTACCCATTACCACTCCTCCAAAGAAATATATATATATATATATATATATATATATATATATATATATATATACACTATACACACACACACACACACACACACATACACACACACATATACCCACTGCACTGATAAACCTTTATGTGTACTTACATGTGGATCATTTTTGCATTTATTGAATCATATACTGCATAATCTTTTATAATTTTTTTGAAAATGAAACTTGGTTATTTTATTTTATTTCTATTTTTTTGGTACTAGGGATTGAACTCAGGGGCATTTGACCACTGAGCCACATTCCCAGACCTTTCTTGTATTTTATTTAGAGACAGGGTCTCACTGAGTTCCTTAGTGCCTCACCATTGCTGAGGCTGGCTTTGAACTCCTGTCTCAGCCTCCTGA
Source organism: Urocitellus parryii (assembly GCF_045843805.1). NCBI lineage: Eukaryota > Metazoa > Chordata > Mammalia > Rodentia > Sciuridae > Urocitellus > Urocitellus parryii. The sequence goes on along the minus strand of NW_027551761.1, from coordinate 1,605,559 downwards.
GCTGCTGAGATGACAGGCATGCTCCACTGGTAATTGTTTTTCATATGACTCTGCAACCTCTCAGTATTTAAAGAGCTAAATAATATTCTGTAGTATGATAGTGGTGTATCACATTTTACTTAACTATTTTCCTCTTGGTGGATATTTTTAATGCCTTCCAATTTTTCAACACCACACTCTTTTTTTATTTCGGCATCAGGGATGGAACTCAGGGATGCTTAAGCACATCCCTATCCCTTTTTATTTTTTGAGTCAGGGTCTCACTAACTTACTTAGAGCCTCGCTAAGTTGCTGAGACTGGCTTTGAACTTGCAATCCTCCTGCCTCAGCTCCCTGAGCTGCTGGGATTACAGGCGTGTGCCACCATGCCTGGCGACAAAACACTTTCTGCAGCTATATAAGGCTAGTTACCAGAAATCCTAATGGTTCAAATGATACGGCCATCTGCAAACCAAATACATAAGAGCATTCAAACTCTTGCCACAAGTATTTATATTCCAATTTAAAATCTGTTCTTTGTCTATCAGTGGTCTTTTATTTGTAACTCATTAATGATGAGTGAGATTGACATTGAAAAAGGACATTGGCCATTTGTATTTCTTCTTTCCCCTGGCATTTGTTCATTTAATTGGCTCAGTTTTCTAGACATTATCTTATTTTTATTGATTTTGAGGCATTTAGAAAAAATCAATACCCATACTTTCTAATCTATTGGTTTTTAAACATAATTTGTTATTCATTGTACAGATGGTTTCAAAGTTTATACAGTTAAAGTAGTGAGCTGTTCATTTTTGACTTCTGAGTTTCACACTTTCCTTAACACATTTTCCCCAGGTTCTATATAGGAAAAAAAATACTTGGTTGATCTGTCTTTTCTACGTCAAAATCCACTTAATTATCATACCTGTATCATCTGCTTGCACATCTCTCATAGGCTTCATATCTGTGAAATGCACATTCACAGAAACTTCTGCCTGGCCACTGTTCTACTTTATTCTTCCTGTGTCTATTTTTGAATCGGCTTGCCAAATTCCATTCAAAAACCGTCCCAGCCAGAGCCAAGCAGGCATTAATAGTTGAAAGAAATCAAACTGTTGAATCAAACAGATGATCAAACTGGAATGCTGATATGGCTGGGACATGGTTGGGTGTGTCCTTTAAAGACTGTGTGTTGGACACTTAATCCCCAGGGTAATGGTGCTGAGCTGGTGGGGCCTTCAGGAGATGACTAGGTCACAGGGCACCATGTTCCAGAGGGACAAGGCGGCTCTCACAGGATCAGGTTAGCTCCTGAAAAAGCAGGTTGTTATAAAAGAGACTTCCTGGCCTCTTGATACCTCTCTCACCTTATGGGCTCTTTCACACACATCCACTGACGCTCTTGTGCCAGCTCCTGCCCTATCATCATCTGCCATGTTGTGAGGCAGCTAGCGGGCTCTCACCAGAGGTCATACAGATGCCCCTCCCACCCCTGCATCTTGTACTTCTAACCTGAAAACTGACCTAAAATGGCATCTTTTCTTTCTCAAGTACCCACCCTCAGGTATTATGTTACAACAACAGAAAATGGATCAAGACAGATGCTACATAGGGACAAAATAAGGATTGAACTATGGATACGTGCAACCACTTGGTGGAACCTTAAAATAATTATGTTGGGTGAAAGATGTGAGATACAAAGGAGAAAACATTATAAGATGCACTTACACAAACTTCTGGAAGAGGCAAAACTTGTGATAGAGCAATCTCAGTAATACATTTCCCATTGTGGCAGCCTCAGAGTGGCATTGGGGACCATCAGGCAGGTGCATGGGAGAGTCTGGGTGCCGTAGGTGTTCCACACTTGGTACTGATTTGTGACACATAAACATACCCATCTATGATCTTAAGAAATGTTCACTTAAGGCTTGTGTATTTAATTGTATGTAAATTTTCCTTTAAAAAGGACTGTGAAAAATATTGACTCGAGCTGATGGTGTTTAGATGGGTTACGCAGAGCCAAAGTCTGCTGTCTGCAACGTTTGCCTGCATTAACCAGGATGGTGAATGGTGGATAGAGAGACGGTAAGAAGATAGTCGGAAGTAGAACAGGTGGGATCAAAAGTTAGTAACAGTCGAGGTGGCAGATACGTGGGTGTTCACTGTGAAACCTTTCAGCTTTTCTGTGTCTGAGATTTTTATAATAAAGATATTAGGGGAAAAAATCATGTTGAGATTTTGATTGGATTTATACTCCATTTCTAGATTCTGTTGGAGGAAAATTGACATCTTACAACTTTAAATTCTTCATTAAGATATGTGTTTTATTCCTCCTTGTATTCATGAATCCTTGTTTGCTTTTAAGTAAATATTTGTTTTTGTTTTTGTTGTTTCTTGGGTACCAGGGATTGAACCCAGGGGCGTTTAACCACTGAGACACACCCTCAGACCTTTTTAAATATTTTTTTTTAATTTTGCAGTTATAGGTGCCTTTATTTTATTTGTTAATTTCTTTTTTAATGCAGTGCTAAGGATCGAACCCAGCGCCTCACACATGCTAGGCAAGCTCTCTGCCACAACTACAGCCCCAGACCTTTTTAAATTGTGTTTAGAGACAGGTCTCACTAAGTTGTTTAGGGCCTCACTAAGTTACTGAAACTGGCTTTGAACTTACAATCCTCCTGCCTCAGCCTCCTGAGCCGCTGGGATTACAGGTGTGCACCATCATGCCTGACAAGATTTATGTTTTTTTCTTGTGAGTTCTGCACAATGCTTTTAATATTATGATTTTGTTCTGCTTGTGAATGGAATTTTGCCCCATTACATTTTCTAATTTGTTATTTAAATTTACTTTTATTTGTAGATCATTGCTCTGGCAAATGAATTGAATTCTTATGAGGTGTAATAATTTGTCAAGGATTATTCTGGATTTCCTAGGAATACAATAATATTTTCTTCAAATAATGACCATATTTCTTTCTTTCTTTCTTGGCACCAGGGGTTGAACCCAGGGCTGCTTACCCACTGAGCCACATTCTCAGCCCTTTTATGTTTTATTTATTTTTTAAAATTTTGAGACAGGGCCTTGCTAAGTTGCTGAGTCTGGCTTGATCTTGCGATCCTCCTTCCCCAGCCTCCAGAGCCATTGCAAATAGAGGTGTGCACCACCACACCTGGCCTTCCTGTTCTTTCTTGGTACCAGTTTCTCATTCTTTTTCGGATGTCATTGACACAAAGCAGGCCCCTGACCTTAGTGGTAGGCGTGAACCTTACACTCTTTGTTTGCCAATTGTGTGAATCTAGGCACATCACTTCAGCTCAGTGCGTCTCATTTTTCCTGTCTGTGAAGTGGGGGGTGTGAATAATATTTAACCCCCCAGAATGCTGTCAAGTTCCAGTGGGATTGAACAGGTATGACGTTAACAGAGGGGGAGGGAGCCCAGGTTGTAGGGGAACTCCATAAACGTGTCACCTCCAACAATCTCTAGATAACAAGCTTAACTGGCACACAGTAGAACAAAACAAACCTGATCCAGCGAACAGAAGCAGTCCAAGAGCCAACCTGCACTTACCTCCCTTACCCTCTTCACGGTGTTTGCAGACAGCCCTGGTGTGAACCTCAATCAATGGAAAGACAGACGTCTGCTGTGTGTGGGTGTCTACATCAGGTGGGGTCAGAAATGGGTTTAGAAAATCACCCCAGGTAAGGGCTGGGTGTGAAGCAGAAGGGGACATGGGACAGAGACCTGCTAAGGTGAAGGTTCCAGGCAGGAGTGCAGGTTGCCTCGTGGGACTCAAACGGGTGCATGGTGGGGTGTGGGTGAGAACCCTGTAGCCACAGTGTGTCCTGCGGCCTCTTAGAGGCCAGGTGACCCCCTGGGGAGCATGCACCAGAGCCCTGCTCAGTCCAGGTCCTCTGTTAAGAGCCTCCCCGGCCTGTGACATAGAGCTGGGGCGTGTCTCAGCCCACACAGGTTCAGCAGAACACCACAGACAGAGACTTGATCAACAGAAACATGTTGCTCACAGTCACGAAGCCCTGATGTCCAACGGCCTTGTCCACAACTATTTTCCCTCAAAGATACTAGTGAAATTGTCACTCACAGGCTCTGACACCTTAAAAAAGAAATAGCTCTTTTCGATCATCGGGGGCCCATTTAAGAATGGAGGTGGGTGGCTAGTGAACTTGACATCTGAAATTGATCCTTAAAAGAGAATTAAAAGCCAGCCTCACAGGTGTGTGAAAGAGCTTGTTGGGGTGCAGGGAAGTCGGGGTTTCTGTCAGGGTGCTGTGGGAAAGCTGGGGAGGGAGAGATGGCAGTTAGATGCTGCACAGAGAGGCCCACCACACCCTTCACAGACACAGTGGGACACGGGTCCCCCTATAATTAGGAATCCCAGATGCTGCGGTCCTGGCCTTGCCCACTGCAGGCAGAATTTCTGCTCGCCTTCCTGGGAGGGTATTTTAGACCAGGGGTTTTGATTTTATTTTTGTTTAAGGTTCACCTTGGATGGAAACACCAGGGCTGATTGATGGCCTGGGCGCCACTGTCGTTTTTATCCCTTCGCCCAAGATGCAGGCCCAGGCTGTGGCTTCCGTCAACGGCAGCAGGACTCCTGAGATGGCTGCAGAACGCCACAGATGGGGCCTGATTTCCGGCAGATGTCCCAGACACCAAGCAGGAGAGCCCACTACAAAAATGGTTGCGTAAAAGAATGTCTGCTTCGGGGGACCTGCCAGACACAGGACGGCTGCCCCAGCCCTGTCCACGTGGAAAGACCCAGGCAGCTCTGAGTCCAGGCCTGGAGTGCCCCTAGGTCAGGGCTGGCTGGCTCTGGGTCCTGTCCAGCAAGGCCTCTCCTGAGAGTCCTGTCACTCAGGACCCACCCAAGAGCCCCTTCCTGATCTGGTGCCAAGTTTGGTGCTGGGGACAGGAACTTGGGAGAGACAGGGGCATCTAGAGCCACCAGATGCACCAGGGACAGCTTACCATGGGCCCCCACGCTCTGCATTCCTCAAGCAGGTTTCTCTGACACATGCTGTCAAGCAGGGGCCATGACCAGGCGGGTCCCAGGCTGCCAGGCACCAGGCTTGGGACATGGCGAGGAGCACAGAACAGAGAGCTCTGCTCTCAGGAGCTCACAGTTGAGGGCCAGGGGCCAGGGGGTGGACGGGCTCCAGGAACAAGGAGTCAGTTGGCCACATGGTGCTCGGGTGATGTTGCTGCTCTGCAGAAAAAGCAGGGGACACTGAGGAGAGAGGCAGCAGCTGGCCAGGGTGGGGCTGCGGGTGGCCAGGTCGGGGTGGTGCTGGGAGGTGGCTGGGTGGGTGGTCTTTGAGCAGGAGGGGAGGGTGAGGCAGCCAGGTAGTTCTCGGGGCCTTCATGTCCTCCTAGCCCTTAACACAGCACTCATCAGTTGAAGGGCTGAATCCCTACAGATGGGGAAACTGAGGCAGAAGGCTTCGGCCCCACAGAATGGAGGCTGTGGGCTGGGATTTAAGGTGTCCCCAGTACTGGAGCCTGTCGCAAGGATACACAGGTGATGGTCACCCCGAAAACAAAGAAAATAAGGACCATGAATGTGCAGACGCGTGGGTTTTATGACTGTAAAGCACGCAAGTTACCCCAAAGGTACAGCAAAGTGTGTGGGGGGGGGACAAATTGGTCATAGCCCCTGCCCCCATCTCTCCTCCTGGCTGCTCCTCTCTTGCTCTGGCCACATTCCTCCTCAAAGCCCCAGTTCAGCTACTTTCTCACCTGTGTGTGTTCTTTCTGCCGCCCTGTGTTGCCCTGTCCCTGCTCCCCAGGATCTCCTCCGTGGCCCCACATACCTCCTGCTCTGCGCTCAGTTCTCCCCGTTGCTCCAACCTCATTTCTCTGCTGTCTGGCCCACCTGTTGCTTGAGCAGCAGAGCCCTTTCCTTGGGCACCAGCTCATTGGCAGGCTCCTCTTTTCTTCCTGGATCTGGCTACATCTGTGAAATGGGCCGCTGTGGTTCTCCCCAGAAGGAAGGAGCCAGAGGAGAGCAGTTTGGGAGACTGAATAAATGATGGGAGTGCCCAGGAAAGGTCTGGAAGTGACTTGATTGATCAGGTTCCCACAAAGGAGTTAAACAACAGACAGAGGGACGAAGACACTGTCCCTCTCACTTCCACCTGGGAGGTCAGGTGTGTTCCAGAAAACAAATTCTTCCTACACTGTTTGCTAGCTGTGTGACTTTGGTCAAGTCGCAGAACCTCTCTGTGCTTCAGGGCTCTGAGGATAATAAAACCTGAGGTGCCTTTACTTTGTTTCCCTGGTAAGTTTAGAATGAGGGTAGAATGCCATCTGAAGATACTGTGAAAAGAATCTGTTGAATTCCCAGCTGAGCTGTGTTCCCACCCTGTTGTAGCTCAGTTTGGCCACGTAAAGCCTATGAAAATATTTTTCAATGAATTGAAATACAGAGGGTTCAAAGGAAACCAACCACATATGGTTTGTCTGCAGTCACTTCAGTGTGCCGTGGGAATAGCCGTGAGGGATATGGGGCAGGTTGTGAGGTGTGTTGATCCTGCTGGGTCTGTGGAGTTTTTACTGGACAGTATGTGTGTGGAGATGTGTATGCATATGTGTTTGTAAAAAGCTTAAAGATAAATTAGCTTGGGCTTCTAAACACAGATCAGAGAACCTTACCATGACTACTGAAACTCTGAAACAATTCCCAGTGAATGGTTAAAAAGGATATCCATCTATTGATATATCTATGTATTATTTTTTCCTTTTACTCAGGAGAAGAAACTGTTAATGCACAAATCCCCTATCCATTGTACAGTAAGAAAAATGTACTGAGTCTCATTTTTGTTTCCTTACAAGTTTATCAATTTTTGATCATGCTTTCATTGTTTCAAGTAGCAGAGTTTCAAGCCAAAGCCTTTATAATCTATTTCAACACAGCAAAGCTATCATCATGCTTTTTGAAAATAATGCCTTCCATGAAATGGTTAAAATAGATCATCCTAAATTAGAAATCCTTTATGTAGTCTCTTTCAGAACAAGCAAGTGATCTGAGATGGAGTGCATACCTGCCTTTTTGTTCCATTCACTGAGTCACACATTTTCAATTCAACAAAGTTCCCCAAGTACTTATCCTTTGCTAGGCACTGTTCTAAGTGTGAATCATTAAAAAAACTGTTGTCATGTATCTTGTATCTATCTTATGTTCCTTTTAAGAAGATGGACATTAATAATTACAATATTAATTACAATATTATAGAATGGCACATGGAGTAACATCACTGTATATAAGATTTAGCAACAGCCCAGAGATTGGAAGGATCCCCATGGAGGGAACAGACAAGAAATGAGATGTAAAATGATATTTGTGATGGGTTGTGAACGATGACCAAGAGTTTTCTTAAATTCAAGGACTTTATTTTTACTATAACTATGATTTAGTTACCATCTGCAGATAGTAGCACAGAGAAAATGTTTCTATGGAGTTTATGAGAAAAGGAACTGATACCCTAGGTCTATAACACAAAGCTTTGTACATAACTATGCTCAATGTTATGTCTGGAATTAAGTTAATACCATCGCTTATAAGATGGGAGCAATATTAAAGTTTAATATTTATAATATTCTTAGGTAAAGATTTTAAGCAATGATGTGAAAATTTTAACCTCATTACAAAGATTTTGTATTTTTAATGTAACAATTGGTTAAGTTTTTCAGGGTAAATTTCTATGTAAAACAATAGAGTTTATTCAAATAACTTAGAAAATCTGAAAAAGAAATAATTAGGGATGTAAAGTATGAGGAAAAAGCCTCAAGGATCCATATCACCCAACTTATGTAAAGTTCCTGGATCTTCACTTAATCAAACATCTATTGAGTTGCTGTTGTATGTAAGAGACCATTCAGACTTCTAAAATATAAAAATGAAAGCAATTTCTTTCTTTATTTTTTAAATTTTTTTATTATTAGTTGTTCAAAACATTACAAAGCTCTTGACATATCATATTTCATACATTTGATTCAAGCAGATTATGAACTCCCATTTTTCCCCGTATACATATTGCAGATTCACATCGAATTTCTTTCATTTTAGAGTCTGCAGTACAGTTAGGAAGAGAACTTGCCTAATCATGGTTATGTGGTTAAGGACTATGGCAGAGATAATCCAAAAAATCAGAGGTAGGGGCACTAACAAAGAAATGGAGAGCCAAGCAAGACTTCATAGAAGGGCACTTGGTTGTAGGATGAAAGTAATTTGGAGGTGCAGCTTAAGTAAAGAAAATAGAAGTACTGATGCTTTGATACAGGAGATCAGACTGACCATTAGCAATTTTGAAGAATATAAGATATGGAGACGTATTTCTTGGGGGAATCTTCCAGAAGAAAACCCACATGGCATTTAGAGTATTTAAATCTTAGATCATTAGTCCATATTTCATTTTTGTGAGAGTGTATATGTGTGCGTGAATTGTATCATTTAAAACACATGGAAGGGGCTGGGGATGTGGCTCAAGTGGTAGCTCGCTTGCCTAGCATGCATGAGGCACTGGGTTCAATTCTCAACACCACATAAAAATAAAATAAAGATACTGTGTCCACCTAAAACTAAAATAAATAAATATTTTTTAAAAATAAAATAAAACACACAGAAAAGGACTTTCACAATGTCAACAAATATACTGCACTGGCATTATTCTAGAGAGAATGATATATATTTTTTTATTCTTAGTTCATGAAGTTATTCACTTAAAGTACACAAAAACCAAACCGAAAACTGTTACCTCCACTAGCAAAATAAGTTTATTACTACATACCAAACACAACTTCTTCTTAGGTATTAGTTGATGCATTTAGATGTGTGGATCCCAAGGCCTACTCTAGGACATTTAAGGAGGAATTGCCATGTTTAATTAGTGGTGTCTGCTAATCCATAGGGATAGAGTGTTGAATCTGAATCAAATCCCTTAAGAAGCTGTTTATTTTGCATAAAGCCAAGATCCATGGAAACAACATCCATAATATCAATGATGGATAACTTTTATTAAGCACTTAAAACATGCTAGCTATCAATGACAGACTTCACATGTATTAATCCATTCAATTCTCACAACTACCTAGTGAGGTGGAAACTAAACAAAATAAATCAAGGGGGCTGAGGCTGTAGCTCAGTGGTAGAGCACTTTCCCAGCATGTGTGAGGCACTGGGTTAAATCTTCAGCACCACATTAAATAGTAAATAAATAAAATAAAGGCATTGTGTCCATCTACAACTATTTTTTTTTCTTAAATAAATAAATAAAGGAGTATGTTCAAGGTAGTCAGTGAGGATTCCCAACCTGGCATTTGACTTTAGGGGAAGTACTTTTTTTTTTTATTTTTTTATTTTTTAGTTCTCGGCGGACACAACATCCCCGTTGGTATGTGGTGCTGAGGATCGAACCCGGGCCGCACGCATGCCAGGCGAGCGCGCTACCGCTTGAGCCACATCCCCAGCCCCCAGGGGAAGTACTCTTGTCAGTTGCACAATAGAGCCTCTCTGTCAGCTATCCATGCTAAATGATACATAGGACAATGTCATCTATATCAGTAATGCCCTAAAGAGTAGTAATACATACTTAAAATACTATGCAACTAAACCATTAACAAGATACATAAAGACAAAGCAATCTTTCTTCAGCACCTCTTCTTTGCAGTTAAATTGAGGTGTTTTTAATAGTATTAATTCTAAATTTATGTTCTATACGTTAAATACTCTATATTATTCTACATATTCAGTAGTCTACATACGCTCTGTACCCTGACCCAGTTTATTTTGGTGTTTCCCAAATTTAAGATAAGAAAACAGACTATGGATTTCAATTTCATGGATTTCAATTTGAATGTTTATGATTTGGCAGAAGCCACTCAACCTCTCTTGAATTTTAGGATCCTCATTTCTAAAATAAAAATAAAATGGTACATATCTGACATTCTCTGTAAACTCAACAAGACAGTGAAACAGGATTTCCTACTTAATGCACAGAAACATCCACTTGAACAACTATCCCTGTACAAAAATATCTGTACAAAAAGTAAGGAGACCAGGTAAGAGATGACAGCACCTGAGTATAGCACAGAAATACTATCATGTGCTGCATGATGACAATGTTTTGGTCAATGACAGGCTACATACACAACAGTGTTCCCATAGATAATAATGGAGTTGAAAAAATTTCTGTTGCTTAGCAATAGCCTTGAAAACATTATAACTCAATGTGTTTCTCACATGTTTGTGTGAAGCTTGTGCGAACAAACCTCACATATAAATCATATAAATGTATACCACACATGATTGTCTATAGTACATAATACTTAATACTAAAAACAAATGACTATGCTACTAGTATATGTAGGTACTATATTGTACTTTTTATTATTAGAATATACTCCTTGTGCCTGTAAAAACAAGTTTATCATAAAGTAGTATGCCATGTTATGTCTGTAACAACTTCATACATTTCATGTTTATCGTGTCTGTTAATTATATCCAAAGACCATATCAAGTGAATGATCTACGCTAACTAGGTTTATGTAAGTACACATTATAATGTATGTATAGTGATAAAATCATATAACAATGTATTTATTAGAATATATTCCTGCTGTTAAGTGATACAAGAATGTAAAGAAAGAGGTTTTGAATATAGGAAGGATAGATTTATTTTACATCATTATACCTCTCTAACTATAAGCAGCACAGCACTGATAGAAATACACTGCAGGGATGGGCACAGGGGAGTGAATCTATTTCCAGTGACTTGGAAGACTGAGGCAGGATAATCACAAGTTTGAGGCCAACCTGAGCCGCTTAGCAAGACCTTGCCTCAAAATAAACTGAATAAACAAAATGGCTGGAAATGTATCTTATTGTTAAAAGTGTCCCTGGGAAATACAAACACACATACCCACCCTCCAGGTGATGGAAGGAGAAGGAAATGAGGCCCGGGTTTCATTTCAGAGACAAATACCAATCCTTCCCAGTAAAATGCAGGTCCAGGAAGACTTGCATGGCCCTAAACTTCAGGCTGCTTTGGAATAATGAGCCTTCAGCCTTGACTTGGTGCCACATTTGATCCCATGGCCATAGCTCCACATCTGCCTAGTATACTTGGTGTATGGGATATTCAGTGCTGAATGGACTCCAGTATCCCCAGATTACCAGCTGTCCCAAATGCCAGACTGATCCAGTACCAGGTCAACTCCATTGAATTAGGCTATAGGTTTGTCCCAAGGTCAAGACAGCTCTAGTGATCCATACATTGGGCTGGCTTCCATGTCTCCAGACTCCAGGCTTACCCAAGCCCCAGGCCAGCCACTGCAGCCCGGATTCATATTACAGACTAGCCCAGAGTCAGCTAGGTGTATATAATAACGCTTTCAAACCTCCTCTAGGGTCCAAATTAGTGACCCTTACCTCAGATAACATGACATCACCCATGGACACAAACTTTAAGCCTACACAGTGCCACATTGGTCCCTTGAACCTATTCTCTAAGACTGCCCCCTTGGTCTCAACTTCCAGCAGACCTATGCACATGTCTGCTCAAGCAGATCCAGAATCCAGGCCGTTACCAGTAGATCCTATCCCTTGACTAGCCCCTGCAGACATAGACTCCAGGAACATGTCCATGGAACCAAAGTCCTGGCAAGACTCAGTAGCCTGAGTCTTCACTGACCTAATTTTCATTGACCTGCAGGCCAGTATCCATGTATCCCATACACTTAGCCTGCAGGTGAGCACTAATGTACCCACACCAGCTAACCCCCACAGTCCTAGACTCCAGAATAGGATCCTGTAGCTCTATGTATCAGGATACACTTCACATCTTCATATACAGATTTGATTCTATGGTCTCAAACTCCACACCAGACCTAACACCAGGTTGACCCAGGATCCATGTCAGTCCCCAGGGACCAACCAGTTAAACCTTCTCATACTTGGGTCTCAGGACCACCTCTGCATACTCACATTCCAGGCCAGTCCTTGTGGATCCTAATCCTAGGCCCATGCCTATGGACTTAGGCTACAGGTCCATTCCCATGTCATGCCCCTTCAAATTAAGGCCCAAGGACTACACTAGCACCAGGTCAATCCCCATGAACCAAATTTACAGGCCAGTCCTGAAAATACACATTCATTCCCACCCCCCACAGATTCAGCCAACAGTTTTAATTTAGTGTTGCAGGTTTCAGGCCCAATTCTACCAATTCAGACACCAGGCCAGCATCCCATAGGAATCTGACATAAGCCAAAAGTTGACCATGCTGGATATCTTACCAAGAACTTCTGAATGGGTCAATTAGAGAGGACCTTTCCAAGACAAGGTCATTCTTTATTTATTTATTTATTTATTTATTTATTTATTTATTTATTTATTTTTACTGTTTATTTCTTTAAAAATATCAGAATCAAATAGGAATACCAACATTGAGTGATACAGATGTTGATATATATACTTCAATGTTTCTTTGTGTTTGGATATTATTATATAAAGACAAAAGAAATGAGAAATTTGAAGGGAAATTAATGATACGAAATTAAAAGCCACAGCTAACTCGACACACTTAAATGTGTATTATAGGGTATATAAATAGTTTAGGCGGGTTGTGCCTTTGCTCTGGCTAAGAACTGAGATCCCCATTCTACTCTGGATCAATTTTTGTGAAAGAACTTAACTACTTGAAATGTGACCTACCAAACAGTAGCTCTGACATTATCTGGAAGCTTTTTAGACATGTAAAATTTAGACCCCAGCCCAGAACTACTCCACCAGAATCTGAATTTAAAACAATTTCCCAAGATCTGTGTGCTCATTAAAGTTTAAGCAGCACCAATAAAGGAGAAGCAGCAGCCATTACAATTTCACACTGGAAATTTTTCATTTCTTTTTTTTCTTTTTTTGGTACTAGAGATTGAACCCAGGGTACTTTATCACTGAGCTGTGTTCCCAGTCATTTTGGTAAATTTGGGACAGTGTCTTACTATGCTGCTTAGGCCTTGCTAAATTGCTGAGGCTGGCCTTGAACTTGTGAACTTCCTGCCTCAGTCTCCTGAGTTGCTGGGATTATAGGCACATGCCACTGTGCCCAGATACACTGAAAAAAATTTCATGGTAGCTTTTGTAGCAACTTCCCAGGATAGCCATAGTTAAAGGTTTAAACACTCATAGAACATCTATTGTAAGACATTGTTGCTTCTCTAAAATTTCCAGGATACGCTGATTATCATTTATATAAATACTGTATGATTTAATGTATCTGATAAGACTATTTCCTCCACTCATGTCCTATGGAAGTTCAAATCCTTTAACATTTCTATGAATTCTTCATGTCACTAAGTTAGTTTTGTCTGTACATCTCTCCTGGTCCTACTTCTACTCTCCCTGCTTTTCAGAGTGTAAAACTAACTTCCCTACATACCCAAAAACCTTGTGCAGTGCAGATGTCACTGAGGGTTTTGGGAAACACAGGAATGACTATGTTAGCTATAAAAAACAAATTAATATTCAATATTCGACACCTCTCTTGGAAAGACTCATCTTGAGAAATTATATGTTACACAGTTTAATAGTTTCACTAAAGAAATTATGCATTGTAAATTTAAAAAAACAATCAAAAAGCCCAAAAACAAAATTATGCATGGTCATTAGTAAATAAGTACCTTACAATGAATTAAATAATTAAAAAAACCTCACCAATTAAGAGTGCTGCCAGGTAATTACCACCAATAAATAAAATCCTGTAACTACTTAGGGATTTAGTTATTTAATTAATGAATTTTAACAAAAATTGGTTCCTGCTGGGTAGGCTCAGCATTTCCTTGGCAGTAAAACAAAACTGATGTGGGTGGTAGATTAGCCTTCTGAAAACCAAACAGAACCCCTCAACAAAATCTCCTACCCACCATTACCATGCAATTTCCCTTTTCTCTCCCTTTCCCTGCCACCTAGTGTATCTGTTTAATGTTGATCTTTTCTTCCTGCTCTTCCTCCCTGCTCTGTTCTTAGTTGTTCTCATTATATCAAAGAAGACATTTGGTATTTGTTTTTTAGGGATTGGCTAGCTTCACTAAGCATAATCTGCTCTAGTGCCATCCATTTCCCTGCAAATTCCATGATTTTGTCATTTTTTAGTACTGCGTAATATTCCATGGTGTATAAATGCCACATTTTTTTTATCCATTCATCTATTGAAGGGCATCTGGGTTGGTTCCACAGTCTAGCAATTGTGAATTGTGCTGCTATGAACATCGATGTGGCGGTATCCCTGTAGTAAGCTCTTTTAAGGTCTTCAGGGAATAGTACGAGAAGGGCAATAGCTGGGTCAAATGGTGGTTCCATTCCCAGCTTTCCCAGGAATCTCCATACTGCTTTCCAAATTGGCCTCATTGTTATACAAAATTACACATAAGAGGTTGTGAGGGGAACGGGGAAAATAAACAAGGAGAGAAATGAAATACAGTAGATAGGGTAGAGAGAGAAGATGGGAGGGGAGGGGAGGGGGGATAGTAGATAGGAAAGGTAGCAGAATACAACAGTTACTAATAGGGCATTATGTAAAAATGTGGATGTGTAACAGATGTGATTCTGCAATCTGTATTTGGGGTAAAAATGGGAGTTCATAACCAACTTGAATCTAATGTATGAAACATGATATGTCAAGAGCTTTGTAATGTTTTGAACAACCAATAAAAAAATAAAAGATGATCTTGATCCCTTAAAAAATAAATAAAATTATTTCTCAAAAAAAAAAAAATCTCCTACCCAAAGTCTCTATTGCACATCCTAGGCAAGGGGTTCTCAGATGACTGCACATTAGAAGCACCAGGGAAACCTTTTAAAAATATTAATTCTTTTGGATGGGTCCCATCCCAGAAGAATTTAATTTGAATAATGGGGCCGAGGGCTGGTGTCAATATTCAAAAGCTCCCCATAAAATTCTAATGTACTCAATAGGCAGAAAAACTTTCCTTTGAGATAGAAATCCTGCTCCATATTTTAAACAAAAGATTATGAAAAATTAAGTGAAAAAGTGTCAAAGTGCTGTGATCTTATTGGGATGGACAAGCAGGATGGTTTTTATATTTTTTAGAAAAAGGATCAAAGATTGTCACCAAAAGTCTAACTGGTTATTCCTGATTGGCCAGATTATGAATGCTGTTTTCTTCTTTTGCTTCCCTTTCCCAATCCCCGTAAATGAATGCGTTACTCATAGAAAAGATACTGCTGGGAGTGGTGGTGCAGGCCTGTAATCTCAGAGGCTTGGGAGGCTTAGGCAGGAGGATCATGAGTTTAGAGCCAGCCTCAGCAATGGTGAAGTGCTTAGCAATTCAATGAGACGCTATCTCTAAATAAAATACAAAAGAGGGCTGGGGATGTAGCTCAGTGATTTACTGCCCCTCAATTCAATCCCTGTTACCAAAATAAATAATAAGATACAGAAATAGGGCTGGAGTAGTGGCTCAGTGGTAGAGCACTTGACTGGCATGTGTGAGGCACTTGGTTTGATCCTCAGCACCGCATATAAATAAATAAAAGATGGACAACTAAAGAAAAATATTTGAAAAAAAGGATACAGAAATTAAAAAAAAAAGATTCAAGTGGACCTGAATTGAACAAAAACTAAAAATGGCTGTGGCTAGAAACAGTTTAAAGTGAGTGCAATGGAACAAATGATCAAGACCAAAATAAAATCACGGTGAAAACAGCAGGAACCAATTTTTACTAAAAAGTGAATCAAGTTTAGTGACCAATTTGAAAGCATTCCTGGAATAGAAAAATTTTAAAAAGCAATGAAATGGAATGGATAAGGAGGACCAATGTAAAGTTAGATGGGAGGAGCGAGTTTTAGCCTTCCACTGCAGAAGTGGAAGACCACAAGTTTACAATGATTTATCAAATATTTTATAAGGAACTAAAAGAGAGAAGCTTGAAGGTTCCCAACAGAATGGTAAATGTTTAAGGAGATGGAAATGCTACTTATTCTGATTTGAAAATTATAGTTTACATGTATTGAATTATTACACTGCACCTTACAAATATGTACAATTATGAGCCAATCAAAAACTTTAAAAAGAAAATGAGATAAGGTGTTAATTATGGAGAAATAAAGAACTGTGTTTATATGTTTCTAAGAAAAACAAAAAGATGCCAGTAATCTCAACAATTCAGGAGGCTGAGGCAGGAGGGATCACATATTTGAACATAGGGTCTCACTAAGTTCCCCGCACTGTCTCAAAAACAGAAAACCAAAAAAGGGCTGGTGATGTAGCACAGCGATAGGCAGCCCTAGGCTCAATTCAGGGCTGAAAACAACAAACAACCCCCCAAAGAATAGAAGTATTAAAGTTATAATAGAAAACCTGTTCATCTAAAAACTTAAAAGAATCCTCCAAGCAAAGCAAAACAGACTTCCAGTACTTGAGGAAACCAAGAAGACTCACATATTCTAGGAAAAATTAACAAAAGATACACTGGTCAAACTTTAAAATATAAAAGAAATAATAAACAATGCAGAGGAATAAAGGAAAGGAGAAAGGGATTGAGATCCAATTAGAAAACGAACAGTAGGGTGAACAAACAAGAAAAATGACTTGAGGGAAACTCCTGTAATCCAGAGAGAAAAGTTATTTTAAAGAATAAAATTCAAACTGGATTCAGAGTAAATGTTTGAGGACAATGAAAAATGGCTCAGTTTTGATGGAAATGCATTGTGACCCAAGCGTTCTATATCTATATAGACAATCATTCCAGAATGAAAGCAAAGATAGGAAAGGTCTATTTAACCACCAGGTAACTCTCTGGTGATCAGTTTCAAAATCAGCAACGACACTGGGCAGCTGTGGACCTATCTCCCCAGTGCTTTTGTTCTAGGAGTTCCCCTCCTCCCTCATCTGCTGCTTCTCCCACTGCATGGTGACAGCAGAGGAAAAAATTTTGTGTGCTAAAAATTTCATTTGTTCCCTTTGTCATTGTGCTCTTCTAGATTCACGGCAACTAAATAAATCTGCTTTATGTATGTTAACTTAACAATCATCTCAATAATCTTTGAAAGTAGGTTTCCTGTTTTTACAAATGAGGATCGAGAAGTACAGAGAAATTCAATGATGTGTGAGAGATCCCAGTGCTGGTGAGCAGAGAGGTGATGGATCCAGTCAATGCTGTCAATTACTTTCCTCTAATTGACAGTGTTTTAAAATCTTATTAAAAAATCAACAGATAACTTGCCTGCAAATGGAAAAGAACTATGCACATTTGAGAATATGTATTGCCTATATTTGCAAACTGCATCATCTCTCCATCTTTTTTTTTGATAAATCTTTTCTTTTTTGTAAATATTTAAAGTTTTAGGTGGACACAATTATCTTTATTTTGCATTTATGTGGTATAAGAATCAAACCCAGTGCCTCGTGCATGCTAGGCAAGCACTCTACCACTGAGCTACAACCCCAGCCCCTAATCTCTCCATCTTTAACATATACCATTTTTCATCCATTAAGAGACAAAATGGCCAGGCATGGTGGCACACACCTATAATCCAAGTGGCTTGGGAGCCTGAGGCAGGAGGATCACAAATCTAAAGCCAGCCTCAGCAATTTGGCAAGACTATCTCAAAAAATGAAAAGGGCTAGGGATGTGGCTCAGTGGTTGAGTGTCCCTGAGTTCAATCCTCAGTTTCTCTCCCCCAAAAAGTACAATTATGTAAAATCACCTGTTATAGCTAATGTTAACAGCAATAAAATCATTAATAATTTTGATTACCATTTATAGTGTATCAGAAAAAAGGAGGCCAATCTTTGTTATTTATTATCAGTAATGTTTAGTTACTGCTCACCTGAACTGATTTCTCAATACACATTTTTATATCAACTGTGATGCAAACACACAGGATCACACTAAATATCCCAAGGAAATGGGGGTTTGAAGGAATTAAGAGTTTCTGATCCAATACAGTTATAATAAAAGACACTTATCACGAAGTACAACTCTGGCTGGGGTTGTGGCTCAGTGGTAGATAGAGTACTCACCTAGTACGTGGGAGGCACTGGGCTCCATCTTTAGTACACAAAAAAATAAAGTACAAGTATTGCACCTAACTACAAAAAAAGTACAACTCTAAATCAATTATAGTGCACAGATCCGCGTGACTGACCAGCTACCCTCCTCAAGTTAAAATGTTTTTTTTTTCATGCAGTTAAGAAAATTCAGGTTAATGCTATCTTTTTCCAATAGAAAAGGCTTTGTTAAAAATAAAACATAACAGTAAATTCTCCAGTGCCAAGCCCACAACAAGTCTTGTTCTGGGCATCTAAAGTATGCCAAATCAAATAGAAATCAGACCCCAAGAGACAGGGTGGGTGCAAAGAGTCACTGGCACATTTCCTGTTCACTCGCAGCCAGACAAGCAAACGAAGCAACTAACTGCAAGGGGACTTCCTACTGTTACACTGTCTTATGTTTCTTAACAGTCTCAAAAGAAAGATATTTAACATTTACCCAAACATAACTTCTTAAAAATAAGAGCTAATGGGGGGGGGGGGTTAGTGGAGCACTTGCCTAGCATGTGTGAGGCACTGAGTTAGATTCTCAGCACTGCATATAAATAAATAAAATAAGGGTCCATCATCAAAACAAACCAAACGAACAAAATAAAGACTTCCTTCACTTAATACTCTTTGTAATCCCTGTTCAATTTATAGTTTTCTCCATACCTTTTAAACTCTAACATTCTACCATATTAATAAAAAAGGTATTAGGTAACAAATGACTGAGGCATATTAAAAATTGATTTAGGGGCTGGGGCTGTAGTTCAGTGGTAGAATGCTTGCCTTCATGTGTGAGGCACTGGGTTCAATCCTAAGCACCACGTAAAAATAAATTAATAAAGATATTGTGTCCATCTACAACTAAAAAAATATTTAAAAATATTGATTTAAACAGGACTAAAATATAAAGTTCAGTAACATTTCAGTACAGCTGGAAATTCTGTAGAAACATATCTTCTACTTACCAAGTTTTAGTACCAGATATATCAGTAATCTATAGAAATTATTTGATTGTGTGGGAATCAAAACTGAGGAATATAGATAGGAATCATAATAAATATGCCAAACTGTGAAAATTTCTAGATTTAAATGAATAAATGAATTAAAATGATGCACAGGTGCTTTGAGTACATACTAAAAGGAAGGTGGTAAACTGGGTTTGATATGGTTCCATTATCATTAATCAAGTTCTCTTTCATTGGAAAATTCCCATTATAGGAACCTACCCCCAATGGCAATATCCTCAGGAAGGGAGGCACAGTCCCTATCAGAGTTTACATTTCAACCTAATACATTACTTCCCACAAGGTTGGCTGCTCCAGTTTTTCTCTTTCCATTTGTTTAACAAGGATTCTTATTATAGGGAATAACATGAGTAAATCTAATTTTTTTTAAAAAAAATATTTCAAAGATGAGTTTTTATTCACTTTGTTTTTAACTAGACTAGCAAATAGCATGTAAAAGGGTAAAATCATCTGGTTTAGCTGGATTTGGAGCATATGGATGAAAATGTAATATTTACTTCCATTAAAGCAGACATCAACTTCATTTCCTTTGTTTTAACCACTCCTTAATGTTTTAACACACATGTGGCTTCATATGGCAGAGAAGTTTACAAAATGCAATATCCAAGTTTTCCAACCCATCTCCTCCAAGTTATCCATTATGATTGCAGGTATTTTTCCAACTATTGGCTACACATAAATGCATGTTTATGCTACCATTTTGTTTGGCCCTCTCATTTTTTTTTATAAAAGAATGTTTGACTTGACAAGAAAATGTGACCAACAAAGTCTGAATAAAGAAAAAAATTTTAAAAATATTTGAGGTATGATCTCCCTAAATTGCAGAGGCTGGGTTTGAATTTGCAATCCTTCTGCCTCAGTCTTTGATAGGTTTACAGGTATGCATCACTGCCCCCAGCAGATCTGTGAAATTTCTAATTAAAACAAAACAACCATAGCCACAAGTCCACAATCATTAATAAGAAAAGCAAAACAGATACTGAGATTACAATGATTGTTTAAAGGCATGTACACACACACACTCTTTCTACACATTTACAGTACTGGGGATTAAACCCAGAGATGCTTTAACACTGAAATACATTCTCAGCTGTTTTTATTTTAATTTTGAGACATAGTCTTATTAAGTTGCCCAGGCTAACTCTGAACTTGCAATCCTTTTGCCTCAGCTTCCAGAGTAGCTAGGATTTCAGGCACATACCACTACACTCAGCAACCATTATTTTTTTCTTTATACCTTTATTTATTTATTTTTATGTGGTGTTGAGGATGGAACCCACCGCCTCACACGTGCTAGGCGAGTGTTCTACTGCTGGGCCACAACCCCTGCCCCAGCAACCATTATTCTTAATGTATTAAATTGGTATTAAAAAGATAGGAAAAACATTTGTTTTTATTTTGTTAAAGGATAATAAAAGCCAAATTACAGCCAATTGTCAATTATTAAAGTTTTTTTTTTTTTTTACTTTTAATTCTGAAGTACAACAAAAATCAGTTCTGGGTTTTTGTCTTAACAAATGATTATAGTCTTTCCCACAGCATGCTCCTCAGCTACATAAGCCACCGAATGGGGACAGTCTTTCCTATTTGTTGCTTACAATTCCTAAGCAGTCCATATCTGATATTTTATTTCTGGGTAAGAGAAAAAGCATTTTGGTCCATTAATTCACCTACTCGCTCCTGGAGGACATTAACCAACTCTGCTATTACGAAGACATGAGTGTCATCGATATCTTGAATGATGAACTTCTTCCCCAGGGCATTGGACTCATCCAAGTACAGTAGAAACTGCTTCATGGCAGGATCGCATTCTATAAGCACTCCTTTCAAGACGTTGACCATCTTTTTTCCAGTCAGAAGGTGCAGATGACCTCAATAATCCCCCAAATTAACCCTCCGGCCTGAACGCCTGGGCGCAGGGCGACACCCCAGAAGGAATCCACAAGGAGACAGCGCGGGACAGCTGCCCGGCACGCCACGAAGAGCTCCAGGAAATGCGGGACAGCGCCCTGACCCCAGGGCCCGGAGGACAGGTGCCGGGCCTCTCCTTCCTCTCCGCTCTTTATTCCGAACCCCGCGGTCTTCCACGCACCGCACTCTCCCCTGCAGCTCAGAGGATCGCCACGTACCTCCACCCACCGACAAGGTCATTCTTAAAATAAGTACCTATTTCTTCAAATGGGCAGATATAAAAATAGAGAAAAAATACATATAAATGAGGAGTTTCCATATTTAATTAACTACCATGACATTCAATTTTGCAGAAAATGGATAATTTTGATGAATAACAAGAAGAAAACATTCTGAATATGTAGGGGATTTTCAGAAGAAGTTCATGTGGATAATACAGTTCTATAAAGTCTTTGAGGCTGATATGTTTAAATATTGGGGCTCTTGACCATTTTTGTATAAACTGCTAAATATGCAGTTACTCAATATTGTACAGAATGTTTGGAATAAAGTCTTCCTTCCATTTCTGAATGGTAGAAATTTTTAAAGGAACATGATAAAATATCAATAAATATTTGCTTATGAAGTAGTTTTTAGACTAATAAATAAATTTGTTGGAATATAATTAATAATTATTTATAATATAAAATAGACAGAAAATAAATAACATGATTCTTTAAAAAATACATTAAATATTTTTGAGGGATATTATACATCATATTTTTCAAATTTGACATTTTTGACACTATTAGTGTCTTCATAAAAATTTCATAGTAGGTAGTATGTCAGAGGTATAATTTTGGTGTATTATATGTTCCATTAAATACAGGGTTAATGGACCACCTAAGTTCAAAATATTATTTTGTATATTAGTAAAAATATTAGTCTATCACCATAATTGTTATATACTACAAGGCTTGCCTTTGCATAGCTACAATATCAACATGCAGATAATCCTGTTATATTTTAATAGAATACTGTCTGTCTCTAACAAAATTTTCCTAGGATATTAACAAAAAGTATTTCACATTTTGTTTTGTTTAATGAAATTATGGCTTGTTCCTGAGTCAAATACTCAGGGAAATTTTTAAGAGCAAAAGATCCCCTTTTCCTTAAAATCTCTCACACTCAAAGTGGGTTTGTATTCTCTTTAAGTCCTTCATTAATTAAGTAATAATGAAATTTAGGCCATTTTCTAATGTATATTTATTCAAGGTCATTTCTATAAAATAAAATATATTGATAAATTGATATATTTCTCCTTGGTAATTTCATTTTAACTTATATCTTAATTATAGGAACTTAATATACTAGACTTGTGTGTACAGTATGGTTTCCATAATCAGCATTAAAATAATTAGTTAGATTTAGCTTATTGAATGCATTTTTCCAATATTAATCAATATTTTTTATATTTTTGTAAAAATTTTTATCCCCTCAGACTAAATTTAGACTATATTATTCAAAATAAAAATTTTTCAGTCATACATGTGGCTTTGTTGAAAATACTGATATATCTTATCACACTTGCTCAAAAACATGCGGCACCATGCACTTTTTCTAGCCATAACACAGAAAGTGTTTCACTCATTGATTATAATCATATTTTAAGAATGTTTTCAACTTCATCAAGAAAGTGAAAGTTTACTGTGGTTTTTAAGTTTTCATATCTCTGAGTACCAGGATTTTGTATGTTAATTTTATGCCATTTTAAATATATGTGTATATCCTATTTATTTGGACAGCAAAATTAGTGTGCAGCATTTTGCACCTAAAAATAAAATTCCAATGTGTTTTAATTCTATTTAGCATTCTATTTAAAGTAGCAGCCCATTTCTCTATTATAATTTATACTTCATATATTTAATATACTTAATTTGCAAGAAAAATAAATAACCAACAAGCAATTGAATATCTTGAGAATTCAAGGTTAGAATTATATTGGTAAAGGGATTTTTCTATTTTGTTTCACACATGAGCTATTATATAAGATCATAGAACAGCAAATTTGTTATTTAAGTCACTACATGGATAGATCCAATTTTATCTAATAGATACTCAAATCATATTGAGTCTATGAAAACAATAGATTGGTTACTTATTATACTATTCTGTCTCATTTCTTTTTCCTACACTGCTAACAAATTTGGAGGAATACATTAGGATTAATAAATTAGTCTTAAATCTCCTAGGGTCTTTTTTGGTGATTTTAATTCCCAAGTAAAATGAGTATAATTAGTGGACTTAATTTTCTTGTTTCAAACATGTTTTCATTGTAAGTGTTTCTCAATGGAAAACACTAAATGTTCAACATTGGAAAATATCACCTGTCTAGAGTAAGTTGCAGTTTATTTCAAGCCTATAAAAAGACAAATTTTGTTGTAAGTTTTCCTAGCTGGTCACAATCAATTTGTAACTAGTGGGCTAGTACATTTTGTTAGGAGATTGATTATACTGCTACCTAACTCTATTTCAGAAAAATATTTATGGAAATAGATATGTGAAATGTAATAATCTCTCTAGAATTTAAATAAATGAAATGATACAAGAAATAGCAGCAAATAAAAATGTATTTTCAGTATACATGCATATGAACTAACACTTCATAGCTTCTGACCATCATTTAGAGTAATGAGGTGGCTTACAGGATTTAAGCCTCAGAGATATTTTTTTAAGAACTCAATTTAATTAGTTTCTATTAGTTAGATAATGCATCATGATCTAGTATCATAAGAAAAAATTTTGTAAATGCATAGAATTTGTTTAAGCTCTAGATAAGATCTGTATATGAATTTATGGGTATGCTGACTTATATATTCCAAATATAACTTAGATAATTATCCACTTTTTAACAATATAATTGTCATAATATGTGTTTTAAATTATATATAAATAAAATAATACCTTCAGTTTTCTTACTATTGTAGAAGAAGAACTGTATCTTCCAATACAGATGAAAATAACCCTATATAATAGGGTTTTTATGATTTTCTTTATATTAGACTTTAATTTTATGTGGCTTAAATACATAATTTCTTTTTTTAGTTATGTACACAAGTTCACTGGATTAATCAATCATCAAAAATATTGCCTAGTCAAACTCAGAATATATGCATTTGCATACATGGATTTTAATATATTGTATAATTTTCCTTGATAGAAAATAAAAACAATCCTATTTTATCTTAGAGTCTAACATATGTATAAGTTTCCAGATGGGGAAAGACTTCTGAATATTTGTATGAGGAACAAAGTAATATCATCAAATCCACATTAGTGAAATGTACAAGCCAGACATTTAAAATTCAATAAAATACACTACCTTACCGACCAAGGAAACCAAGGCATTATTCAGTCTATAACACATTCAGCTAAGACTTAGCTCTGGTCATAAGTCAGCCCTTTTATTTTCTTTTCAATCATGAAATAAATTGTGACATACAAGGTGTTGCTGTATCAAAGATGGAAAAGACAAAAGGACGATAATTTTTTAAAACCAGTATGTATATAAATTGGTTTTATTTTGGACTGTATTCTCTTATTTTTGTTTGTGTTTTTTGGGGGGTGTGAAATGTGCATTTTATGGGCAAAAGCATTTTGATAGTAAGATGATTCTATTTTCACCAGTATGTTCTATCACCAAGTTAGGATTATGAACAACTTTATAAAAACAAACCTAAAGTCACCTATAGAAAAGCCACCTACAATTCATATTTAAGCCCATATTCTTGTCTCCATTCAACACCACCCATGGAAGAAAAAAGCAAAAACCCTACTGAGCTAGTTCACTCTGACGCCAGTGCCTCTCTGCCCAGGGCTTCTGTCTCTGCCACTGTCTTTCCTCACCTTGGCTTCACATTTCTTCTCAACTAAGCAAAGTTTTAAATCAGACCATAGGTTGGGGAGCTGCTAAGTCAGCTGCATGCTACAAGGTAATCTGCCCCACTGTGTTACAGAATTATTCATTTCTGAATAGCTCATTATATTTCTCTATATTAGCAAGATTTAAAGGTGACCTAAAACAAACTAACAAACTCATCCTGTATAAAGGCTAGGCCAAATCCAAACGCAGACTATTACCTAATGGGGTAAACATACTGCTACCTTAAAAGTTTTATTCCTTACTTAAAACCTATATATTCCTGCCATCTAACTAGTTTTCTAGTTATAAGCTACCTAGATGTAACATAACTGCTACTTATTACAGAATGAAATAATATCTGGTATTACAGTACTTTTTCTTCCCCACATCAGACAAGGATATAGTTTTTGCTTAATCTCAGGTTTCCCAATTGAGGAAAGAAGGGAATGTGGCTTGATTTTATGTACGGTCCAGTGTAATTTAGTTTGTTTTTCTGTGGGAGTGACCTCTTCTCTAAGAATCATTGTCATCAGCAGTTTCACTAAAGGCATATTAGAACTCCCTGATTACACTTTTTATTATGTTTGCTATTTTTTCCTCACCATTTAACCCATGGAGCACCCCTGTCCAGTTAACATACTCACCAGGATAAGGATAGATTTTTCATCTTCTAACTTCTAGTTGGCATTCATAGTTGGTGTTCTTTCTATTAAAGAGGACAGGGTATTTTTTTTAAAGTCATCAATAATATTTCTCCTAAAGCACAGAGTGAAAACTCCCAAATGTATCTCAATGAGATTAGAAAATTCACACAAAAAAAACTACCTTCAATTATATTAACTTTCTTAGTAGTTTTTTAATCCTTACATAATGTTCAGTTAATATTAGATAAATTTATGCAAATATTAGCATAATCCTATGATGGCCCATTTAAATGGCTCATTCATAAAAATAATTCATACACATTAAACATTAATAGAGTGGGTAACACTTAAATATATATTTAAATGAATCACACTTTTCTTACATAATTAATCTGAGTTACAGTGAAAGTAAAGCAAAGGCAGAGAAACATTTTTCTTAATGTTTCTAAACATTAAAAATAAATAATAATATACATTTAAAATTATAATTATCTTCCCATATTTAAAAATAATTAGCAAAACTTTCTTAAATATGTAGCATAAATATGATTAAAGTGCTTTGTAATTCTTTGGAAATTCATTGTGAGATTATATTTTATAAGAAAATAAGTTTGTGAATCCAAAAAATTTTAGAAAATGCCTATTTCAACAAAAAACTGTGGCTTTAAGTGCTTCTATGGTGTAAGTGGAGCAAAACTCTCTCTACACTTGAAACATAATAGTATACAGAATACTGCTTTTAGCTGAAAGAGTCAGCAGCATTGAATCAGGCTGGGCCCCGCTTAGTTCATTTGCTCCCATAGGATTCTCTGTAGGAGAAAACTCCATGAAAAACACTGCAGGTAACTCTGACCCACATTCTCATGCTTTTTTTCAAATTGAAGCTTACTTGCCATGACTGTACTGGTATCTTATTTGGTCACTGAATCACTCATGAACAAGCTTTGATTCTAAATAAATTTATTTGCTTGTCCATATCTGATGTGAATGTATATTACATACATTGAAATACCCTATACTGGATAGACCTGAGTAGTATGGGAATACAAAACCAAATAATGGACTTAAAATTGTTTCTCTGTTTACCAAATGTCCACCTGGCGGGAGTGCACTGTTAAACTGATTCTCCATCAATTCAACCCTCTACTTCTGAGCACTTTTGTTAAATCAATTAGAAAAATTCACTTTACATTTGGGTTCATTAGTTTATTAATTGTCTACCAGAAAAGTGAAACTCTTTGGCAGGCATCCTGTATGCAGTTTTCTGTAATCCTCTTGATAGAGTCTGCCTTTGTATTTCAGTAAAAATTTTCAAGATCTGATAAAAATAAATAGGGAATCTGAAATAATTATATAAATGGAGTAAAATTTCAAAGATTTCTGAAAATCTGTCTTTGATAAAATATTTTTATTAGGATGAGTTTAAGACACACTAACATTCATAATTGGGTTCAATTTGGAAACTGTTCATTGAGAATTTATTCACTTAGGGGCTTTGAGAATTGAAAAAAAATGGTAAGACTAGGAGCAATTAGGAGCTAATGATAAATAGGAGTTAATCAGTTTCTAGGTGGTCTATTGAGGGTTGGATAGGATTAGGGAAATCTACCTCCTATCAAGAGCATGGCTAGAGCGAAGACAAGAAATAAAATGTATATATTTGTAAAGGTAATTTGACACTATTCAATTATAGGAAATAATGATTCTAATACTACAAATACAAAATAATATAATAATAAATTATAATGGTTATAGATGTGTAAGTTTACACCAGGTAAATTAGAAACACAGTAGAAGTGAGAATATAGTTCCAAACCAGAAGATGGATTTTGCAACTTGTAATCTAGCACTCTGTCTGAATAAAATGTTCTTTTATTATCCAAAGGGAAAAAAATGTGTTCAGATATACTCTTTCTGTGAAAATCTTTGTGCTTTTCTTTTATTATGCAGTCTAATTATCTGAAATTAGTTGA
Organism: Urocitellus parryii; assembly: GCF_045843805.1. NCBI lineage: Eukaryota > Metazoa > Chordata > Mammalia > Rodentia > Sciuridae > Urocitellus > Urocitellus parryii. The sequence goes on along the minus strand of NW_027551761.1, from coordinate 1,578,048 downwards.
GAAGCAAGACACAGAATGTTAATTAGCACTAAGCTCACATTCACTATAACTGATAATTTAGTATTTTTGGCCACACACATTTTCCATTTAATTTTCACAAGAGACATAAAAGGCAGCTCATCAATACATGTTTTGCACAGTACAGTGCTGGTGATCCAAATACTAAATTGTTTGTGGCATTCTGACTGGTTCTTGATGATAAGATTAATTTATAATTTTAAAATGAGCCACTTATTCAGTCCTAATGTACTGTTTGCTAAAACTTTCAGGAGTTATTTTTGAATATCTGATGTTGTCTCCATTTCCAGCCATGACCATCATAACTTATCTTCACAATTCCCCCAGGATTCTATAGCTCTTTGGTCATACAGACTTTCAAATCAAAATATATTAGTATGTAAAATCTCTTAGAATCTCTGCTCTCTACAGAAACCTGTACTATGATTTGAAAGGTGAGTGTAAAGTATGATATATTTATTCTCCAGTCTTTGGTGAGCTGTTCTTCAATCATTTCCATGAACCATTTGCATAACAATCAGCCTCTATTTTTTAAAGTTAGAACCACTTGGCTTTCACCTAGGGAAAACTTTAGAATTAGTGTTGCTTTGAACTGATTTTAATTCTATCTATATGATTAAGTTGCCACACAAACTGAAAGAAAAATGGAAAATATGGGCTTAAAGATTCCTAAATGGCCACTCTTTTTAAAAATCTTTTTGTAGTTGTATATGGAAAGGATGCCTTTATTTTATTTGTACATGGTGCTAAGGATCAAACCCAATGCCTCACACTTGCTAGGCAAGTGCTCTGCCACTGAGCTACAGCCCCAGACCTAAATGGCCACTCTTTAGTCAAAGATGTGGTGGTGAAAGAATGAGGATATTCATGATATAGAAAATGTTCACTCATGATCAGAAAATATTCCCAAATACTGCAGAGAAGTAATCATGAAAGCAAACATCAATCGAGAACAACATTAAAATTACAGAGGGGGTTAATAAACTATATTCTTACTTGTTGATGTCAATAATATGGCAAAATATTACCCTTTTGCTATAGCTTTCCACTTACTAAATTAAATGTCAATGTTTTCATTGCTTTGGAATCATCTATGATCTTCTGTAAGTTAGGGGCCATTGTAAGATACAAACATGGAAGAGCTCAGATTATTTCTAATGACACCAGATTATCACATCAGTGATTCAGAAAATATGACTAATAATGCAATGAATGGTAAAAGAATTTCTTTCACAAGCATTGAAAGTCCATATAAATTACCAAATTATTCTCAGACTGATATATCATTTCATCTATCTTGTATCTATGTGCATCTGAATTAATTACTATATGTCAACACCACATTTCATATAATAAAATTTGAAATTACCTTCTAATGGAAAGTAGAAATGATAGCAGCTCTCAGAGTCTCAACCATTTGGTTTTCTAAACACTTATTACTAAGAAATTTATGAGCCAGGAGAGGGAAGTTCAAAAACAAAGAGGAGAGGTACTACAAAACACTTTCAGCAAATGGCAGGTTAGCACTCTGAAATAGCTTAAAATTTACTGAATTCTGTGCACCCATTTTTATTAGAGCAACAAAATGCAGTGGATAAACTCTACCACACAGGCATATATTATCATGCTTTCAGAGCACAGTAATATGCCAAAATCATGAAATGCCACAAGCAAGTGTTCATGAGAGATTTAGACTTTAAGCAGAAGGAAAAAAAAATTATTTGTTCTATGAATTTTCTGATAAACAAAGCAACTTCCTTGTGCATTCTGTTTAAATAGAGGTGTATGGTCCAACTTCTATAACAGGATTGTTAGGATCAGAGGAGTATATGCCTACCATATAGTCATTTCTCAAACAAACATTTTTTTCCTTCAAAAAAATCATATATAATTTTTCTTCTCTATCCTGTATGTTAGTCCTAGTAGATACAGCATCCAAGTGTATCCAGTTCCAGTATCTTGGATGGTTCCATGGCACCAGGGTCGAGTTATGCTTCAGTGTACCCAGGTCTAGACTTATCTTAGTAGTCCTCAATGTCAGGCTGAACTACATAGACTGAGGCTCATACAACATCCCTATAGATCCAGGCTCCTGGAACACTCCCAAATTCTGGCTCAAGTCTTATCCCAGTGGTATAGGACCTGGGAAAACTCAGTTCGAAGTCAACTTCTATGGATCCAGACTTCAGACTCTAACATGAAATTCTAGACCAATTTCTATGGACCTAGCCTCCAAGCCAATTCTCATAGACCCAGGCTCCAGATCCTTCTATGGAGATCCAGGCAATAAGTCCACCCCCAGGACCTACAGTCTAGGCCTACCCTTTGCTAACCAAATGATGAGGGAAGCCTATTTAAGAATTCCAGCAACAAGGCATCTCCCACCAACTCCCCTGACAACCGACAGCCTGCCAGAATCTCTGCACATGCTACAGGTCTTTTTCAGGCAAAGTCAGTCTGCAAAGACTGAAATAACCTTCTCCTTCAAATACACAGACATTCTATTAATGAAATAAGATACATGAAAAATTAAAGTACTTTCCCACCCCAAAACACAAAAGTCTCAAAGTAGTTGACTCAAAAGGAATAGAGATATGCAACCTAACAAAGAATTAAAAACAATCATTTTAAAGAAATTTAGTGAACTTCAAAAAATTACTGGAAAACAATAACAATTAAATGAAATTACAGAAATGATAAATGATTAAAATAGAATTTTAACAGAAAGATTCAAATTTGTAAAAAATAAAAAAGCTTAGATATGAAAAATACAATGAATTCAATGAAAATATAGTAGAAAAATCAATACCAGAACTGAAAAAGAAAAAGAATTTGTGAACTAAAAGGTTATTTAGGGATGGGGATATAGCTCATTGCCATGCACAAGGCCTAGTTTCAATCCACAGCAATACCGAGAGAGAGAGAGAGAGAGAGAGAGAGAGAGAGAGAGAGAGAGATGAATACAATAGAGGAAAGTTTATGGAAGTTATTGGAAAGTATTAAAAGTGAATATTTAAATTAGAGGAGTTTGTGAAGCAGAAGAGAAAGAAAAGGCAGAGTGGTTATTTAAAGAAATAGCATGAGAGTATTTTCCAAATATGGATAAAATATCTAGGTACAAGAGGGTCAAAGTTGTCAATCACATTTAATTCAAATAGGACACCAAGACATTATTAGAAAACTGTAAAAAAAATTAAAAATTAAAAAAAAACAAGCACAAAGGGAAGATTCTCAAAGAGAAAAGAAGCAAATAACACACAACGATTATCAGTAAGACTTCTCAGCACAGACCTTACAGGCCAGGAGAGAGTAATATGATGAATTCAAAGAACTGAAGGGAAAAAAGAATCTCAAACAAGAGTACAGTGCCAAATAAAAATGTTCTTTAGAAATGGATAGATAAAGACTTTCTTGAACAAGCCAAACAAAGTTCAACAATTATGTCAAACAGTTGGCAAACTATAGAAAGGCAAATTTAATGTCAACACGATGGTCATCATGAGAGAAAATTTTACTCACATAAAATTTGTAATTTTTTACATCTATAGACAATTTACACTGTATTAATAAGCATAGTCAGATATAATCATATTTTATTTATGGAATTCAAAATTTAAAAACTATAAAATATTTTCAATGATACTGTAGGACAAAATAAGACTTATCACACTAAGGGTATTTCTTTATTGATAGGTATATAATTAAAATCATTTATTATCTTTTGAGCAATGGGAAGAAAATCTGTATTATGAAATCACAAACCAAAAGAGACCTCAAGTTGGTCTAGTAATATGAAAGAAAATGAACCTCAAAACCAAAACTACTATGTGAGATAGAAGGCAGATTACCTGAGGAAGAGAACAATTCCATAAGTCTTAAAAATCCTACATTTTTAGGTTCTCCCAAAAGTTAAAGTACGTGAACACATAAAATGTTAGATCTATAAGCAAAATACTTAAACTCAATGACAAAGATGAAGTTTTCAATAGCACTTGTTCAATAATTAATAGAAAAGCTACACAGAAATTCAACAATTCATAGATGATAATCCTTATGAAATCATCAGAGAACCTGAACTAATTAACATTTATAGAACAAAATCCCATCACCAAAAAAAGAGCACTTCTCAAATGCACTCAGAATATTCAACAATCTAGACCAGAGGTAAAACAAACATCAAAATGTATCATTGTTGATATTGTGCAAAGCATATGTTCAATATCAATGGGGCTGTGGTAAATAGCTCAGTGGTACAGTACTCAGTTGCATACTTAAAGCACTGGGTCCATTCCTGGGCAACACCCATACACATCCCAACACACACACACACACACACACACACACACACACACCAGAAAGAGATAGATAATGTATAACATCCCTAATATTTGGCAATCAAATAGCATAACTCTAAATAATCCATGAGTCAAAGGTACAAATAGAATTTTTAAAAACTTAGACTAGATAGATGATAGAAGTAAAATCATATAGTGTTGATAAGAACATGTGTAGCATTGGATGTTTCTATTTGAAACAAAAGAGTTTTAAAATAATTAACCTGAGCATTGACATTGAAAAAAAAGAAAAAATTCAATCTGTGTCAAAATATAACAAATATTAAACTCGGAATCAGTAATATAAGATAAAAGAAAATGGATTAAAAAATTCAATATGAACCTGGATATTTTAAAAAAACATAATTGTTAAATTCCTAACCATACTGATTGAAGAGGGGGGCAAAAATTGTTAGTATCAGGAATAAAAGAAGAGGCACCTTCATTGCCCCCATACATATTAACAAGGAAATGATATAATACTACATAACTCTTGATCCCCAAATTTGACAATTTATGTAAAACAGATAAATTCCTGGAAATAGATTTTCTATTAGTTATTTGAAATGAAATGGAATCTTGAACTGGCAACTCTTCTTCCTAGGCCTAATAATTGGGATTATAGTTATGTGATCACAAATCATGTGTCACCATGTATTGCCTGTGTCTAATTTTTAAATTAATTTCTTATTTTGAATAAATAAAGTGTGAAGTTATATATATATATATATATGTGTGTGTGTGTGTGTGTGTGTGTGTGTGTGTGTGTGTGTAAAGAAAATGTAATCAATTTGTTTTAATATGTATGAATAAGTACACATACCTTACTAAAAGGTCCCCGTAGTGAAAGTAGAGTTTCACACTTGTACTGGCGGGTGAGTTCCTCAGAAGCAGCAAGCTTCTGCAGCCAAGCAGCTCTGGGTAGCAGGCTCTGCCCACCCATGTTCCAGCAGACTGCAGCAGCTCACCACCAATCTTCTCCAGGTTACCGGGGTTCGGAATCCAAGAGAGGAAGTCCAGCCTCTAAGACACTATGGCAACTAGCCCCAGAACTTTGTGGAGGTAGATATATATATATATATCTTGGGTCAATGCCATTGGTTCACGTTTATGCTAATAAGGGTTTGGAAAAAGTTGCAACACTATTGGTCGAAATTTATGAAGGTTCCGTGACACCACGCCTCCTGAGGGGAAAACGGAAGTGAGAGCATCTGAGCTAACCAATAGCGTGTAAGGAGCCGCCGTCCGCATCACCTAATCGCTGGAGCCACAACTCCGCCATCTCGGACTCCAGGAACAGGAGCCGCTGCCAGAGCACAGGAGCCACTGAACGCTGGAGCTACGGCCGGCCTCGGCGAGTTCAGAGCTGCCCAGGACAGGACCCAAGCCAAAAGGACGCTGCGCGAGGCTTGGCCATGGCTCCCGCAGGTTAGGCGGCGGGAAGGACAGCCTCCGTCACTCCCACCGCGAGTTCACCCGCGCATTCCTGGCTGCTGCCCCAGGGGCAGAAACCCAGCAGAAGATGTGGAGCACCTTGAAGAAGGAGGTACTGGGACCCACTCGGGGAGGGTGCAGGCCCTTTGGGTGAGGTGCAGCGGCTTTTCTAGAGGTGCTCCTTGGCAGCAGGAGCCGCCACGTTAGAGGGCAGCTCATCTATTGGAGGTTTCTACCTCTACAGGGCTTGAGGTGTGGCCTGCGAGTTTGGGGGTTGTGGGGTAGAGGCAAAGGGATATCGCTGGTGTAGGTAAGCTGTGTTAAGGGGCAGGTGCCCTGTGAGGATCGTTTAGGTGGAGGGCATACCTTAATGTGTCTGGGTGGAGGAACAGGTGTGTGGGTCTCAGTGAGGGGATCTTAAAAGAGAGACAAACTCCTGGGGACAGACAGGCCTGTTGGAGGGGGTGATGTTGAAAGGGGTTTCCAAAAGGGTCCTACCCTGCTGCGGCAATGGAAGAGGTTCAGTTTGGGGACATAAGGACTCCCTCAGGCACCTCCACATACTCAGTCCTTGGAGCGACCTCCAGGAGCCAAGAGGCCCCCCTCCCTGAGAGTTCCAGGTCAGACTCTGTGGACTGCTCCCTTGGCAGGCAGGGTCTTCTCATCCCTATCTAACCACACAGGAGGATGACAGACAGGCTTCTGCTGCTCCTCTGCCTTTTCACACTCCTTAGGCCCACCTGGAGCTTATTCGTGTTCAAAAAAACAATTTGAAAAATGACTTGAAAGAATATCCATTTTTTTCTTAGAACTATAAATGTCTAGTATGTATTAAACATTAGCTTTTGTGCTAGAAAATCAGTTGTTTAATTGTGGAAACAGTATACCACAAGTGTGTATATTTTATTTAGCAAGTAAAAGTTAAATTCATAATCATGCAGTGAAAATAAAAACAATGATAATATCAAAATCATCCAGTTTCATTGGTAATAATAATGAAAATAAAGATAACATCAAAATAATCTAATAAGAATTATGCAAAGTGTTTTAATGTTGTAACTTCACTACAATATTACTAACTTTCATTTTCATTTTAGAAAGTGATGCCGGAAGACCCTGAGAGACTTGCCTAAGTCATAGAGCTGGAATATGGAAAGTTTCTCTCACTCCAGGGATCACAGTGTACAAAAGAAATTTGTATACCTTATGACGTTTTTCTTGTTGGAAATAGGTATGTAAAGTTTTCCTAGCATTAAATTATGACAGGAATATAAAAGGGTAGTGGGATGGGACACATGTTTATGGGTAGATGGGCTTTTCTGGTCTTGACAGCTCAGCCCAGGGAATGGTTCCATAGCAAACCTCTGAGTAACCACAGAGACCTGCACCTGGTTGGAAAATGCAGCAATACACGTAGGCCCTGGAAATAATTATAGCAATTTATTGTGTTACAAGAATGGTTGTGAAAGTGACTGACCTTAGAGAACACATGGGGAAGCTATTGGGACTGTCTGGACCTGGATGTGTCACACTGTTAAGGTAGTGAGAAGGACAGAAAGTGCAGCTGTGTCTGGAAAACTTGGAGGAATTTCTTCCTGTGGGAGTTCTTTAGAAGTGAAAGTGCTTGAAATTGTCAACAGCATTATAGTCTATGAATGGGAGGTAATTGTTCTTAGAGACAACTGCAATTCTGGTTTTGCTTATTTGCAAAAGACCTTTTTTCCTTGGAGTATGTAGAAGGCATCACATATTTTACTACTCTACATTGTATTCTGGAGTGCCTGATTTGTGGAAGTCAATGTGAACCATCTGTTTAAGAAAAGTTTATTTCAAAACCGAATTTGCAGTAAATTCTAAATGTCATTTAAAGTCTTTCATCTGTAGACTTAAAAAGTCACTTCAAGCTAGGCATGGTGGTACACCCTTGTAATCCCAGCTACTAAGGAGTTTCAGGAAAGATGATTGCAAGTCCAAAGCCAGCCTCCCCAATTTAGAAAGACTATGTTTCAAAATGAAATAAAAAGGGGATTTGGGGTGTAGCTCAGCAGTAGAGGATGTGTTTGTGCTAGGCCCCAAATTCAATCTCTATACTGTGTAGCAAAACAAAAAAATCACTTTTATTTGCAGCAAAATGTTTTGATGTGAAAAATTTTCAAGACAAAGATGATATAATTTTGTTATTTTCTCCAATATCTTACTGTTTTGGTTATCTATTTCTTTGTATGTATAAAAATGGTGAAATATTAATAAGATGTATAGTGGGTACATCTTAAAATACCAGTGGCTATAAAGTCTGTAATGTAAATATCTTTGTAATACATTGAAGCCCCTGGGTTATTAGAGGTATCTGGATAATAGATTGAAGGCCCTGGATAAAGTTCTGATTTCTGTCATGAAAATTGGACACAGAAATCATTGAGGTGATATGTGACAGATGCATGTGCAGTGACTGATGGGAATGTTGCTTTAATGCAAATTGTTTATTGCTGTTTTGCATAGCTTAATGAACTACAAATCGCTACTGATGGACAATATATTCAGCATGTCAGTGATTATTTTTTATGAATGTTTGTGTATTTTCAGACTTTACAGCCACCTCTAAAGATCCAGAAGTAATCACTTAATTTAACCATGTTAAAAATCAAATTGAGCTGGGCATGGTGGTGCATACCTATAATCCTAGCACCTGGGGAGAATAAGGCAGGAGAATCAAGAGTTTAAAGCCAGCCTCAGCAACAGCGAAGTGCTAAGCACCTCAGTGAGGCCCTATGTCTAAATAAATTACAAAATAGTGCTGGGGATGTGGCTTAGTGGATGAGTGCCCCTGAGTTCAATCCCAGATTACCCTCCCCTCAAAAAAAATCAATTTGAAAAGGATACACTATTCTTTTTTTTTAATTGAAAAAGAATAGAATTTTATTAGGCTCACAATTCTGGAGGCACTAAGAACATAGTGCTGGTTTCTGGTAAAGGTCTTCCTGATGGCATGATAACATCTCGGAGGGCATCATGTACTGAGGGAGCCAGCATGCTAGCTCAGTTCTCTGTTCCTGTAAAGCCACTAATGCCATCCTAATGACCTCATCTAATCCTCATTATCTCCCAAATGTACCACTTCTAAATACCATATGAATTAGGGAATTAAGTGTCTAACACATGAAATTTTAGGGAACACATTCAAACCATACAATAATAGAGGGACCAGCTCAGGCAAATACCATGTTACTTAATATTACAAAGTTTATTTCTAAAGCTCATAAAATATAAAATCTTCTGGTAGGCAGGTCACACTTTCATGAATGCAAATTACCTGTGACTGGAAGGGTTATTTATGTAAACGTATCCAGTGGGTGAATTTTTAAGGGTCAAAAACAGGAGTACAGACTGACTTTTTACTGAATTCTAATTGTCTGTAGGCCTTACTGAATGTAGAGTGTTTCTAGACATATAAGCATCCCAATCTTCTCTTGTATTAATGTCTTTCCTAGGTACTATCCCAAAGGAAAGATGTGAAACCTGGCATAGCTTTCTTATTTGAACTCTTTCTCCTTCGTGGGAAACATGCCTGCCTTGGCCAGGCTGTGCACTGGGCAATCTTTCCCCTGTGTGATAACAACTTGGATGTAGTGGAAGGAAAATTCAAATGTCCCCTTCTCCGAGGACATTATGACCGGAAATCCAGAAGTTTTAGGAAAATTGAAGATTTGATTTGCCTGGTCTTGGACCACTGGCTGTGCAATCTCTATTTTCAGGTTTGTGATATGATTGAGGATACACTATTCTTTATAAAATATTCTATATAGAATTTTTTCTAATTTGTTTCCTGTAACTTACCTTGTATAAATTCAACTATCAAAAACCAAATAGTCCTAACCCAATCAATAAATGGGCAAAGGACCTGAACAGACACTTCTCAGAAGAGGACATACAATCAATCAATAAGTACATGAAAAAATGCTCACCATCGCTAGCAGTCAGAGAAATGCAAATCAAAACTACCCTAAGATACCATCTCACTCCAGTAAGATTGGCAGCCATTAGGAAGTCAAACAACAATAAGTGCTGGAGAGGATGTGGGGAAAAGGGCACTCTTGTTCATTGCTGGTGGGACTGCAAATTGGTGCAGCCAATTTGGAAAGCAGTATGGAGATTTCTTGGAAAGCTGGGAATGGAACCACCATTTGACCCAGCTATTCCCCTTCTCGGTCTATTCCCTAAAGACCTAATAAGAGCATGCTACAGGGACACTGCTACATCGATGTTCATAGCAGCACAATTCACGATAGCAAGATTGTGGAATCAGCCTAGATGCCCTTCAATAGATGAATGGATTAAAAAATGTGGCATTTATACACAATGGAGTATTACTCTGCATTTAAAAATGACAAAATCATAGAATTTGGAGGGAAATGGATGGCATTAGAGCAGATTATGCTAAGTGAAGCTAGTCAATCTTTAAAAAACAAATACCAAATGACTCCTCTGATATAAGGGGAGGAAACAAGGACAGGGTAGGGACGAAGAGCTTGAGACAAAGATTTTCATTAACAGGGTTGAGAGGTGGGAGGGAAAGGAAACGAGAAGGGGAATCGCATGGAAATGGAAGGCGATCCTCAGGGTTATACAAAATGACATATAAGAGGAAAGGAGGGGTAAGACAAGATAATTCAAATGGAAGAAGTGATTTACAGTAGAAGGAGTAGAGAGAGAAAAGGGGAGGGGAGGGGAGGGGAGGGGGGATAGTAGAGAATAATACAGACAGCAGAATACATCAGACACTAGAAAGGCAATATGTCAATCAATGGAAGGGTAACTGATGTGATACAGCAATCTGTATACGGGATAAAATTGGGAGTTCATAACTCATTTGAATCAAACTGTGAAATATGATGTATGAGGAACTATGTAATGTTTTGAACGACCAACAATAAAAAAAAAAAAAAAAAAAAACAAATAGTCCAATTATATAAGAGGACATCCATGATCACATTGCTTCTTTTTATGATTTGATAGCTTTTTAAGGTAATATAGTAGGAAAATTAATAAGTTTAAGTTTGTAATTATGGAGAAGGGGACTTCTTGAAAGAAATAGACTTAAAGAGCTCTTATGTCAGCTCCACTACTTTTAATGAAAAGACTGTGATGCTGTTATCATGATGGATAATCTGAGAGACACAACCAGTGACACATTCTTGACAGAAGTCATTAAAATAAATAAGAGAGAACCAATGGGTTGCTTATGAGTGATAAGTAATGTGTAGTCTTACCAATTGCATCCTTTGGAAAATGCTGAGGTATGATAAATGAGACTTTTCACTATGGACTATTCTAATATAAATATGACTAAATGTACAGTTTTCTCAATTCCAGTGTTTAAATATTCCTTAGTAGTTTCATTAGGCTCTATATGTATCTCAAACATGGATTGATATATTTTGAAGGATTTTAAACTATTTGAAGCTGTGTCCTTTTTTTGCTCTATAATGAACATATAACAACTTGACTGCCTGAGTCTTAAAAAAATGCGCATTTGTTGGAATTCTTTTCAAAATGAAATCTTATACTTAGTCCATCAGTTTAAGATATGTTAACTGAACAGTAACACTTTCATGTTTTGGAAATGTGTAATATTATTTGAGGGCTTTATCATATTTTAAGGAACAAAACATTATAGGATTAAATACAATCTTCCTAGATGATAAAATAAGAGTATTTCCAGAAATCTTATTGCAAAAATTCTTTCCTTGATTTTTATCTTGTTTCATTTGAAAATAAAGCAGATTCTCCAAACTTGTTACTACCTGCTGTGTGCAGAAAAATATGCTGGTTGGACAGCCCCCCTGTGAGGTAGAGTGAGTCCAGATGCCTCTTTGCTTGTTTATTTCATTCCTAGAGTCCATTTGTTACAGGTCTTTATTGTGTTTCCAAAGTGGTCAACCATCTTGAATTCAGTTCTTATCTTCAGTGGAGTAAAATAAGATATTAATACATTTGACTTGTAAATAAGTAAAGCTAAAGAATGAGTTCTCTCACTGAAGGTTGGCCACATTTTATTCATGATTAAAATTTGTGATTCTCTAAACTGTGGGTTAGAGCTAAGGAAGTGGAAACTTGGAGAAGAAGGAATTTTGCAGGTCTATATTTGGAATCTGCATTTCTTTTGTTCAGAGGCAGTGGCATTACAAAGGAATAGAAATTCCCAAGGATTTTTCCAAGCAGAGAACACCATTTGGGAGACCATGTTGACAGTGTCTCAGTGTCTCTGGGTTCTGAGGGCAGAACCAGGCTGGTGGTATCCTTCAGTTGGCTAAGTGGTTTCAGGTCCACTTGGAAGGAAGAATGGATTTGGCATCTCTGTGAAAGGTCTCATATGTCAGGTTTTTGGGAAATCTATGAAGTACTTGAGTGGGATCTCTTGAAAACTGTGTGAGGTCTCTGTGTTGCTAGAGAAACTCTAGATAGAGCAAAGGGGTGGGAGGGGAAGAGAGAGGCAGGGGGTTAACAAGGATGGTGGAATGTGATAGGCATCATTATCCAAAGTACATCTATGGAGATACAAATTGTTGTGAACATACTTTATATATAAACAGAGATATGAAAACTTGTTCTGTATATGTGTAATAAGAATTGTGATGCATTCTGATGTCATTTGTTTTCTAAAACTCAATTAAGAAATTTTTAAAAAGAGAGAAAAAATTACACTGAATAGTGGGTTTTATGGTGGTATATTTATATATGTACCTTGTAATTTTTTTTTTAGTTGTAGATGAACACAACACCTTTATTTTATTTATTTTTATGTGGTGCTGAGGATCAAACCCAGTGCCTCATATATGCAAGGCAAGAACTCCACCCCTGAGCTACAACCCAAGCCCATGTACCTTGCAAAATGTGATAGATTTAAATACTTAGTACCCCCTTGTCCTCCCTTCCTCCATTTCCTCATTCCCTTTCTCTACCTTACTGCTCTTCCTTACTACTCTTCCTTACTGCTCTTCCTTCTATTTTCAGGAGATCCCATTTTTCTTGCTAAATTCCACATTTGAGAAAAAACATGGTTCTTGGTTTTCTGAGTCTACCTTATTTTGTCTAACACAGTGTTCTCCAGTTCCATCCATTTCCCTACAAATGACATAATTTTGTGATTCTTTATGCCTGAATTAAATTCCATTGTGTCTGTATATCACATTTCCTTTATCCATTCATCTATAGACTGATACCTAGACTGGTTCCATAAATTGGTAATTCATACGATAATTCGCAATAGTGAATAGTGCTACTATAAACATGGAGAGGCATGTGTCACAGTTGTATGCTGATTTTAGTTCTTTGGATAGATACTGAGGAGTAAATGGTTATATTCGATGATGGTGGTTCCTGTAGGTATTTCTGACAGTGGAAATAGGGAAGCGTTCTCCCAGTGTGCAAATTCCCAGGAGGTAACTGATTCCCATGATTGGAATGCCCAGCTATTCCCTGCTGAGGTTATTAAGATAACTATGTGGATGCACTACCTGGTTTACATAGTGACATCCTTTGAAGGAGAGAGGCTATGTGTTTGCATTAACCTGGACCTTATCTTAGTTAGCTAGCACTCAGGGTTAAAGGAATACTGGTCAAAGTGTAATCACTGGTAATATGTAACTTTTTGGGTTATTAAAGATGATGGCAGAGAGGGGTAGGCATTCCTTTGTTGCCATCCTTCTGTCTGTTTGTACCCTTCCCTGTGTGTCCGTGTCTGTCGTTTGTGCACCTCTTCCACAATTCTCCCCACATAGGTGTTCCTTTACAGGATCCAATCCTAGTCTTGGGGAGAATCTCCATAATGATTTCCATATTAGCTGTACTAATATAGATACCTACAAATGATTTGGATGGTTCTCTCCCCCACCCCATTCTGCCAGCATTTATTGTTATTTGTATTTTTAATGGCTGTCAGTTTAAGTGGAGTGAAATGAAATCTCAGTGTAGTTTTGATTTCCATTATCCTAATGACTCTAGTTGTCAAAAATTTTTAAGATAATTTTTGGCTGTTTGTATTTCTTCTTTTAAGAAATGTCTGTTTAACTTCTTTGCCCATTTATGGAATGCGTTTTTTGGAGAAGTCCTTAATATTTACTGAGTTGGAGATGTCCTATTAAGTAAGTCATTATCTGTACCTATATGTTGGAGCTATTCCTTTTTTCTCTCCTATCAGTTGCAAAGTTTAAGGTCTTTTCCTAGGTCTTTGGTCCAATTGAGTTGACTTTTGTTACAGAGTGATAGATAGGTATCTATTTTTAATCTTATGGTATCCTGTTTTCCCAGCATCACTTGTTAAGGAGGCTGTCTTGTTTCCAGTGTAACTTTTTGGCACCTTTGTGGGTTTGTTTCTGTGTCTTCATTCTGTTCCATTGATCAACATATCTATATGTATGCTAGTACCAAGCTGATTTCATTACTGTGACTCTGTAGTATAATTTAAAGTCAGGCATTGTGATACCTCCAGCTTTAATCTTTTTACTCAGATTTGTTTTGACAATCCAGGGTCTTTTGTTCTTCTGTATAAATCTTTGGATTTGTTTTTCTGGTTTTGAAAAGAATATCTTTGGTATTTTCATGTAAATTACATTGGATCTGCAGATTGATTTTGGTTGTATGGTCATTTTAACAATATTAAATCTCCCTACCATGAACATTTGTGGTCTTTCCATCTTTTGGTGTCTTCCTCAACTTATTTTTTCCATGTTTTGTAAATTTTCCTTGTAGAAGTCTTTCACCTTTTGGGTTAAATTTGTTGCTGTTTTATGTTCTTGGAAGCTACTGTTAATGATTTTTTTCCCCTAATTTCTTTCTCAACAGATACATCAGTAGTGTATAGGAAAGTGATTGATTTCTATATGTTGATTTTGTATTCTGCTACATTGCTGACTTTGTTAGAAGTGTGCTGTTGGAGCTTTTTGGATCATCTAAGTTCAGGATAATATCATCTGCAAACAGAGACAGTTTGACTTTTCTATTTGAATCCCCTTTATTTCCCTTTCTTATCTAATTTCTGTGGCTAGAGTTTCAAAAACTATATTGAACAGGAGTGGTGAGAGTGGACATCCTTGACTTGATCTTGATTTTAGAGGAAATGCTTTCAGGCTTTCTCTATTCTGTACAATTTTGGCACTGGGTTTGTTGTTTATGGCCTTAATTATGTTAAGGCCAGTTCTGCATATCATCATCAGCAGGATGATCACCAACAGTGTCAGCTTGAGTGGAGGGTGGTTGCCTCAGGGTGGCAGGTGGCAGCTGAAGGCACCCTGCACAGCTGTAGTGCAAAGGTTTGGGTAGCAGGCACCCCTAGGCAGTGACTCTGGGGTGGGAGGCTGTGAGGCTTAGAGGCAGACACACTGCAAGGCTTTCCTCTGACCCTCCCTTGTGCCTAGGCAGACAGGGGGCAGGAAGGAACTCAGCAGCAAGGCACTGCTATCCCCTCATTGCTACCTGGAACCCAGGACCTTCACACCTAGAAACCACAGTAGCAGCTAAATGTGCTCCCATAGTGGACTCGGTGTATATGAGGAGAGGGGTTGAGCACTGGGATATGCTGAGGCCACAACACTTTCTCTGGTTTTCACCCACCAGCAGATCCCTTGTCCCCCAGAGACACCGGATTTTAAACAGTGGCTGCAGCAGCAGCTTCTTGGCCCGGGTATGTTGTACTTCTAATCATGTTGAGTCTTAGAATTTTTTGGTTTCTTGTCAGATTTATTTGATGATCCACTCATCATTACAGTGTGTATTGTTTAATCTCCATGTCTTTGTATATGTGGTTTACTTCTTGCTGCTGATTTTTAATTTTACTCCATTACCATTGAAACAGGTTATGTGGAATCATTTCATTTTTTTCATATTTGCTAATGATTACTTTGTTAACTAAAAGATGATCTATTTTGGAGAAAGCTGACAAAAGTGTATTCAGCTGTGTTGGATAAAATGCTCTATAATATGTGTTAAATCCATTTGATTGCCAGTTTGATTTAACTCTGTAGTATCGTGGTTAATTTTGTATGTGGATGACCTCTTAGAGAGGTATATTGCAATCACCTGCTATTATTATATTGGGTCCTATGTGAACCTTTATGTTGCATTGTGTTTTATGTCATCAGATGCACCAATGTTTGGGGTCTAAATGTTTACTATTTTATATTTTCTTTTTGGATTGTTCTCCTTACCAAGATATCGTGACCCGCACTTTCTCCTCTAATTTTGCTTGAATCTGCTTTGTTGGGTATAAATAGGTTTTCCTGTTTGCTTTAAAGTTTCATTTACATGAAATGTCATTTTTAAAATTCTTTTAGCCTGTGAATATCTTTGACCATAGATATATTTCTTTCAGGCAATAATAATTGAGTCTTATTTTTTTTTGTCCAGTGTTATGATCTATGTTTATTATTTGGAAAAATGAGACCATTTATATTCAGTGTCATTAGAGAGGAATGTGTTACTTCTTATCTATTTTATTTACATTTAATGCTTGCTTCTATCCTGATTGGTATATGTTCACCCCCAGTTGTAATGTCATTTATTCTTTTTAAGATCTCTTGGTGGTTTATAATCTTTTTCTATGTGTATTTGCTGCAATGCTGGAATAGTAATAATGAACTCCTTTCATTTATGCTAATCTTGATAGGTTTTTGTTTTTTTTCTTCAATTTTGATAGTACAATTCTTATGGTTTATTGGATAGAATGATCTTTGTTGGCTGTTATTTTCTTTCAGACTTGAAATACTTTGTTCTAAGCTGTCCTAGACATTAGGGTTTCTGTTAAGAAATTAGATGTTAATCTGATATATTTTTCTCTAAATGTGACCTGGCTTTTAAAATACTTTCTTTGAACTGAAATTTTAGCATTGTAATTATGATAGGATGTGAAGAAGTTTTTTTTTTTTTTTTTTTTTTTTCTTCTGGCCTGGTCTATTTGAGGTTCTAAATGCTTCCAGTATCAGGATATTCTTCTTATTCCCAAGTCTTCAGGAATTTTTCTGCCATTATATCACTGCCATGAACCTGTATCTCTGATCCTTCTTTAATGTCTGTGACGATTAAGTTTGGTCCCTTAATATTTTCTCAGTTCTTATTAGATTTGTAGTTTCTTTTTTTTTTTTTTTAAGATATCCACCTTATCTTCAAGCTCTAAAATTCTGTCCTCTACTTAATCTAATATATTAGAGAAACATATCCAATTCAATTTTTGATTTGATTGGCATTTTCAAAATTTCTGTTTGTTTTCTTTAATATCTCTATCTCTTCATTGAATTTAGCATTTATATCCTGTACTGACTTCCTTAATTTATTCAGGTTTTTTTGCATCATCTGATAATCCTATAATTTTTAAATTATCATTTTTAAAAAATTTTTGTACCCAGTATTTGGATATTTTTGAAGTCTGTTGTTGATGAATTATAGACATTAAGAGGTGTCTTAATACAATTTTTCATATCACTTATATTCTTATGTAGAGATTTGCATATCTGTTTAGATGGGTTTTTTATATATATATATATATATATATATATATATATATATATATATATATATACTGTAGATGTACCTTCATTTTATTTTATATTGGTGTTGAGAATTGAACCCAGGGCCTCACTATACTAGGCAAGTGCTCTAATGCTGAGCCACAACTCCAGCCACCTCTTTTCCACTTTTATGTAAGGATATTCTTAGGGAACAGCCTTATCGTAGCAAAGTGTTCTGGGATATCAGGTTGTTGTGAATTGTTGAACATATTTCCCAGTGGTTTTTGTAGTATATTTACTCTACTAATGTTTTTGGTTGTGACTAGTGATCAAAGCAAACATTCCAAGTTGTATACTATATCAGAGCTTGAGGATTCCACTTTCTCTGTAGATTTCACAGGATCTTTCTAGTAGATCGACAGTTGTGTTGTCTATATCACTGTATATACATATCCCCCATGATTGATATTCTAGATTTGGCAACTCTGTATATTCTAAGAGTGTATAACAGTAACCTATGTTGAGGTTTTTTTGTGTTATTTCTGCTACTGTTTCTGTAGGAGCAGATGTCCATGGGTAAGTTGAGCCTTCTCTCTAACTTCTACTTAGGCCATGGTTGTCAGTTTGGGGGTCCCCACTATTCTTTGTGTTAAATTATTGCTGAAGTTTGAGCATAGTTGTTATGTGTGGAATTAGGTACACAATCTCTTAGCTGGATTGGGGATGTAACTCAGGAGCAGAGCATATGCCCCAAGAATTTGAAGTGACACATTTGATGCCCAGCAACTATGTAAAAGGGAAAATGAAGAACAGTAACAATAACAGGGAACAATCTACAATATTCAAGTAAATACCAGGTGTCAATTATGATATCTACAATATTAATAATCAGAAATTAAAACAGCAACATAAGCAGCAGTGAACTAGATTTAGAATTAAACTAAACATTGAAAGTCAGCTACATCATCCACAGTACTAGTACCTGCAAAAACATGAATGGTGGGAGCAAGAATTATATAAACTAGTTTTAAAAGATGGCAAAAATACAGTTCATTAAGAAGGAAGAAAATGGGAAAGGAAGTCAAAAGAAAGGTCAGAATATTCCAAAGGTGAAAAAGATAACGTAGAAGAGAGGTAGAAAGTGAAGGCCATAATGAAGGGAAGAAAATAACAAAATTTAAAAAATGAAAGTAGATTGACAGGTTGATAGAGAACAAGAGAATTTAACTATTAGAGGGAAAAGCTGAGAAAATCAACCAAAAGTAAAAAAGAAAAAGCACCCACAAAACAAAATAGTAAAAGGATAATAAAAAGAGAAAAATGATAAAAAAAATTCTCTTTATATATGTGTAACATGAATGAATCAACATATACAACAAAAACAAAAAATCATTTCTTAAACTTTTTTATTTGCAGATGGACACAATACCTTTATTATTATTATTTTCAAGGTGGTGCTAAGGATTGAACCCAGCACCTCACACATGCTAGGCAAGTTCTCTACCACTGAGTTATAACTCCAGCCCCCAAACAAAAAGTTCTTAATAAAAAATGAAAGAATTTTCTCTACTGAGGTGGTCAAAACTGTGGACAAGGACAGATATTTACTACCTATGCCACACTGTCCTTCTTTCCATTTTTTTCTTGAGCTGTGTACCCCTTAGAGAGAGCAATGTTTGGGGGTGATTCAGCCCTTACTCTTGTGTTGTTCAACAAGCTGCTGGCTGCAGAGGCCTAGGTTCAAAGCTGGTTTTCTGCTCTCTACATACTGGTACAAGGTAGAATGGAATGGGAAGTACTGTCTCCTGAAGTTTGGGTTGAAACAACTAGATGGATGCATCCCCAGGTTGAGTTCTGAATGGAAAGTTCTGATGGCTGAGGTCTAACTCTGTGTAACTTTGTTGAGTGGAGTCTACTGGATAGAAATTAGGTGAACACAACCCCAGATGCTTATCTCTGCTGGGCATCTGGATATCAGGTGACTCCTAGAATTCTACTTGTAGGGCAGGGAAACCAACTGCCCTGGGTGGAGGGGGCGCAGCAGTTCTTGTGTATTCCACCATCAACTATGGCCTTCCAAGGCTTCGTCCTCGAATTCAACCCTCCTCAGCTGATTGTGGAAGCCACCAGACTCAAAGGGAAAGTGAGTTGCGCTTCATTCCAAATTTCTGATCTCAGTGCCCTTGGATGCAATCTTCTTTGTCTCTTTTTCAATGACTTTTTGTCAGGTACACCCTTGGCCACATGATAGGTGTTGGCCAGGACAGTCTGGAAGTGTTTGCTGTGATCTCCCTGGTTCCTGCAGCAGCACTAAGCAATAGATCAACAAATTTGATTCACATTGTGAGGGGGCTACCCTGGTTGCCTGAGGAGAGTGGGTGGCATCAAAGGTGGATGCTGGTGTCTCCTATTGAGGTCAAAAACAGGTCACATGGATTTGGATGATGCCGGAGGAAAAATATTTACACGGCTGGATTAGAAGCAGCCTTAGAAGAGAACCAGAATGACTGGCTATCGGGAAACAAAGATGTCAGGGATTCTACTGGGTCCTCCTTGAACAACTGGTGAGATGATAATACCCTACACCAAAGGGACCAGGTGTGGGACCATGGGTTTGATTTCACACCTGGTATGTTTATGGTGTATTTGAGGATTCATAATAAGGCTGACAAGTTATCAAAAACTCAAAGCTAGGATTGGGACTATAACTATCATTTTCTTCATAGGTGTTAACAGAAGTCACTGGCATGGGAAAATGGATTATTATATTTTAGAGTCAATACTGTATCCACTTCCAGCTGATGATTTTGGGGAAGATCTTGATGTCTAAGTGGATTTATAATTGTATGGGAATATTAGATGAATATTAACAGTTATGCTAAAATTATACTTTAACATTTAGCCTAAATGTGAAATTGCATTTGAATAACTGATTTGGCCTTCTAACATATTCTAAATAATAATTTAATCATATACAATTAATTATATATCACACAGACCAGAGTGAATTTATAGATAACTTCCTTTTTTTCCTTTCCATAAAAAGTAACACTGCATGAAACCAGCTTTTATTCCAGATGAAAACCCCTGTAGGTTGTATCCTCAAGATCTTTTGCTTTATCTTTCCTTAGGGCTATTGTCCTCATCTTGGGCTGGTTTATGATAGCCATTAGTTTCTAAACCTTCGTGTTAAGGTTGCCTGCTGGCTCTTCCCACACTGATCAGGTATGTGAACTTTCACTTAAGCACTCAATCAGCATATGAAAAATATGTTTAATCATCCCAAAGTAATGTTTTGGATTACCTAATAATCAGAAAATTCAAGCTAAATTGCATGAGAAGAAGTTTTTATTAAAAATGGATATTTTTAACCTTCAATAATATCAACACTTTCACTGGTTAATGGAGATACAGAAACTATTATACATTGTTCCTTTGAAGGGCAATCAAGGAATGTTTATTAAAAGTATACATGTGCATATCTTACTCTCTAGAAATTACATTTCTAAATATCTGATCCAAAAAAATAATTTTTCTCAAGTCAGACAAATGTGTTTGTATATCTTCCATTATTTCAACAAATGGAATTTTTAATTTAATGCCTAGAAAGTATGACAAGAAATGGCCTCTTAAAGAATCATGCTACCTTGCTATATTAATGTTTGTACCACGAAATCCAACCAGATGGTGAACACAGAAAACAAAGAATGAAGCAAGGAAGCATTAAGAAACAGAAAACAAAAGAAAGTGACACAAGTACTCCCAAACATTTGGAATTTTGAGACAAACTTCTCTAACAAAACCTAAGAGTCTGAAGTTAATTCTTTAACCTGATACAGCCATTAGCATTAGATAAAGGGTCTTAAAAAATCTGCAGGGTGCAGATAAGTGGGAAACTAGGCCTCCTGTAGCCTTCCCTTATACTTCCTGTTTGCCTCTAAAATGAGTCCTTTGCCTGTTTTTTACATATGTGTGGGTTTTTCATCTTAAAACTGACACCAGTAAAATTGGTTAGACACTTAATAAGTCTGATACTTTTGGTAGAAATAAGACACAAATGTCAACAAAGCTAAGGAGCAACCTCAGTGATTTGGTCTTACTCTGATCAATTGAGGAGATGTCCTTAGCTCAGAATTGCTTAGGTAATTGTAGTTTTATTCCCCCATGAAAGCAATAATCTAAATGAGCTTTCTTGGATGAGTTTAAATGTTATTTTTGTTTCCAATGTTGTGTCCTACTACAGGGGACAACACAACACTTATCTTAGGTGTGACACATAGTGACTGATGAATACATCTCTGTTAAATGAGCTAGAAAGAGCCTCTCAGAGGCCTAGAGAAGTAAATATTTGCTGATATTAATAATTGTTCTAAAAATTAAATAAGATTAGGGGAACAGGTCCCTTTATAGTTCCATTGCCCACTTCTCAAAAGGATAGAATATGACACTAACATGGATTTATTCTCACTTTATGCATCACACCTGTGAAAACAAAATCTATGTTCCATACTGTCCAAAAAAAGGACAAATATCATTATGATCAAATAGAATGTGACTAAAAAAGCCACTAATCTCATAATATACCATCCATGTAGAAACCCTGTGACAAGTGAATGGAGATATAACTGAGGTCACTAGAGTCAGGCAAGTTGGTGTGGATCAAGTTTGTCCATAGAACTGCACTTTGAAAGAAATTTTCTGGGATTGAACATAAGCATTAACTAAGAAAGAAGATTGGGCAAATATCTGCTGCAGCCCCAAACAAATGCAAATAAATAAATGGCTGCAAGAAAACTTCAAGTATCAGTTTGTCTCTCTTAGATATCAAATCTCCAAATGTATTGATAATAGTAAAATAGGTTTTGCCAATCTGACAATCCATTTCTCATGTCCTAGTGAAATCTCTTAAGGTTTTCAATTTGAAGAGGCAGGAAGTGGACTAATTTCTGATTTTTATTTTCTTAAATACCTTTCTGTGTTCTTTCTTTCTTTCTTTATTATTATTAGTTATTCAAAACATTGACATATCATATTTCATACATATGATTCAAGTGGATTATGAACTCCCATTTTTACCCTGTATACAGATTGCAGAATCACACCGGTTACACATCCACATTTTTACATACTGCCATACTAGTGTATGTTGTGTTCATTATTTCATTATTGCTGTTTGTTTTTCTACCCCCATGATGAATTTTACTTTTGTTCATATTCTGGATGCTGTGCACAGGTAAAGAGATTTAAAGTGAATGTAGTTTTAATTATGACCAAAGTTACATGACTAATGATCTCTAAGGCATTTTTTACAATGGAACATTTCCACATATAAGGGCTTTCTTACAAAGATCATCTCACTGAATGGTTCTTTCCAAACAGTCTCGGCTATATTCTGTACACTATCAACATGGTGGCATTATAGTGTGATGGCCTTATATTAATGTTCTATTTTCTCTCTGCTATGCTTTTTAATGACATTTGCATTTTTATGTTACACTTTGTTAACAGACTGCATGATATCAGATTACATGTTTTCCTAGTATCAAACCATTTTATATGAAGCCTTACAGAATTTGAATATAAAGTCTTAATCAACTAGTATCTGCATGTTTATAATTCAAAAAATAGTAATAATAATAATAAAAAGAATATAAACTTGGTAATCCAGGTAGCCCTTGGCATTTTCCTAAAAAAGAGAATCTTTTCAAACTTTATGCAGGTTTCTAATTCCCAGTCCCTGCCACCAGCTCTTGTCTACTAATGAGTCAGTAAGAATGTGCTGAGCCCATTCTTCATCACAAATGTTTTCTCTTCATTTGTGACGGCTGAATCTGACAAAGCAAGTTAAATGATTTTTTTCCAACTTTCTTGAGTCTATTCCTGGCATCCAGCTGCAAGCACCTGGAGAGTCTTCTCTGGCCACTCAATTATGCCAGAGATTACACAGTGTGTGCAATGACACCTGCTGGAGATAACTGGTGGTGCAGACAATATACAATGGGTCAGAGTACATTCTCTTCCTCCAAACCATGATCTCTATTTAAAGATTGATTTTAGCATCTAAATCTAGTCTTCTGCCTAGGCTTATTATTAACACATGGTCCTTCATTGTGCCAATGACAGCTGAAGACTAAGCTTTCACCAATAACTATTAATTAAACACTTCTGTCCTGGAGAGAAGCCTTCCTCCCTCAATTAGAATAAAATGACAGAAAAGGTATTTCAGAACTAACAAGCTAATGTGGCAAATGAGTGTTACTTTGCATGTTAGCTATGACTCATTTTCAATAAGAGCAGTGTACTAGTTTCCTTGGGTGGCCATCATAAAGTACCACAAACTGGGGGCTTATGCCACAGTGAATTGTTTCCCCTATATTCTCTCTAGTAGTTTCAACGGATCCCATCTTACATTCCTTAATTCCTTTAATCCTGACTGGATTTTTGTACAGAGTGAGATATGGGGATCTAGTTTCCATTTTCTACATGTGAATGTCCAGTTTTCCCAGCACCATTTGTTGAAGAAACTGTTCTTTCTCCAGTATTTGGGCACCTTTGTTGATAACTGGTTGCAGTGTGTATTTATATCTGGGTTCTCTTTCCTGTTACATTGCTCTACCTGCCTCTTTTTTATGCCAATACTATACTGTTTCTGTAAATATAACTATCAAATATAATTTGAAATCAGGTATTGTGGTGCTTTTAGCATTACTCTTTTTGCTCAAAATTGCTTTAGCTATTCTGGATCTTTTTTGCTTATGTATAAATTTTAGAATTGGTTTTTCTAGTTCTACAAAGGATGTCATTGATATTTTGCTGGAGATTGCTGTGGATTGTAGATTGCTTTGGGTAGTATGACCATTTTATGAATTCTGATTCTCCTGATTCATGAACATAGTAGGTGTTTCCAACTTCTAGTGTGTTCTTCAATATCTTTCTTCAGTATTTTGTAATTTGCACTGTAGCAACCTTTCACATACTGATAGGTTTATTCTGAGGTATTTCTTCTTCTTTTCTTTCTCCTTCTTTTCCTTCTCTTTCCTTTTCCCCTCCTCCTTCTACTTATCTTCTTTGTTGTGAATAAGATTACTTTCCTAAGTTCTTTCTCAGAGAACTCATTATTGGTGTATAAAAACGTGACTGTTTTTGCATGCTCGTATTGAGCATAAAAGAAATTTGAGTTTTATGCTGAATTTATCAGTTTTAAAAATCTTTTGATGGATTTTTCCCCCAGTGTTCTAGGTATATAATCATATCAGGAGCAAAGCAAAATAATTTGACTTCCTACTTTAATGTTGATAAACCATTCACTTCCTTACATTCCAATGTTCCCAGATGTGGGAGACTGAGCCATGTCCTCTGTCACCCCAGAAGACTCTAATGTGCTCCGGTCTTTAAGGAGTTATGAAAGTAAAGTGAAAAAAGTAGGAAAGAAAAAGAAAGTTTACACTAACAGAAAGTGTGCAGTCTCTCTCTATGTCCCTCTCTCTATCTCTCTTTCCCCCACACATGGAGCACTGTTCTAAAGGATGAGGGCAGAGGGTGAAGTCTCAGTGCAGAGAGGGTTTGACCGTTCCCTTGCTGAAGCCAGTGGTTATGGGCCTTAGTTGTAGTTGCAGCTGGATGGCTGCAGAGCTATTCCTATTTGTGTGTTTTGTGCCCTGCACTATATAATTCATAGTAGCAAAAAAATCATTTCTCATTTCTGTCCCAGAATGACGTTCTGTTCTGTCCTGAGATTTCTCTTTTTTGAAGTGTATTTATTTATTTAAGGGGGAAAAAAGGAGACAAAAAAGAATATTTTTTCTTGTTGAGTGTGGCCTGTGGGTTTCTTCCCTTTCTGAGTTCTCCCTTTCTCTTTTGTGGTAGGAAGGATGGGTTACCCTGGAAGTAGGGGAATAAGAGGAGAAAGAGCCCCAGTCCACACACAAAGGCAAGGATTATATCCATTGCCCAGGTGATGAAGCTGGGGTCCAGCCATATGGCACTAACACTATTCAGAGGAAATAGGATTTTCCACTGTCTAAATTGCACTGTCCAATTTGGAAAAATGAGTCCTGAAAGCTCTTTTTAGGACTCGGGCATGGGTCCTAGGCCTGTGTCATAAGGCTTTGCCCTCTCATCACAAAGGGATTCTGACATTAGGGGCGGGGGAAGAAGAAGAGGCAGCACCACCCCCTGCCCCACCCTCCAGTCCAGCATGTTCTCCTTATAGATCCTTCCTTCTGACTCCACCTGCTCACCCTGCCAGAGGAGACCTTAATTCATTTCCTGTTGTTTCTGCCTAGTACCCAGACATAGCCTGCTTCCTTGTAGATCTCTGCTTAGCTCCAACAATATCACACTTTTTGAAAATTGGATTATTTCTGTAATTGTTATTTCACAGGGATTATTACTTTCAGGTTCTCATTTCTCTGCAGTTCAGCTTTCCAAAGTAATATTTTTTTCCTTGCATTAACTCAGACATAGAATAGAAGTATGTTATAAACTTATTTAGTTTTGTGAATTTTGAATAAAATTTCTGCATGATTTTTTGTAATTAATTTTTTTAAATATGTTTTTGTTATAGATGAACACAAAACTTTTATTTATTTATATTTATGTGGTGCTGAGGATTGAGCCCAGTGCCTCACTCATGCTAGGTGAGTTCTCTACCATTGATCCACAACCCCAGCCCTTTAGTTAATTTTATTATCTTCACATAGAGAGGGGTCTTCAACAACAACAAAAATAACTGAATCCAATACAGTATCATTAGAAATTTGTAAGAATACATATAGACAATAAAAAAATATTTTGGGGTGTTTCTAGTGTATTTTCTTCCAAAATCAATGAATGTTCTATTGCAAAGGAAATTTTGGGGAATTTCTGTATACACACACACACACACACACATACACACACACACACACATACACACACACACACACACACACACACACACACAGAGAGAGAGAGAGAGAGCGAGAGAGAGAGAGATACAAAGAGAGAGAGAGAGAGAGATACAAACCCAGACACAAACCCAAATATTCATGTGTGATATGCATGCCAATTACGCATTCTATGATGTGTGTAAGAATGGCAGTTTGTTGTTGGTGGTGGTTTTTGGGGGGGATGGTACCAGAGATTGACCTCAGCAGCACTTAGCCACTGAACCACATCCCCAGCTCTATTTTGTATTTTATTTAGAGACAGGATCTCACTGGGTTGCTTAGTATCACTTTTGCTGAGGCTGGCTTTGAACTCAGGATCCTCCTACCTCAGCTTCCGGAGCCACTACAGCATTAGGCTCAGCATGGCTGTTTTTTATTTTACTAATGGGAAACATTGAATCCAGAGATCTGTGTTTTATATCAAGGGTTTTTTTCCCTTATTTTACAAGGAGTTTTTCTTCTTCCTTCTCCCTCCATTCTCTCTGAGTCTCTCCTTCCACATGTGTCAGTAGCCTTGCTAATGGGGATGTCCAGGTCATGCAGCACCATTTGCTGGAAGGATCTCTGCTCCATGCTGCTGTGTCCCCTCTGCCCCTTTACTGTACACAGGCTAGCTGTACTGATGTGGGTCTGTTTCTGGGTCCTATTTGCTAATACTTGATTGCATGTTTTCTTCTTTCATGACAAATATTAGTCTATAGTTTTCTTGTAATCTTTGTCTGATTGTGTAATTATATTAGTGCTGGTCTGATAAAATATGAGTTAGAAGGTAGCTCCTTTGCTTTTATCTTTTGGAAGAGATTCTAGAGAATTGATATAATTTCTTTCTTAAATGTTTTTTAGGAACTGGGAACTTATCTTGAACTGTTGGGATGGTCTTATTGATTCAGTATCTTTGATAAGTTACAGTTCTATTCAGATTGATCATTTCTTTTTGTGTTGAATCTAGCATATTTTCCTTGCAAGAAATCAGTACATTTCATGTAGTTTCTTGAGTTTAAGAAGATTGAATTGTATTATTCCTTAATATCTTTTTTTAAATGTCTATGGATACTATGTTGATGCCTCCCTTTTAATATCTGATATTTATAGTTTGTATCTTTTTTCTTTGATATATTGTCTAGAGGAACATTGATTATAGTGATTTTTAATTAACAAATAATCACACATACTTATAGGTATAATGGGCAAATGTAATGTAATGATACATTATGGTAGGTCAATTATTGTATTCTACTCATTGTTTCACATATTATTTCTTTGTTGTGAGAAAATTTAAACTCTACTTTTTAGCAATTTTGAAATATACAATACAATATTACTATAGTTCCTATATTAATCAGCTTTTTATCTCTGAATGAAATACCTGACAAGAACAACTTAAAGAACAGTTTATTTTGGGTTCTGCCATCTCCTTCACTGGGCGCAGGATGAGGTAGAACATCATGGTGGAGGAAAGCTGCTTAGCTCATGGCAGACAAGAAGCATAGAGAACCAGGTGTGGTGGTGTGTGCCTGTAATCCCAGCATCTCCAGAGGCTGAGGCAGGAGGGCAGGAGGCAAGTTTGAAGCCAGCCTGAGCAACTTAGCTGGGCCCTAAGCAACTGAGCAAGACCCTGCCTGGAGAGAGAGAGGGGGAGAGAGAGAGAGAGAGAGAGAGAGAGAGAGAGAGAGAGAGAGAGAGAGAGAGCCAGCCAGCCTGGGGCCTGACACAATGTTTATTAATGTTACATTATTCCCTCAAAAGGCATACTTCCAGTGACCTACTTTCTCCAGCCATAATCACCTGTCTACAGTTAGCACTCAGTGGTCCATTCAGATTATTAATTCATCCACATATAAGGTTGTGGATCTCTTAATGCAATCTTTTCACCTCTGAATATTTCTGTGTTACCCAACAAATGTGCTTTGGGGAGGATGTTCCTACATCCAAAACATGATAATCTCCATTCTTTACTAGACTTTTTAAAATGACTTCCCCATATTTTGAATTTTGCAGTTTGAATATAATACCTGTGATTTTTGTTTGTGTTGTATAGTTTGCTTAGCTTGGTGAGGGAAGATGTTACTATCCCTATGATTTGATCTCAGTCTTTCAGTGAGCTGAAAGGAGCTGCGTCAGATTCCTCATTTTCCTCACTAATGGGACAAGATGTCTGCAGGCAGCTGTAGTTAGATATTTCCCTCTCATATGGAAGAGTCATGGGAGCTGTTTTTGAATGTGTCTCTTCTTCCAGTTGAAGGGCTAGAGCAGGCTTGAGTGCAGTAATTCCCTTAGCTTGGGTCATTTAGGGTCTGACAAAATTTCAGTAGGCTATGCTTTTGTAAAATAGTTTCCCCTAAAGTTGAAACTTCCCAAGAAGAACAAATGCGCTATTTACCCTGTGAGAACCTGATTGAGATCCTGGAGGTAAAACTCCCCAAAGTATGAGGAGCCTTGAGTGACTGGGTCAGCCTTGTCCATACTTTGCTTCCAGCTTTTGTTCAATTCTATTTCAGGTTTTTGTAATACTGCTTCCCAAAGAAGTTTATGTTAGTGGGTTTCCACTCCAGGAAGTTATGAGTCTCTCTGTGTGTGTCTTTCTGTTTCACCAATTTGGGGGGATTGGGTTTGGTCCTGGGATCCAATTACTTCCATGAATCTAAGACTTGATTTTTCAGTTTGTTCAGCTTTGTATATGTTATGGGGAGAGAGTGGTGATTTTTAAGATCCTTACATGATTGACTGAAAAGAGGTGCTCCTAACCTGATTTGTTCATTGCTAATTCCGTCTTCCATTATGGCCCTGATCCTCTTAGGCATATCTGGCCCATATGAGGGGATTGTAGTAGACTGCTACACTGATGACCCCCCCACAGTGAATCACATCTCCCAGTAAATGCCCACACCCTTGTATGGTTCCTTGTTTCAATGACTTCAGGCTTGGCCATATGATTTGCTTTGGCAAATGGACCTTTATTGAGTTAATGTAAGAGAGGCTATAAAAGAGCTTACACGTTGGGTTTGTTCTCTTAAAAACTGCTGTTGTCTGTGGAAGCTCATTCTGACCCACTGGAGAATAAATGACCTTCTACTCACCCTTCTAAGATCCCAGATATGATGGTGAAGCTATTTTATACCCTCTAGATTCAGCCAACTCATCAATTGATTGCAGGTTTATGAATGGCTCAGGCAAAATGAACTCAAGAAACCACAATCAACCAGAGAACCACATCTTCCAGCTCTTTTCCCTGCTCTGAAATTATTAGGGACCTCCACACTGAGAGTGAGGGATGGATGCAGAACTCTGCTTCTTCCTCTTGGGCACCATGAGCAGCCCACTACAGAAGGAGGAGAAGCCCCATCCCCACCATGTTTATAGGTATGCTCCAGGTCTGGCTGCTGTTAAAGCAAGAGATGTCTATTTTAGTAGTGAGGAAATGGTAATAAGAGGAATAAGAACTTATTTTATATGATATCCTAGGTGATGAGTAATAATTTGCTATGTATAGGAACAGGACACACATATGTGAATTTGCATTACTGTGTAATATTTTGGTACTGATAATGTTCAATTTTGACAGTCAAAACAGATAGTTCTCAATGGCCCACAGTGTTCACCCTCAGAGGCAGTGTCTTGTGATATTTCTTCCCCAGTGCACTAGAGGTGGTTGTGCTAGGTTTTGAACTGGAGACAGTTGTATTCTAGGTGCTTTGGATTATTTTGTCCCCTCTCTCTATCTCTATTTTTCATTATGGCTTTGTTTGTCTGTTTCTATTTATTTCTATTCCTGCTCCTCAGGTCTACTGCTTTCACTATTAAAGCTGTAAAAATTCTGACTTCTCATTGGGAGTTCTCACTAGTGAGTTCCTGGTATATAACTCTTTCACCAATATATTGTCTGTGGCTCCTGCTTTGGTAACAGTGCCACTAACTTTACCCCAGATTTGCTCCAGTCATTCCTTCTTTTCCTCCAAACCTATCTACCAGCTCTTTAATGTCTTAACCATGGTGCAAATTCCATAGGAAATGGTATTTTAAGAGGCCTCCTGAAAATGTGGTATATATTCACAATGGAATATAACTCATCCATAAAGGAGAATAAAATTATGTCATTTGCTGGTAAGTGGATGGTACTAGAGACAATCATGCAAAGTGAAATAAGACAGTCCCAAAAATTCAAAGGCCAAATGTTCTCTCTGATAGGCAGATGCTAACACACAATAAGGAGAAGGGAGGGAAGACTAGAAATACTTTGGATTAGACAAAGGCAATGAAGGGAAGTGAGAGGAGATGTGAATGGGAAAAAAAGAATGAATTGGACTTTACTTTCCTATGTTCATATATAAATACATGACCAGTGTAACTCTACATCATGTACAACCACAGAAATGGGAAGATATGCTTTACATGTGTGTAATATGTCAAAATGAATTCTATTCCCCCGTGTAACAAAAAAGAACATTTTTTTAAAGAGGCCTTCTGAGAGCCCTGAAAGGCAATCTTCCTTATTCTTCTTCCATGATCTCCTGAAATTCCTTTGTCATTCAGGATCATTTGCCTAGTTGAGTTATCTTTCTATGTCTGAGTTTTTTCCCAGATGGTGAATTTTGAAGGATTTTTTAAAACTATGTTATAAATTTATATATAATTTTAAACAAATATATATGTATACACATATATATTTGGGGGATTGAACCATTAAAACAATTGACCATTGAGCTACATTCTCTTTCCTTTTAGCCCCTTTTATCTTTTACTTTGAGACAGTATTCCACTGAATTGCTGACGGTCTTGCTGTATTGCTTTGATTGTGATCCCCTAGTCTCAGCCTCTCTAGTTATTGGGATTACAAGTGTGCACTCACCACCACTGCACCTGGATAAATTCATATATTTTAGTAATTCAGTTCAGTTCTCTACACCGTGGAGCCTTTTCTCACATGTAGCAGCTGCCTTGTGGGCTTGAATGCAATCATCTTAAATACTATCAACTTAATATTAAATATTTTTCTTTTGAGCTGTTTTGAAGCATATCATAATTGGGGGTTTTATTGCAAAATGTACATAAAGCTTATCCTTTTAACCATTTTAAGTGTACAATTAAGTGGCATTAAATATTTTCACAGTGTTGTGTACCATGAATATTTTCCACTTCCAGAACGTTTACAGTTTGCCAAACAGAATTTCCATACTGTTAAAAAAGAGTACCTCATTCTTCCTCTTCTCCAACTGCTGGTAACCTCTACTCCACTTTCTGTCTCTATGGAATTGCTTGTTCTAAGTATTTGATACATGGACTCATAATGTTTTTTTTTCTGGTTTAGCACTTATAATAATGTTTTTCTAATTCACCCACATTATTGCATTTTTTAGAGCTTTATTACTTTTTAAGACTGAATGATACAATTTGGCATGAACATGCAACATGTTGCTTATTAATTTAATTTGTTTAGTTAGGGAATTTTTTACTGTTTACACCACTTTGCTAATGTGGATAAAGGTGCCATGAACATTGGCTTGCAAGAGTTGGTTTTAGTCTCTCCTTCCAATTCTTTTGTTTTTTAATATTCATTTCTTTTCATTGTGCACAACACCTTTGGTTTTATATATTTATTTTTATGTGGTGCTGAGGATCAAACTCAGGGCCTCGTACATGTTAGGCAAGCACTCTACTGCTGAGCCACAACCACAGCCCTCTCCTTCCATTATTCTCTTTGGAACATACTTACAAGTGGATTTGCTTAATCATGTAATAATTCCACCTTCAACATTGTTGCTTAATTTAAATTCCCACCAGAAAATTTTTAGTTTCATTTTCTCCTTATTCCCTATAACATTTATTTTCACTTAGCTTA
Organism: Urocitellus parryii; assembly: GCF_045843805.1. Taxonomy (NCBI): domain Eukaryota; kingdom Metazoa; phylum Chordata; class Mammalia; order Rodentia; family Sciuridae; genus Urocitellus; species Urocitellus parryii. The sequence goes on along the minus strand of NW_027551761.1, from coordinate 1,545,998 downwards.
AAACAGCCATTGTAATGCATGTAAAGTGATACCACCAATTGGTGATTTTCTTTTCCCTCATGACAGTAATGTTTTCGTGTGATTGTCTATTTGTACATATCCTTTGGGGAAAGGCATATTGTTGTTCTTTGTCCGATTTCAAATTGGGTTGCTTCCTTGTTGTTGAGCTATAAAAACTCAGTAATGATTCTTCATCAAATTTAGATTGCAAATATTTTCTCTCATTCTGTGGATTGCTTTCTTTATTTATCTAATTTTATTTTTAACTGGTTTATTAGGTATAATTGATTTGCCATATAATGCACATACTGAACATAGGTTATTAAATCTTTCTTTTTTTTACCTCTTAATCACTTCCAAATATGTAGTTCTACCATATTAAGTATATTAAGAATGTTGTATAATAGATCTCCAGAACTTTTTTATCTTGAAAAATTAAAACCTGTACTCATTAAATGCACCCTCCCTTGGCTCTGTGCTTGGGGTTCTGGACTTGGCTAACACCTTTTTCAACAACCCTTTGAAACTGGACTTGCAAGACCAGTTCACACTCAGTTGTTGGGAAAGGCAGTGGACCTTCCAGGTTCAGTCTCTGGGATATCTGTACAGTCCTATCATCTGTCATGGCATGGTGACTTGGAACCTTGATTTGTTCTCATTTTCTACTGATATTATCTGGTTCTGTTAAATTGATGATATCCTGCTAACTGGGAAAGATCATCCTCTGTTATAGAATGCAAGTACATGTCAGGAGATGGATGTCAACCTCAACAAAATCCAAGGCCCTATGAAGTTCATGGGATGATCTGCTCAGGTAAGACCCATTTGATTCTAGACATGGTGAGAGATAAAGTAAAAACGTTTTCCATCACCCAAGCAATAAAGAATGTAGATGGGTCTTTTGGACCCTGTCTTATTAGCAGGCTCTCACACAATATCCATGCCTACTACATGGGCTGATGAAGAAGCCAGATGGAACTGAGATGTCCCCCAGCAGAGAGAATTTGGAAAAGCAAATTTGGAAAAGCCCAGGTACAATCTCTGGATACCTCTCTACCAGGGATGCCAGTGTGGTTAGATATCACCTGTACAGTAGATGGGATGAACTTAGCTTACTGGAAAATGTGATTATAGGATTTTGTCCATAAGTGTAGAAGGGAGCTGAAACTATTAGTATAGCTATTTATAACAGCAGTTTTTAGGAGTATAAAATGACCTACCACAGTGGAGCCACTGTCCAAATCTTTACTGAACTTAATGTGAATTGACATATAGGTGGGTGGATGGCCTATTTAACCTACATCAGTCTCCTGTAGCACAGACCCCTAAAAAATGGCATGTGTATTACAACAATGCAGAGTTCTCACCAATAGTTTGTTGAATAGGTGCCTTTACCTGTCCCTCATTATCCCAGGTGGCTGCCCCAGTGCCACTGATCTCACAGGTATAAGAGGGGTATCCCCATTCCTGAAAATTGTTCATATACAGGTGGGTTCAGCATGGGGGAAGCCAAGGATTTATAATGATTTTTCAGTACAATCTGTTACTCATACCATCTGGAATGAGACAGCAGAAAAATCTTTGCATCCAGAAGACAAACTTATGCAATATGGATTGTAGTACCTGTCAGCTGGTCACTGGATATTGTACTAACAACTGGACACTTTATAATGGCCTTTAATTATAGATGGCACAGTTGCAAGTGGACTATGATCTTTACTGGAAAAGCCTTGGAAGCCAACATGTGGCAAGACATATGACAGGAAGCTGGAAGAAATGATTATTTATGACGCAGTCAACTTTGTCCCTAGAAATATAAAGCTGGACACTTTGACTATGATGCAGGCTCTGGCCAGGACCCAGGCAGTACACTTGATGAGGAGGGTACAGAAAAAAGTAATTTAGAAAGTGCTAAAATAGGATGGAAGAGGGTCAGAGACATAATTATCCCTAAACCATAATGACTTACTCTTGGTCACATCTCAGTGACAGATTCTTCTGCCTCCAGTCCTGTCCTTTGAGCCACATTGGGACTAAAACTAGTGTGGGACTGGCATATTGATCATATCGGCCTCTAGCTAAACAATAAAGGACACAAATATACCTCAACCTGTGTAGTCTGTGTAGTCTTCCCTAGCAAGAGAGCTATTCAAACCACCACTTTCAAAGGTCTTGAGAAGCTAATGTAATATATGGGTATACACACTGTATTGTCAGTGTCAGGACATGCATTTCACAAGCCATGCTATTCAGCATTGGTCCCAAGGACATGAAGCATCATGTAATTTCCACTTGCCATATAACTCTAGGGCAGCAAGCAGGTTTGGTGGAGAGAGAAAGTCTTATTCAAGTGTTGGATATTTGCTTATTAGGCAAACCCACCTTGGCTATGGACTGGAGTCTTTGGAGAAGTATGTGTGTAATATGACACAATACACTATATTGTCATGTGTATCTAAAAAGAACAAAGAAAAGAAGAAAAAATAAATGACAATAAGTTTAAATGCCCAAAAAGTCTTGGATACCTTCTTATAAGCATATGGGAGCTCTAGCCCCTGCCCCAAAGACTGTGGATGTCAAAGCTGTACATCCAGATAATATACTGCCAGAGTTGACACAAAGAGCTCTGCTGTTTTGCACACAGCATTAAATCCAGGGTAGGGGACAAGTCAATGGGGGCTTAAGTAGTGTGTCCCCCAGAGATGGGTTGGATATTTTTTTATATTGTTCTAATTAGTTACATGTGATAGTAGAATGAACTTTGACAAATCATACATAAATGGAGTATAGTTTCTCATTCTTCTGGGTTGTACATGATGTAGAATCATACTAGTTGTGTAGTCATATATGTGTGTAGGGTAATAATGTCCAATTCATTCTATTATCCTTCCTATCCCCTGCCCTCCCTTCACTCTCCTCTACCTAATCTAAAGTAACTCTATTCTCCCTTAGCCCTACCCTCTGATTGAGAATCAGCATCTTCATATCAGAGAAAACATTTGGCCTTTGATTTGGGGGGATTGGCTTATTTTGCATATACTTTCCCGCTTTATCCATTTACCACCAAATGTGGGCTGGATATTTCTTGCCATAGTGTGAGGAATCTCCAGTCTTCCTAACTAAATTCCTGTTGGTCTTATTGCGCTGTGGACTTGTGATCATGACCTAATGTGTTAAAGAAAATACTCAGGGAGCTGAACTTAGACTTCTAGTCAGGCATGTCATTCTTTAAGAGTCCCTCATGGACTCTGTCCATGAGTGGGATGCTCTGCAGCATCTTCCACAGTTGTCATTGCCTTGTTCTAGAACAGATAAGTTGTCACCAGTACTTTCTTTTTGGAAGGTGCAGATTAACTTGACAAGTCCCTATTAAACATTTATTTTTCTTTTTGTAGCTGCAGTCTCTCACTGTTTTTCTATTTTCTGTGGAACAATTGCTGTTATAAAGACAAAATGTTGTCTTTACAGTCACAAACCTCAAGTCACACATGAAAACATAAAGTAATGCCTTATGTAATTTTCTCCCTGGATAAAGAGCAATGATAAGTCATTGATTTGGTTCCTGGGACTTCTGGTGGAAAAAATGGTTATTATGATCACTTGCATAATTGTCATCTTGCTCCTTTTTGTTCATGTGTTCCTACTGGTGCTTTGGACTCTGCTTACAAGCCATACAGGATGTCTTTTGTCATGCTGTCTACACAATATTAAAACTCCTCCCAGGCTCAGGGCCCATCATGGAAGAAGGGTGCATGTGAGATTTTAAGAGCCAGTTACAAGTTAGTTATACATGCATGTGATCAGCTTGACATGACTGAAGCCATCTAAAGTTGTCACCACCATGATTGCCCCAAAGTAACCCTAGCTGGTTTCTCCTGCATTGTTTCCCAGCATATTATAAATAGATGAAGTCATTAGAGTCATGTATTGTATTAAGTAGAGCTTTATGACTGGAACTTAGTAGTAGAAAAGTGAACAACTCTTTGATTCTCGTTTAAGGTAAACCAGCTACATTGCAGCTAGGATGAAGTTGTTTTTGACCAGACCCATATACAATACACACTTTTCATTCTGGCAAAGTTGTGGGGATGCAATTGCTATCACTGCCACTCTTACATCAGTAGATTCCCCAGTAAAGTGCTCTTTTTAATCCTATATCTGTCTGCATCTCATTCTTTGGTCTCATAGCACCTTGATGCTGGTTCCCATACACTGGGACTGAGTTGTTCTGTACTACATGCTGAGAAGAACATAGGAAACCTCAGAATGAGAGCTGGAAGTGCTCCATCTTGGGCTCACATAAAGAGTTTTTATATAAACTCATGTAAATTTTTCATTTGTGAAGCACATTTTTAAAAACTCACATAAAAAAGAAATTCTTTTTTCTCATGTCCAGAATATTTGTGAAAGATAAGCAAAGCTCATCCTTTTCAGGTTATTTGCTTTGTTTTTGTTCTCAATTTTGTCCTGGTTTAACATAAAATGTGATATAAACTTCCTCTCATAAAGCATATTATTTCAGACTCCCATTCCAGGTAAATTGGCCCTGAGTAGACTTCCTACCCATTCCTTTTCATACCCAAAGCAAGGTTTTCCTCTCTGATTCTCCTTGTTTAAGTCTCCTGCTCCTGGCTAAGAGACTTGTTTGTTGCCCTCTTACTCACCAGATAAAAATACAGAGATTTTCTTATTTATGGTGGTTTGACTTAACCAATTTTCATATTCAATTGTGGGAGAGTGCTCCCTTACAACAATCCTGTCTTTCCCTTTCAGTATGGTATTCATTTAAATCCATGTGATATTTATCACCTTATTATACAATACATAAGTTTGTGTTGGATTATTTTGCCCAACTGTAGACTACTGAAAGTATTCTGAGCACATTTAAGGTAGGCAAGGCTTATGTATCATAGGTATATTAAATGCATTTTTAACTTATGTTTTATTTTGGTGTAAACCTATCATAAGTTGAGGAAGCACTTGTTTATAGTCTCAGCATTTAAAAAGAAATCATTTGTAAGGAAATTATAGAGCCAGAGACCACTCCTTCGGTTGTCATATTTCTTAGGAGCCTCTGCAGTGGACCTCTTAGCTCCTTACCACTCTGCCTGTTTTATATTGTTGGCAGTTATTATTCACTTAAATTTGTGTTCTTTTATATCTTAATTTGGAAATAATAAATAATCCAAAATACTAAATGATTTTCTATTTACCAAAACAACCAAAATTTTAAAATGGACCAATCTTCAGGAATGGTGCAGATGTGACACTGCTGTAGTTCTGTGGTAGAGATATGGACCAGCAGCATCACCTTAGAGATGACAAGCTCCTTTCTGGAGTGGTTCACTGCTGGATACATGGCTCAGACAAACCCCTACATTTGGTTATAGCAAAAAAAGTGAAGCAGGGTGTGGTGGTGCAGGCATGTAATCCCAATGACTCATAAGACTGAGGCAGGAAGAAAAAAAAGCCAGCCTCACTAACTTAGCAAGGTCCTAAGTAGCTTGGAAAGGCCCTGTCTCAAAATAAAAAAAAAATAAAATAAAAAGGGCTGGGAATGTGTCTCAGTGGTTAAGCACCCCTGAACCAAAAAACAAACAAAAAAAACAAAACCAAAAAAACCAACAACAACTAAAACTAGGGAGGTCATGGGGGGAGCTACACTTAGTTCACTCAAGTTAAAACTGTAACATGCTGGATTATTAAACTCAAGTTACAATAAAGGAAGTACAAGTAAACACCATAAGAGCAAATCATGTCAACACATTTTTAAGCTACAAGAGGCAGATCTCAGTAGCTTTTGTAAGCTCAGACACTGTTGATGAAAAGGAGGCAGATTAAAAGCTACTGAACAAGGCTTTATTGAGATTCATCCTCAGGTGACCCTCCAGTCCAACAGAGTGGGTCCAGGAGAATCGCACTTAGGCTCAGCTGGATTGGAATTTTATTGAACTTAGGGCAGGAAGGGAAGGCTTGGGACAGAAAAAGGGAGTTTTTAGAGTCCGCTGATTGACAGGTAGTTATAAGGCACTATCACTGCTTGTCTGTCAGTGCCTGCTTGGTTGTTCTTTCACATGTGTGAGTTGCCTGGTGCTTTGTTCCCATAGCAACCTCAAACCGACCTTACATCCTGGTCTTTTTGATGATATAGGGTTCGTAATTACATCTGGCTACTTCCTGCTGGCTAGGAGTGCTGAGGGAAAGGGGTTGGCTCAGACATTGGTTTTGGTAGGGAGGCGACTATAGGGGTGTAGGAGCATCTGGTTGTAGGTCACTCTGGCAATTTCACCCATGCACTTTGGGGCAAACCCAAGGAGGCAGGGAGCAATCATTAATAGAAGTCCCATTACAAACATAGGAGTGAGAATGGGAGTCAGCCATGTAATGAGGGTTGAGTTTAGCCAGCCTGGTCAAGGGTCATTTGATTGTTGCTGTTTAAGCCTTTCATGCAAACAACAGAGGCTTTTGATATTCTTTTCAACCAATCCAGTTTTATTGATATAGTAGCAGCATTCTTCTTTCAGGAATAGACAGATTCCTCCTTTGTCTGCTGTCAGGAGGTCTAGGGGCTTGACAGTTCTGTAATAAAAACTTAGGCAATAGATGTTTTTTGCCTTTTCAGGGAAACGAGAAAGGCGGCCGATGCCTCTACTGCTTCCCAAAGTTGTTGTTCAAGCTTCTGAGTAGTGGTTACTGCATAACCAAGTCCTCCTTCACCCAGTCCTGAGGCAGCGAGTAAGGAGGCCAAGGAGAGTCCAACTACTACTGGTAGAAAGCATCCCATCTTTTCCTGGAAAGGGAGGTGGTAACAAGCCATGTTAATTCATCCTGACTGTACAGAGTTGACTGAGGGACAAAGATGAAAGGAACACAAAAAGCGAAGGGCATGCTGAGGCGTAGATTTTTTATTAGGGTACCATTGCATCAGCAGAAGAATCCCAGTGGAGCAAAGCTTGGGGAAGAGATGAATGATCTATCTGGTCACAGGGTAGCTCCTAATAATTGGAGAACATCTCTGCTTAGGAGAGGAACTGGACAGGATGGAATGTCCAGAAAAGAATGTGTGAAAGGGTGTCCCTCCAGGGCACAGGCCAGCTTAGCAGTACAGTTTTGGAAGGAGGGTTTGCTGTCAATCTCCATAACTGAGATCGGGGAAGGAAACATAGGCCCAGAGTGAGCAGACAAGACAGAATAGGTAGCCCCTACCCTGAGTCCACAAGGAAGGTTATGGACTTATCCAATACCTGGAGTGTTGCCCTGGGCTCAGTGAGGGTTATGGGGGTCCTTGAGTCCAGGCTTCTTCAGTCTTCTGTGAACCCCAATAGTTCAAGAGAAGGGATTGCCTGGCTGGTCATACCCCCACATGGCAGCGCCAAGGAAGGGCCAGCCATGCGGCCGTCACATTTCCAATGAACTATCTGCTTACAGATGGTGTACAGCCTGGAGGGGGACCATGGGTTTGGGCATTGGCAATCACAGTGACCTTCGCATCCACATTTGAGCAAGCCCCTGACAGAGAGGAATGCTGGTTTCTCCTGAAAACTTCACTGGAGCCATAGGCCTCAGGGGTGCTGTCGAAGCCTAGGTTTGGAGTATTACCTCTTTCTTTCTTTCTTTCTTTCTTTCTTTCTTTCTTTCTTTCTTTCTTTCTTTCTTTCTTTATTTTTATTGGTTGTTCAAAACATTACAAAGATTGCAGAATCACATCAGTTACACATCCACATTTTTACATAATGCCCTATTAGTAATTGTTGTATTCTGCTACCTTTTCTATCCTCTACTATCCCCCCTCCCCTCCCCTCCCATCTTCTCTCTCTACCCCATCTACTGTAATTCATTTCTCTCCTTGATTTTTTCCCCATTCCCCTCACAACCTCTTATATGTAATTTTATATAACATTGAGGGTCTCCTTCCATTTCCATGCAATTTCCCTTTTCTCTCCCTTTTCCTCCCACCTCATGTCTCTGTTTAATGTTAATCTTTTCCTCCTGCTCTTCCTCCCTGCTCTGTTCTCATTATATCAAAGAAGACATTTGGCATTTGTTTTTTAGGGATTCGCTAGCTTCACTTAGCATAATCTGCTCTAGTGCCATCCATTTTCCTGCAAATTCCATGATTTTGTCATTTTTTAGTGCTGCGTAATACTCCATGGTGTATAAATGCTCCCCTAGAGGAAGGAGGTCGATCCTCCAGAGAAGGTGGGCTCCTGTAGCCAGGTGTTTCAGGTTACCTTGGGCTGCCCAGAAGCTGACCAGAACCTGGGTTCATAGCATAGCTCAGCACTAAGCATCCCCAAGGACTGGGCCAGTCACTCAGGCTTTCTTCACCTCAGTCTCCTGTCTGTTGTGACAGAGGCTGCTCCTACTGTTGTGTGCTGGTTGTAGGAGGCTGAGAGCCTGGGACTCCATGTCCAGTACACTAGGACTGAGTAAGGCTATGCTGCTGTGTTTTCTGTCACCAAGGAGAAGCCCTTGTGGCCTGGGTGGGCACTACTCAAGCAGAGATTCTGGGGGTGCTCATGGGGCCTTCCTTCCAGCCCCAGGCCCTCCCAACCAAAGCAAGGCTTTGGTGACTGGGTTATTTCTTCAGTGACTTTCCACATCTCCTCCTTCCTTGGGGACCAGTGTCTCTGAGGTGTTCTGGGTCCAGTGGACTGGGCTCTGGGGGCAGCCAAGGCAGGCAGGGTCTCCTACTTCAGTCAGCTTCCTGCCCAGCAGCCTTGCCAGACCCCTCAATGTGTGGCTCCTGCTGCAACCTAGGTGGCCGAGGAAAGCTGGTAAGGGGTCTTGCTCCTCAAGGGGACCTCTAACAGCCATTCCAAGCTCTGTTGGAGCCTCAGCCTCGGATTGCAGGCTGGAGTCCCTGCCTGTTCACCCTGGGGGGGTGTGCTCGAGCCCCATCACCTCCTGACAAGAGAACCCTGCAGATAGCAGGCCTCTGTGTGCTTAGGAAGTTACCCTCCTGCAGAGCTGATGGCTCAGAAAATAAAGGCACCTGAAGACAGTAAACACTCTTTCAGGCCCTGAGGAACTGGGAGAGAAGGGATTTGCCTATGGCTACCCAGCTAGGCATGACAGGGGCATGCCAACCCTGAACTACAGGGTCCTGCACCCTCTCTGAGGCTGGGCCCAAGCTCCCTGAGCCCCATGTTCAGGATCTGGCTCCTGGGTCCTGCCCCAACCCTGGAGCCCATGGGGTCCCAGGCCCCTCCCTCTGGTGTGGTCCCTGCTCCTCCACCAGTGGGTGCCTGCCCCTCCTTCCCCACACTCCCTGCAGGAAGGGGTTCCTGTGGCACCCCTTCCCCTACACACACTTAACTCACCGGCAGCCATCTGCCATGAGACAAATGGGGACACGCTGCACTCAGAGTTGGCAGCTTCCTTGGAACCCTACCCCCCAACCCAGAGATGTCATATGTCAGTGTCATGAAAAGATATGAGGCTGGATATTTGGGAAGTGGCAGCTGCCAATCACTTTCTGAGTAGAGCAGGGTGGGGGCATCTACTGCACCAAAGGGCATGCTGGGGCTCCACCATGAGCAAAGCCAGGGGTAGGCATGTGAGGGTATAGTCATGGTCCTCATCTGGGGGACACATCCAGCAGAGGCACCCAGATCATGAGTGTTGTTGGCCCAAGGGCCAGGATTGATCCTGCCCACCTAGTGCCAGCTGACCAGCCCACATTAATTCCTCCAGGACGCTATCAGAAATGCACCCTGGCCCCTGGTTCTGACCTGGGAATGTTCCACACCAGAGGGAACCAAGTTCAGTAAGTGCCTGCTGGGGTAGCAGGCCCACTCCTGGGAACTGGGCTTAGCATCCCCATTCTAAGAGGAGAAAACAAGGCTCTTAAAGATTTTCAGAGTCTTATTCAGTCTTACAGCTCTCCAGCAGCAGGAGACAGATCCTGCCCTGGTCTTCCAGTGTGTGACACCTGGTCCAGGCACAGTGCCCAAGGCAGCCTGTCTCTGAGTCAAGCCAGGGCTGCTCTGCACCTCATGGCCTACTCACCCCCATGCTACCCTGTCCCTGGGCCCAGCCCCTCCTTTCCTCCTGCTCTGTGATGTACTCCTGCCCTGCTCTCCTCCCTGCCCTGAAGATGCTGTTTGTCATCTTTGATTCCACAGAGCTGCAAATGCCACCTGCCTGCACAGTTGTCTCTCCCCAGAACTGCTCTGTTCCTTGTCAGTCCCCTCTCTTGACCACCACTCATTTTGGCAGGAATGAATGAAGGGACTGAGGTAGCAGAGGCCAGAGTGTGTGCCCAGGGTTTGTGGCAGTGGTAGAGGAGGAGTGAGGCCCAGCCCCACTGGGCCCTGCAGGTTCTTCCCTCTTCCCCTTCCCTGCTAGAGGCTGAAGCCAGATCCACCTGATGCTCCAGGTTGATTGGCTCTCTCCCTGCCAGCAGGAAGGATCCTTCCTGACATTTCCTCAGATAGTTAATTGATACCCAAGTAATGTGTCATAGAGACCTCGTTATATGCCAAGTGGATCCCCTAAGCCTTTCATGTCTGTGCCTCAGAATCAAGATCAGCAAGTTAATAATGGGCCCTTAATCACACTGTTCCCTGTTGGAATTGAAAGAGAATTACTAGGAGATGGGACAGGGCAGTAGTAGGAAGAGACAGTGTGTTCCTAGGGTCTTGGGATGAATGAAACTATGAGTCCCTAGAGCTTCTACATTTCTGCAGAAGGCCTCAGCCTCATTTTTCCCAGTTGGTGTTTTCCTCTGACAACAGTGCCTTGACTTTCCACTGAGAAATCCTTTCTCTATAGGTGGGTGGAGGCTGGCTCTGCCCCTGGCTCTGGCCACCCTGAGCCACAGTGACATGCTCAGGGAAAGGCCTCTGACAGGTTGGGCCAGCCAAGGTGCACCACCTGGGGTTTCTCCTGGAACCATTCAGCTAGAGCATCCCCATGCATGGAGTCACTAGATGCAGGAGTAAGGAAATCTGGGGCTGCTGCTGAGCCCCCACTGGGCAGGGCTGATGGAGAGCCAGGAGGCAGCAAGGCTGTGCAGTGTTGGCTCACCTTGGAGTCAACACATAGGACCCAGTTTTGCTTCAGGTGGTTTCTTTCACACGTGACCTGTGGTTCTGATCACACACAGGATGACTTGGTTTGTACACCTGCACACTCTTGCTCCAGGATTCACCCACCTGAAGGCCTGTCAGGAGTCTCCAGGGAGGATGAAAGCCTGGTCAAAATCCGGGCTTGGAGCAGGGTATGCTTGAGGATGGCTCCACTCCTCCCTCAGGGGTCTGCTGCCCATGTTGGGGGCCATGGACCGAGGAAGCTGGCCAAAGTTGATAAGCAGTGAAGCTGCAGGAGGGTCCCCAGCAGACCAGACAGCCCAGCCCAGTGGTGCCATTGTTTGGACCTTGAGTGTCCCTGAGGCTTAGTCCCCAGACCGTGGCCCTATCCACTGGGCCCTGCAGGTGGGGGAACCTGTAGAAGGTGGGCCTAGTGGGCAGTCCTAGATTGTTGGGATTGTGCTCTCCAGGAAAGGGTGGGCCTCTGGTCTCTTCTTATTTTCTTCCTGGCTGCAATGAGATGGGCAGCTTCACTTCTGCCATGAGGTGCTGTCCTGCCACAGGTCAAAAATAACAGGACCAGGTGACCATGAACTGAAACCTCTGGAAACATGAATGTTCCATCTTTTTAAGGCAATTTTCTCAGATATTTTATTACAGTAACAGAAAGCTAGACAGCACAGGTGGGCTTAACCCACACAGAACTATGGCCCAGAGAAGGAGCCAGCAGGCCTTTCAGGCAGATGGGTTTTAACATGGTGACATCCAACAGGGCAGTTCATATTCACCTGAAGTCTCAGGCAAGTTAACAAGGAAAGCTCCACTCCCAGGCCTTCCTGCTGGAAGATCAGGACTGGGGTGCCAGCTGGGGTGAGGCAGGGGCAAGATGGGCTGGTACTCTTTCCACTCAGTATTAAACCAGGGAGCTGTCCAAAATATAGGTTATGGGGGATGTGGGAAGGTTGCCACCCAGAAGCAGACAGAAGAACTTCCCAGGCTGGAGTGGAGGGAAGTTCCTCATGGTAAATGGTGCACAGGTATGAAGGTGACCGTGACAGATGCATGCCTGAGGAAAAAAATGGCTCTGTATTGCTGTGTAACAAGTTATCCCAGAACAAATATCTACTATCACACAGTTTCTGGGGGACAGGAATCTGGAAGCAGAATGGTGGAGGACTCAGGCTATAGGTATCATGAGGTGGCTTGTAGCCAAGAGGACAGCCGGGACATCATCCTCCCATGTCTAGGGGCTGAAGGACCACTTCCAAAATGGTGCCCTTGCATGGCTAATGGTAACCAAGAGGACCCACTCACAGAGTGCTGTGCCATGCAGCAGGGGCAGGGGACCTCCCTCAAAACAAATGCCAAAAGAAGGAGAAGGAGGCAGAGAGGAAGAGAAAAAGGGGGAGAAACAGAAGAAAGGGAGAAGTAGAGAAAGAAGGAGAGAGAAAGGGGGAGAAAGACAGGAAGAAAAAGAGATGGAGAGAGAGCAAAGCAGAGAGGAAGAGGAAAGGTGGGAGGAGAGAGAGAAATGGAAACAGGGAGAGAATGGAAGGGGCAATAAAGAGGAGAGATAGATAGATGATAGATAGATAGATAGATAGATAGATAGATAGATAGATAGATAGATAGAGACCACCACCAAGACAAGAGCCACAGTGTGTTCTGTAACCTAAACCTGGAGCCAAAGAGAGAGCCATGGCTTCTGCCATCCTCTGTTTGTCATACAGACCTTCCCTGTGCCATGCAGCAGGACAAGGACACCAGTTCCAGGAGGGCAGATCACTGGACCATCTTTGAGGCCAGCTACCACAGGCTCCAGGAAAAATTAAGCACATGGATGGCCTAATGTTTTCAGTATCAAAAAGAGATTCATATTCCATTTCATTCCATGGCATGGTTTGGGGATAAGTAAATACCCGCCTCCAAGTGAGGCAATTATTAAGGCCAGGAAAAACAAGAGGTTGTACAGAGATGTAATTATAACACATTACTCAGCAGCAACCAGTGTATGCAAAGAAACATCTTGGACACACTTAACCATTATTCCTGAGGATGGGAGGAAGCAGGACGAGTGTACTATGTGTGCACACACACGTGTGCATGTATGTGTGCATCTGGGCTCCATGAGAGGACAAACTTTGACTCCCCACAGCCGGATGTCAATGAACAATTTCTAAATCTGAAAAGGAAAAAGCAGCAGCAACATTGCTATTCAGAAGTAAATACCAAAAGAAACATCCAGGAGGATGGGGAAAGCAGGGAACCATGCAAGAGGGGCTGGATTCCATCCCAAGCCCCACAGAACTATCTGATCATCCAGACTGTGCACGTTTATGACTTTGTTTAGGAAAAAAATGAAATTTAAATCACCAAGAACAAAACCAAAAGCAAACAAGCTGCTCCCCACACCCATCTCCCTACAGCCTGGCAGAAGCCCAGGCAGCCGGGCCTCTTCCTGGGTCTGGGACCCCCAGTGTCCTCCTTCCCCTCCTGTAGGTGCCCTGGGTCTTTCTGCTCTGTCCTGGCCCTCAGCTTGTGTATCTGGCCTGCCACCACCTCTGGTTGTCCTCTGCAGAGCCTCACCACCTGCCTGCACTGGCCTCTGGTGTCAGAGGCTGAGGGGCTTGGTCTCCTGGCTGGGTTGGGGCAGAGCAGGCAGTGTCATCCTTCCATGCCCCTTGCCCACCACCTGTCTGCCACTCAACTGCATTCCAGTGCAGCCACCTCTGCTGTCATTAGCAATTGGTAAAACTCCACAAGTGGCCTGGCCAGGGGAGTGCAGTGGGCTTGGGCTGCTGATGGGGCAGGTGGGCCAGGCTGGGGAGCCCCTACCTCACACAGGCCCCTGGTGGCACCCCTAGTTCCTCACCTCTCTGAGGGACTAGAGATTGAGCTGCTTTGGGCAAGAAAGGGGTGTCTGCAGCTGGGCACTGCACCTGGAGGGGAGGGTGCAGACACCCTCTCTTGCTCCCAAAACTATCACAGCTTTTTCTGGAGACACTCATCCTACCAGCCCACTGAGGGGAAAGAGGTGCAGAAAGGTGAAGTCACTTACCCCAGCACACAGGGCAGAAGCCTTGAGTTGGAACCCAGGTGTCCCCACCAGGACAGAGAGCTCCAGGCAAAGCCCTTCAGGCCCTCATCTGAGGAGGCACAAGAACAACTTTGGGTGCACAGAGGCTAGGGATCAAAGGGGCTCCCCTACAACCTGAGTTGGACCTGGGGCCCAAAGAGTGGGTCCCAAGAGGCCTGTGGCTCTAGTGAGATGTTGAGGAAGGGGCCAAGTGGCTCAGCTCCACCCCCTCAAGCAGCCCAGTGTCTGAGTAGGTGTGGGTTGGATTGAGGCTGGCCTAGGACAGGTCATACAGGCCACCCAGTCCTGGCTGTGAGAGCCCTGAGGGATCCTGGGTAAGACCACTGGAAGCCAGTCCCTCCCAGACCCTAGGTAAGTTGGGGGCTGGGAAGGAGCACAGAGGCTGGCAGGGGAACTGGAAATTCAATTTGGATGCGACTTGAATTATTAAGAGGTTCAAGAATATTCTTAGTCCTGAGAAGCTGTGGTCTGCAGATATGGACATCACCATGGTCTATTTATTAGGTTCTGCAGGAAGGAGCTGAGGTGCCACTACACTTAGCCCCCACCCCCCACCCATCCCTCTATTCAGGCCTTGTTTCTGGCTGTCCTCCCAGCCCCAGGCCCAGCCAGTCCTGTGCACCCCACCCGTGCACCCTGCTCCTTTGGTTTGCACCCTTGAGCACAACCCTGAGAGGAGGGTCTGGCTACCCAACTGTCCCTACCTGTGGCCTGCTGGCTAGACAGCCATCACCCCTGGCTCTGTGGTCTTTGCTTCTCCAGACAACAGCCTTCCTCACTGTGCCAGGCCTGAGCCAACCCTTACCACCTGGGGTCTTCATAGTCTCAGGGAAGGTGGAACAGGTATTGTTCTAACCTGATATCTGAGTTGTGCCCAGGGCATTAGAGACAGGCAGTCAGATCCCAGAAAGCTATGCTCAGCTTCAACCCTGGGCTTTTGATTTCCCTGACCCATAGTCCTGATGGAGGTCTGATTGAGAAACATCAGGAAGAAGTTGGGAAGGCATCTGGTGGGGTCATCTGCTGTATTTCCAGTTTGGGCTTTCATGGGAATGCCAGGAAGTAGAGTGCAGTAGGGTGTGGAGTGGGGTGGGCAGCCAGCCAGGGCTTTGCCTACCTGGGACAGATGGCCTGGGGCACTCTGGCAGGGGTGGTGGGCACCAGCTCAGGACCTACACCTCAGCAGGTAGGTGAAATGACCTGAAAGTTTTCCCATGAGCACCCTGGGGAAGACAGGAATCTGGGACACTTCTGTTGTCTTTTTCAGCTAGTCACTCCCAGCTCAGGTCCCCTGGAGCCCCTGTAGCTCCATGGGGCAACCCCCCGAGAGGGGGAATCCCATCTTTTGTGAGAGGAAGGGACCCCCCAAGAAGGAGAGCACAATGCTTCACGAGAGGAGGGGTGGCCCCATCCCCCTACAGAAGGGGCAACTTCTGAGGGGGAAGTCCTTTTCCTACAGAACCAGCACCCTTTGAGAGGGGAACTTAAATTTTAGTAAAGGGGCACCACTTTTCTTAGAAATGGGCACCCCTCTAGATGAGAACTCAGTCTGTAGAAGCAGGGTACCCATCTGTACGGAGACAGATGTTTTAGAGGATTGGCACTCCATTAGAGAAGTATCCAATTTTTACTAGAGGAAGGAAACCCCCATTTCCTACTGGAGGAGCACCCCTCCAAAAAAGGCCACCATTTCTAAATGAGAGGCACACTGTCCCCTAGTAGAGGGGCACCCCCTTTGACCCCATCCTTCATGGAGGAGCAGTACTCCTATCCCCTAGAGAAGCTGCATGCTTCAAAGGGTGACATCATCCTTATTGTTTGGGAACCCCCAACCCAAATTAAAGGGCATCACTTGAGAAGGTGATCCAACCCCTGAGGAGGGGCACCCTATGCCCTAAAGAAGGGGCACACCTCAAAAGGGAAAACATAGCTCTCCAGGAAGTTGGGGGTGCATGACCCATTCTTAGAGTTGGGGTACCCTATGATATGGCCCCCATCCTTCCAGGATTCTGGGCTCAACTATATCTAAAAGGGGGACCCCCTGAAAACTTGACCCTGCCCCTCAAGGAGGCAGGGCTCAGGCCCCCATCTGTAAGATGTGGGTCACACCAGAGAGGGACCACATGCTAGAGAAGGGCTGCCTGAAACCCACAGAGCAGAACACCCCAAGATATGAACCACACCTCTAGGGAAAGTGGGGTGCTCACATCCCCTAGAGAAGGGGCACCCCTGGCAAAAGGGAACCCATCCCTGGAGAAAAGGCTTCTTTAAAATAGGGGGACACTGACAATAGAAGAGCAGCAACCACCTACTAAAAGTGGGATAACCCCTGAGAGGGGAGCTCCATCCCTCATGGGAGGAGTGACGCCAGGTCCCATTCCCTAGAAGAGGGCCAACCCCTGAGAGGGGAACCCATATTTTCACAGGAAGGGTTTCCTTTGAGAGGGGAACTTCAATTTTGATAAAGGGAACCCACTTTTCTTAGAAAGGGGCACCCATCTAGATGAGGACTCAGTCTGTTAGAAGTGGGGTACCCCTCTGTAGGGAGACCTACTCCCTAGAGGAGGAACACCTGATCCTTTAGAGGATTGGCACCGTATGAGAGAGGTATCCAATTTTTGCCAGAGAATGGGAGCCCCATTTCCTACTAGAGGAGCACCCCTCAAGAGAGGGCCACCATTTCTAAATGAGGGGCACACCATCCCCTAGAACAGGGGCACCTTTTTGACTCCATCCTTTGTGTAGGAGCAATGTCCTTATCTCCTAGAGAAGCTGCATGCTTGGAAAGGTGACACCATCCTTATTTTGGGCAGCCCCAACTTAAAGTAAAGGGGCACTTCTCAAGAAGGTGGCCCAATCCCTAGAAGAGGGGCACCCCATACCCTAAAGAAGGGGTACGCCACAGTAGAGTAAACATATCTCTCTAGGAAGTTGGGGGTGCATGAACCATTGTTAGAGGAGGGGCACCCCGTGAGAGGACCTTCCCCATCCCTCCAGGATTCCAGGCAAAACCATATCTAGAAAAGGGGAACCCCCAAAAAGCTTGATCCCATCCGTCAAGGAGGCAGGGTGCAGACCCCCATCCCTAAGATGTGGATTATACCAGAGAGGGACCATATGCTATAGGAGGGCTGCCCAAATCCACAGAGCAGAACACCCCAAGAGTTGCACCACATCTCTAGAGAAAAAGGGGTGCTCACATCCCCTAGAGAAGGGGCACCGCTGGCAAAAGGGAACCCGTCCCTAGAGAAAAGGCTTCTTTAAAATAGGGGGACACTGACAATAGAAGAGCTTCAACCACCCACTAAAAGTGGGATAACCCCTGAGAGGGGAGCTCCATCCCTCACAGGAGGAGGGGAACCCAACCCCGTCCCTCTAGAGGAGGGCCAACCCCTGAGAGGGGGAGTCCCATCCCTCACAGGAGGAAGGGTGCCCCCATTCCCCTAGATGAGGGGCAACCCCCAAAGGGGTGTACCTTGGGCTCAGCTGCTGACTTAGGTGTACTCTCTCCCTAAGGGCCAGGCAAGTGTGGCCCATCCTCAGTGGGAAGGGGTCGCCAAAGGCACACCTACCCCTGGGCTTGGGTGGGAACACCACCTTGTTCCTGGCTCTCATGTGTTCAGTGCCTGCCCAGGCCTGTGGTAGTAGTGTAGCCCCTGTGAGCCTTGCCCAGGTCTGCATGAGCTAGTGACATGAAGTTTTAGAGGGAAGGCTCTGGGGACTTCCACTATGACCCTGTTCTCATCACACCATTGACAGGACTCCACAGGGAGCCTGGCCAAGAGGCTGACCTGTGTACAGGTGCCCAGTGGGCTCAGAGGCACTATCTCTCTGCCTACCATCTTGGTCCTGGGCCCAGCCTGAGACTAGACTCCTTCACTTACTTGGAATTTCCTGCATGTCCAAGAGACTTCATATGTATTTGCACATCTAATGACCTCCAAACCTGTTGAGGAAAATTTAGAACAGTGGGAGCTGGTGCTCAGCTTCCTCAGAGGCTGCTGTAGAACTGTCCCAAAGGGGGTTCCTTGCTGCCTCCGGCCCATGGGGGCAGCTGAACTTAAGGTTGCTTGTGTGAATTTCCTGGGACACCAAATAAAACACAGACACACACTTTACCTTTAAACAAGCTTCAAGACAGCTCCTCCGCTCTTGGCCTCAAGTTCCCCAAATGGGTGAGTGAGGGATGTCACAAGAGGTAGGCCAGAGAGAGAGTGAGCTCATTCAGAAGTGAGCTTTTATTGGGAGGACGCTCATTCTTAGAAAGTTCCATCCAAAAAAAAAAAAAAAACTGAAGAAGGGGTGGAGTTACAAGGGACATGTGAGTGTAATTCAACCCAAGGGCTGTAGGGAGCCATCTATGTCTAAAGACAAGTCCTCAAACTTCCGGGACCGGGGCAATATCCAAGTCATTAAGAGATATAGTGACCATCACAGCCTCTCTACTCTGGGATGGAAGACATGAATCACTCAGAGCGGCACCCCACAGTTCCTAACAACCAGTGCATACTGGCTTGAGAGGCCAGGAAGCTTGCCTGCACCTGGACACGACATATTGAGCTGTCACTTGGGCTTAGCACAAACCCATCACCCCAGCGTATGGCTTAATCTCTTTCCCTCTCCTGTTTGGCCCACGGCCCAGCTGCACTAAGTGTGACAGGTTGCCAAGAGACCCAAGGAAATATCCACAGATGGTGTGCAAGACATGGGTGTATTTTTTATTTTGGTATCAGGAATTGAACCCAGAGACATTTTACCACTGAGCCATATCCCCAGCCCTTTTTTTTATATTTTATTTAGAGCTAGGGCCTCTTAAGTTTGCTGAGACTGTCTTTGAACTCACGTTCCTTCTGCCTCAGCCTCCTGAGCCTTATAGGTATGTGCCACTGTGCCCAGGGATATCAGTGTATTGAAAGCTGCTCTTGGGGAAGGTCCAGGGCAGAAGGCAGGACAGGCAGCACCCACCCCTGCAATTCCATCCTTTCCTCTCTTTGTCCAATGGCAGGTGGCTGGACAAGAGGAACTTGTCATCTCCCTGGTGCCAACACCAGGCCAGTCACCCAGGGAGAAGGGTTTGTGGTCAGGTCACAGCAGTGATGTCATTAGAGTGCTTCATATGCTTTGATACCTGCATGATCAGCATCCAAAGAAGCAGCTGTCTGGTGTGTGTGCAAGAAAGAAGATCCTCCTGATAACACTAGTCGGCCCTATTTACCATGTGGACAGTCAGTGTCCCTTGGGATGGCATTTACCTGGACATTCTGGTCTGGGCTTAATGTGGCTTGGGAATAGACAAGGGCGTTTCAGGGACATGGTTTCTCACCATTCTCCATTTCATTAAGAAAGCACACTTCCCTCCTCTTCTCCATTGTTGGCCACATTCTTTCATCTTGATCTGGAACTGGGGAAACAGGGACCACAGGATCTGGCAGTCAGCCACACCTACCCTCTGTCAAGTCCACTCTTGAGCCTGGAGTCTGAGGGGAAAACAAAGATGGGGGATGAGACAGGCTGCAGGTGGGTCACCCACTGTACCCTTCCTCTCAGTTGCCTCTTCAAGCTCATGCCAAGAGAGGAAGTGGCCAGACGGGGTGGGGGAAGGGCTGCCTTCCCACAGTGGAGACAAGGCTTGAGGCTATGCTTCTGGGTAAGGGTGACAGAAGTGTCCTGGCTTTCTCATGGTGGGTATGGGGCCTCAACTGCCTTCCATTTGGCATCCTCTGAACCCCTATCAACCCATGCCCACCCTTGGCTTCATTCCAGACTGAGAACAGACTTGTGGGTGCTGAAGCATGGCCACACCACCATGAACCCCTTCTATGGCCCACTATGGCTGGTGGGGCACCAGTTAGCAATGAACCCTGAAAGAAAAGACAGAGCAGGTGGAGGCAGGTTTATATTCAAAGGAGTGGACTGAGCAAGAGAGCTGTGGTGTTCACACAGCTTTGGGTCCATGGTGCACATGAACCTGAATCCTCTTCACATGTTCTAGGAGGGTGATTGCAGGCACTTTGTGGTCTGGAACTGGCCTTGGAAAGGTCTGTCTTATTGCTGGAGAAGGTAGCTTGCCACTGGCCATGCTGGGTGTTTCAATGGGCATGTCCAGGGTCCTCCTCTATGTTCCAATGGGCCTCTACCTGAGGTTGGGTGTGTGAGGTCCTCATAGCTGGAATGGGAAGCCAGCAGCCCAAGTGCTCATGGCACCCAGTTTACTCTGGCCCTAGCCCTATTTCTCCTGGGAGCCTCCAAGTCTGTCCTGGGGCCTTTGCTGTGGTCCTTAGGGGTCAGTAGGCTCTCCCAGGCCTCTTTGGTGGCATGCTTTTAGACCCTGTGCCTTCTGGCTCTTGGTAATGGCATGGAGAAAGGGCTGCCATCAAATGCCAGAGCCAGCCCAGGAGACCCTATGAGGTCCCTGGAAGGCCTGAGGATAGGCCTGGCCAGAGTTTGACAGGACCACTCTGCACTTGGGTTGGCCAGACCTGACTGTGAAGCTGGGCAGTCCCAGGGGCCCATCTCCCAGTTCTCCAAGCAACTTAATAAGGCTGAGGAACAGTCACCAGGAAATGAGGGCAGAGGGGAAATGAGCACAGAGGATACACAGGACTTGAATGACTTGTGCCATCCAGCCCTGGACACCTCACACAGTCTTCCCTCAGGGAGTGAGGAGTGCCAGCAACAGGGTCTAGAACCCAGGCTGCCACTGTGGCCTGCCCTGCTGCTTATCAACACCCTGGGCCTCCCCTTCCTCAATCATACGGTGCGACCCAATACCTGCCTCCTGGTAAACTGCCATCAGGCTTTGCTAACCCATTGACAGTCACTAAACAGGCCTGCTTTGTGACACCAAGGACAAGAACTACTGTGCTGCCTCACAGGTGAGGAAAAGAGGGCCAGCATGCATGTGATGGCTGTGAAGGGTCTCCAGAGGCCATGCCCTTTCTGTGGAACCCAGGATAGGGTCCCTTGAAGATAAAATAGGCCATGAGAAGCTGGAGTAGCCCTGCTGGGGACAGTACTTGGGCCAGATGTTTCTAGAGAGTTCCCACCAAGCCAGGAGTCCATCTCACCCTCCTCCGCCTTCAGGACCTCTCCTGTGTTCCCTGCCAGTCATGAGCCACAACACTGCAGCAGGGCAAGACCGGGCCTCTGGAAGCACCACCTGTGGGCAGCTTAAGTGTCCCCTGGTGCTCAACTCTCTTGCCCTGGTACAGATGGCCTGGAGTGTCCCAGAGTCCTGCAAATGTTCTTGATAGTGGATGACAGCCTAGAGGAGACAGAACTCAGTGACATGTGCTGGCTGGTTCTGAGCCAGACTCTGGACAAACTCTATCTGCCCCACAGCCTGGGGAGGCTCTCACACCTCCCACAGAAGCCCAGACTTCCAGATATTAGGAACAGCCACCACTGGTGTGTGGGTGACAGGGATGCCAAGAACCTCAGTGTTGAGGTCCTGACATGAAGGAAGAGGGTCCTAGGGTCCTCCCCACATGAGCAGCTCTGCCCAGTTTTACTGGGGACTTCAATCTCTTCGGAGGACTTCCAGCAGAACTAGTCTGTCCTTCCAACTAGTATCACCTGTGACTCCTGCCATCTCTAGAAAGTTCAGCAAGGTTACCTTTTACCAGAGTGAAAGAGGGCTTGTGGGTTGCAGGTGGAGATTGGGACAACCCAGGTGGAGAGGAATATGAAACAGGGCTCAGTCCCAAGTGGGACTCTGGCCTCAAGAAGGCCCTCAATCCTGGCTCAGATGGGTTTAGCTGACCTCTGGGGCCTCGTGACTCATGGGCAGGAGCAGCTAATCTCCAGATGGCTCCTGCTTCAGTTAGTGGGGAAATAGGTGGGGTGGGCGGTGGCTGTCTGGCAGGCAGCAGCCCAGCGTGGCAGGAGCACTTGCACCTGGCACTGGCAGAGCAGCAGCATCTATGATCAGGGGCCCACCAGAGCAGCAGGAAGGAGACCCAATTCCAAGACCCTCTCTCACGCTATCTAGGAGGGCTGAGAGGCCAGTGGGCTCAGGAAGAAAATGTCGAGCCTATAGGACCCTGACCCATTCCAGCAGGTGGCTTGTCTCTGAAGTGTGGGTCCAGGACTTGCTGGGCTCTTCTTCAGCTCAAGGCACATGACCCTGCCTATTCCTAGGTGGTCGAAGTACATTTCATGTGGCTGACCCCTCACCTACAAGAACATAAGGCCACTCTATGGTAAGTTGAGAAGAGGACAGAGGCCTGCCCGGCAGGTCTGGGAGAGCACAACCCAGAGTTCTAGGGCTGAGGGCCTCTGTGAATCTCCTTGTTTTTTTCTCATTATGCCACTGGGAAAGAATGGAAGAGGAAAGGCATCTTAGGGCTGATGACACACTCAGGTTTGACAGCCTATGTGCCTAAGACTCCAGCAACACCCTGGATGGGGAGAGAGCAAGGCTCTTGCTGGTGGACACCTACAAGCCCACTCATCCACCACCTCTTGGCACATCTGCCCCAGGAGCCTGTGCCTGGTGGTATGCAGGCTGCTGCTGCCACCTGGAGGCCATTCTGTACACCTGCAACGAGGCCAAGGCAGGACTGAGGCCCACTCAAGTGTGTGTAGCCTGTGGCCCCTTTTCTGGGTGGCTACCTCCACCAGTTCAGCACAGGCTATAGGAAGGCAGGAAACATAAGACAGCAGGGAGGCTTCTGGGCCCTCTCCCCCTCCCCTCAGCAGTCTCCAGGGCTGGGCTGTGGAAGGCAGGGACTCAGGTACAGACCATGCCCCCAGCTCCTCCCAAAGGCCCAAGGGCCTGGTAGCACACAAGGAGCTGCTGCCTGTAGAAGGCAGATCTGCAGCCCCGCATACTGGCTCTGAGTCCCTGCAATGAGGTCTGCAATCTGAAAGCTTAAGACACAGACTGGCTCCTGGTTTTATACCTCTCTGATCTGGCTGAGCTGCCTGAGCACATCAACGTCCTCTCTGCCCTGGGGCTTTTGCAAATACTGTTCCTGAGCCAGGATTTCTCTCTTCCTGAGGATGGCTTCTCTTGGGTTTTCACATTATAGCTTCTGTGAAACATATATTAGTATGTGACTGGTGTCCCCTCATCATGACTATGAAGGTGAGCCATGGGCATTGTGTGCTCAGCTGCAGGCTGAGTTCCTTCTCAGCTGAGGCAACTGGCTCATCAGAGAGCTGATCCCCTGACCCCTGAGCACCAGTTTAGGTGCTGGGTACCTGGCATAGCCACACCCTGGAGTTCCTGATGCCAACATGAGCCTTCCTCAGCACTCACCCCCAGTGTTCCTTCAAGGGCCTCCAGCTGAGGGC
Source organism: Urocitellus parryii (assembly GCF_045843805.1). Classification (NCBI taxonomy): domain Eukaryota; kingdom Metazoa; phylum Chordata; class Mammalia; order Rodentia; family Sciuridae; genus Urocitellus; species Urocitellus parryii. The sequence goes on along the minus strand of NW_027551761.1, from coordinate 1,522,571 downwards.
TACTGGTGGAGCACTCTGCCATTAAAGCTGACATCAAATGATCCTCCAGACAACCTGGTACCCAGGTGCAGGAGGCTCAATTAAAGGAGAAGCTGAGTGTTAGGCTAAGTAGCTTCTGAGGCACAGGCAGGAAATCTCAGGTAGAATCCTAGGAACTCTGCATCCTTCTGTCTACCTTCCTGCCTCTAGGGCCCAATATGTCCACACCAGGCTTCCCAGCAAGGGGCTCATGGACTTGCCCTCAGCCCAGGGTCATATTGTCCTCAAACCACTGCTCTGTGACTCCAGCTCAGCTGACAAATGGTGAGAAGTGGAGGAGCATGTGCTGAATCCCGCTTGGCACAAGGACTCTGGGATCCAGAACCTGTAGCAGCATCAGATCAGGCACACGGGTGCTTCCAGGCTCATCTTGTGGCCCAGAGAGGCTTGTTGCTGTGTCTATGGCTCTTAAGGGCCTACAGCATGGAAAGGAGGTCAGAGCTGCAGGAACACATGTCCCTAGGTCCAGGTCAGCCACAGGGACTGGAGGCTCTGATGAGATCCTTGGTGGTAGCAGGGAGTTCTTGGACTACCAGCCTTAAGGCTCCTTCCCGGTGCCCGTCCCTGGGCAGGGTGAGTGTGTGTGTTGGCATCAGAGGGTCTGAGGTGCATGCGTGCAAGTGCATGCAGTGCCTCTGACCTGGCAGAGTAGAGTGAAGACCCAGGCCAGTCATCATTCCCAGGACAGTTCCAGAACTTCCAATCAGAGGATGCATCTCCCTCAGCCTGCAGGAGCTGAATCTGGAAAATGAAGAGAAAACTTGCAAGAACCATATTTTCTTGGTGAAGGGCTGAGGCAAGCCCCTTCCTCTTTAAAACCCAGTCACAAGCCAGGAAAGGAAAGGGACCTCTCCTGGATGATACTATACCTAAGCAAAGCCATCTGCTCAGACAGCCCTGAGTGAGCCCAAGGCCCCCATCTGACCTGACAACAGGGGCTTTGATATGAGCAGCAGCTCACCTGGGACCACAGCACTGGTAAGTAGAGGAGTGGGCCAGGGCACACAGGGCCACCCTGGCAGCAGGCTGTGACCAGGACTCAGCTATTAGCTTCCTTCTGCTTCCTCCCTACTGGGAACTTGGACATGTGTGTGTCACCTCCACACTTTCCTCTGGAGGGGAGAGGATGGGCCCAGTGTGGGTCACATTGTCCTGGGAAGGGTCTGGACCGCCATGTCCTCCACTGATGTTTATGGAGTGCTCCACACAGGCTCCTCTGCCGGAGGAAAGGACAGTTGGGGTCTTTGCTCTCAGAATGTGCTGTGCAATAGAAGAGCCAAAGTGTTAATGTCACCTCCCCTGTGCATGCTGCAGGGCCAGAATAGGGAGGTGCAGTGGTGAGAAAAGGTGTGGATGCAGTCACAGGCAGGAGCAGTGGTCCAGAGTCTGGCACCTGGGATGGCATAGGGGTGACTGGGAGACATAACCTACAATAATCTACATGAGTGTGGCAGCAGCACAGAGGTGGAGATGGAAGAGGCAATCATAGCACAGGGAGGAGTCCAGGGCCTCAGGGATTGCAAGCCACAGGCTGGGATTCACCACCCAGGGCTACATGGAGAGAGGCACCAGAGAACACCAGGTGTGCTTTACTCCAGGCCAGGATTCAGGGACACAGAGGTGTCTGGGAGGTAGCTGACCCATTCTTCCCATCCCCAGGACCATTCCAGGCACCTGCTGGCTGGGCCCAGGTTGTCCGGGCCTCCCTACCGTCTCCTTGTGCAGTGCACTCTTCTCCAGCATGTCTACCTATAGGAGTTTCTTGGCCACTCCAGTGCAGGGCAGCTTTGTGAAGACGCCAATATAGCAGGCCACTCCAAAGCTTGGCAGTGGGCAGAGGAGGGTGAACTGGGGCAGTGGGGTTGGGCAGCACTAAGCCATGCAGTCTGGAGGTGGGCCCAGGATGGGGGATGAACAGAATCTCACCATCTGCAGACCAGCAGAGAACTCAGGGGCCGGACTCCAAGACCCTCTGTGCCCTGACTTCATGGGTGAGGTTGGGGCAGGCCCAGCAGCCTAATCAGTATGCTCACACCACGTCACCCTGTTCTTTCTTTCATTTTCTGGCAATTTCCCTCTTCCTCTCCCCTTTGCTGCTACCCTCGGGCCTATGCATATGTTCCCATGGCCTGGGTGCCCATGCCCAGGAGCAGCCTGCTGGTCCCAGGACTAGCATCCAGATCAACATGAGTTTACCCTTTGGTTTTGGGGCTATGGGGTTCAAGGGCAGTCGCCAGGATGACCATCAACCTAAGTACCCTCCTGGGCCATGGTACCTGCATCTGCAGGAAATGGCACTCCTGTCTGATTATGGACAGAGGACAGACTGTCCAGCTCAGGGACGGTGGTGAGGGGGCTCCCTGAGCTCAAGCCCTATGACTTTTCACAGTGGCTAGGTTGGCACTGGACTATGATACTGGAGATGGGCCAGTGTAGGGTACTGTGGGGAAGAGAAGGGATATGTAGTAAAGGCTGGGTGAAAGGGGGACTCTTCTCTGGGTGGGGGATATGTCCTGTGGTTTCACTGCCGATGATGAAAATGAGTCCAGAAAGGAGTCATCCAAGCCTGGATGGCAGCAGAAGCTCTTGCATGGGGTCAGACATGCCCTCTTCTGGTCTTTCCCAGTGCCCACTCTGACCTTTCCTTTTGGAGAGCAAGATTACCTCAGTGGTGGAACACCCCCATTTTCACCCAGAAACAGGACCTACAGAGCCACAGGGAATCACATCAGCTAAGCTGACCCTCACTCCTCAGGTTGGGCTTGTGGGGCAGAAAAAAGGGGAACTGCCACAGGGGTCCAGCTTTCAGAAAATCCTCTTCTTTTCTGACTATGAGCAGTGGTGGCTTTTGGGGGGTCTTCCCTCCCCCAGGCAAAAGCAGAGGGTCCACTTCCTGCCCCTGGGAGGAAGTACCTGTCTTGGGCATGAGTCCTGGCTCCTTCTCTTATAGCAACTGTACCAAATCCACCAGAAAGGGCAACTCTTGGAAGGCCAAAAAAGGCCTGTCACATAGGAGGCCATCAGGCTACCCATTCAGCTCTCTTCATACACCACCTGCCACCAGGCATGCAGGTCAGCAGGACCCCAAGGCCACCTGCTTCCTGCCTCCATTTGCTCTGCCCTATTGCTCAGTTCACCATCAATAACCAACCTCCCCTCTCTGCCCGACCCATGGCTCCCTTCTCTGCCTCACCCAGAGTTGGGGTGTGCAAGATAACCTTCCCTGCAAATGGCGGTGAGGACTGAATGCAATGTCATTTTGTAACGGGTTCACTTAATGCTTTGACTATATACCTTATTGCCTTGAAACTTACATTTTTTTTTCCAAAACTTCTTTTCCCTGACCTTTATCCTCCTTGATCTCTCTTCCCTAATCTCATTTTTCTCTGAATCACCTCTTTAAAAAAACCCTATTTCCCATGATGGGCAGAATCACTGGCTCTGGGACAGGAGTCCCTTGGGTTTCTCCTTTGCAAGCAAAGCAATAAAACATCTTCATTTTTCTCATGACTTTGTCTTTGTTATTGTATTGACATTGAGGATGAGGACTGAGCTTCTGGTTACAATTTCAAAGGTGCCCACCTGGGACCTGGTGTGTATGACACCCAACCACTCTTCCCAGGAGCTCTTCTAAGGGCAGTGGCTAGCCTCACCCCTGCTTGCCCCTTGCCCTTCTGGGGCTCCTTGTAAGTCAACCCTGGCTCCTCCACCATATGCAAGGCCACTGGAGGCTCAAAGACAAGGCCCAGGAAGGCACTAGCACAAAGGCAGCATTGCGTGGACACAGGGATGGGAGGGGAAAACCAGGTCTCCTGGAGGCCGTAACAGTGAGGTGTCAACACTGGCTTTATGAAAAGACCTCTGATCATCTAGAAGGGTGGGCATGCCCTCAGAGCTAGGAAATCAGAGAAAATAGGGGTTTCCAAGGACAGGAGAACTTGGAGACACTGAGAGAGGAGGGGAGTGCACACTGGTGTCGAGCTGCGGGGACAGGAGATAACTGATTGAAGGCCCTTGCACACATGCTGCCAGGAGGTGTGGAGGACAGAGGGTCCAGATGGCCCAGGCTTTCTGGAATGGCTGGCAACTACCCAGAGAGCTTTTAAAGTTCAGCTCCCTTATTTAGGGCTCCTTTTCTCTGGCAAACAGACTGTTTTAAAACCCAAAAGACCCTACCCCACAATGGAAGAGGGTATCTGGTTATAGCCTGGTAGAGCGTATAGGTCAACCTCTGCCTAGAGCACATGAGAGTGGAGTCTCTTAACTCTGTCTTTTCATTAGTCTCTCTGGCCTGGGCTACTTTGCAGGCTGGTCTGTTTCATTCCCCACCAGGGGGCACAGTGACATCTGAAATAGGCTCCTCTTATGTCATGGGCATGGGAAATGAGAGGGGGCTTTCCTTTCTTGCTCACTGGTTTTTGGAGCTTGTGTGGAGAAATTGTAATTTAAGCAACCACCATCAACCTATGGGGACACAGGATGCCCCTTATGTCCCTGTGGAAAATCATCTGTAGATTTCAGCAGCCCAACCTGCTTGGGTTCACTAAGAATCACTTTCTCTTGTCTACCATTAGAGTGGACCCTCCGCATTTTGGGTTATTTTCAGGTAAGATTCTTACCATGTTACTGATAAAATGTCCAAGAGATAAATCCCAACCCTCTAGGCTAACAGAGAAGTCGGTTCTCTTGGGTGTGTTCAGTGCCAACCCAGCCTCAAAAGAGGAGTATAAATTGTGATTTAGGAGCTATCACCAAGAGATCTGGAGGATTCAATAACAAAAATGGAGGTGGGTTCTAGAGAATGTATGTATAGTAGGACCCTGGGACTTCCAGCCTCCAGAACTGTTTATAAGGCACTGTTTATAACTGTTTATAAGGTCTGAGGCATTCTGCTATAGTAGTCCAAATGGACTAAGACAAGGGTGCAGGGGGCCACTCCTGGACTTGTTGGATGAGGAGGCTCACTAGAAGAAGCAAGTCTAAACTGGGTCCTAAGAGAGAAGTGGGAGCTGGCCAGGCACAGCATGGTGTGTGAGGGAGTCAAAGCTGATCTGAATGGGATATGGGTGTGGGGAGTGGGGTGTGGGAAGGATAGTAGTGGTGGGAGTCCAGCCTACATGGTCATACCAAGCAGAGAACAGATCACAAAGGGCCTTCAAGCTACTGTCAATAAGTATGAACTTGAATTGCCTTTAGGTCACAAAAAGGACACTGACGTACTGTAAAGAGGACTTATGGTGACATGATCTCACTTTTATTTTTTTCAGGCAATCACTGTCCTAGCCCTGGGCACCAAGAAGAAAGACTTGGGATGGGGAGCCCATGACAATTCGGCTGGCTTAGTAACCTACAGAAGCAGAGATGGTGACACAAACAGGAAAGGGGCCAAAGGGAAGCAGACAAGAAGGCAGATTCCAGCAAGACTGAAAAAGCCGAAAATATTGAGCTGACATCAGACAGGATGAGGGGAAGGGGAGAATCCAGGAAGGGACAGAGATTTCCAGCTTGGGCACCTCTGGGTGTGTGCTGCCTGTCACTGAGACTATGAGACCCCAAAGCTGAAAACCAGACTTGGAGGTAAACATCAGACTTGGTTCTTAGCAGTCATAGAATTCCCTTAGTCTTTATATTTTTATTTTATCCCCCTTCAAACACTTCTCACTTGTTAATGAAATTCGAGGAAAGGCGGGCTGGGGTTGTGGTTTAGTAGTAGAGCGCTTGCCTGGCACTGAGCCAGGTCCTGGGTTCGGACCCCCAGAACCGCAAAGAAGGAGCAATGGAAAGAAAGAAAATTCTACTACTTTGCTCCAGGTCTTCAGCCCCTGCCTGTCCCTCCGGGTTACCTCGGGCTCTGGAAAGCTGAACCATCAAGGAGGCACAGGCGCTGACACTGTCCCCTTTCACGAAGGACACCTCAAGCTCCATGAGAAGGCGGGGTCCTGCTGGGATGCCTCAGTGTCACGGACCACCAGGAGGTTTGCCCCCTGGAAGGACAACATCAGCCCCTCCAGGGCCCAGCGTGGACATGTTCCCTGTCTCGCACTGGAGTAGCACCCTCCCATATGCCTAGGACGGGGCCTGCCCCTGCCAACAGCGGGGCAGGAGGGCCACCAGGCTTGCAAGGGGTCGTACAGCCCGGTGCCTCCCCGCCTCTCCGCCCCGCACCTCCCATGGCCGCTGCCTAAGTCGGCTTGGGTCGCACTCCTAAGCCCTGCAGCAAGGCACTGCAGAACCTCATTTCCCAGCAGAGTCTTGCAGGCTGAAAGGCTTCACCCAGCGAGCAAGAACTTGTGTGCAGTAGGAGTCTTGGATGTCCAGATCAGTGTTGCCTCTTACCCCATGCTTCTCAATGTAATGGACATTTATTTACTTGGTGCTGTCTGTGCCTGGCGCTGTGCTAGGATCTGGAGTAGCAGATTCCTTGCATTATTTCACCAGGGACAGAGAGAGGGGTGAATAAATAGTGCAGCTGCAGAGGGCTGGGGTCATGGCTCAGTGGTAAAGCATTTGCCTAGCATGTATGAAGCCCTGGGTTCGATCCTCAGCACCACATAAATTAAATAAATAAATAGATAAATAAATAAAGGTATGGCATCCAACTACAACTAACAAATAAATAATAGTGCTGCTGCAACTAGTACTGACTGAAAATAATACCCCTGAGCTGGCTTTGGGTTGGGAAGGGCCTCATGTAGAGGTGATATTTAGAGGCGACCTGAAGGGTGAGTTTGAGAGAGCAGAGGGAACAGCAGGTCCTGAGATAGGAAAGAGGCTGATTATGTGAGTCACCGAAAGGCAGCCAGTGAGACTGAAGTATTGCAATTTAAATCATAGCAATATAATATTCTGAGAAGTCAGAAAGGTATATGCATAAGTCATGTAGTCTGAATACAGATTTCAAGAGGATAGGAAGATAAAGAACACTGCATTAGATTGGACTAACTAGTTTCAGGTTTGGGAAAGACTTCCTATAGCACCAACAACCAACAGTGCCTTGAAAGCAGGGCAAGTTCTCTTTGGGGAGAGGGTGTGTCCCATTTCTTGAGCACCCCGCCCCATGCCAGGCACTGTGCTGCTGTTTACCTACTCTAATTTCTCACTACAGAACTGGGAGGCATTTAGTATGTGAGAAAATGGAGGCTAAAAGAATTAAGTGTCTTTTCCAAGCTGGCAAACAAGAGAGCCAAGACCTGACTATGCTTAGGTCCATCTGGGCTGAGTTGTATCAGCCTGGTTGTGTTAAAGGTAGGGTTCTGAGGAAGTAGCTGTCCTGGGGATAAGGCTCCATGGTGTCTCGAGGTACAGGTAGTGATAGGGAAGGAATACTGACCTTGGTGGGGCCATGTGAAAGGAAAGACAGCACACTGCAGACTCTGGAAAAAAGCATCCTCAAGAGCAGAGAGGGTTGTTGCATCACAGGGCCCTCCCCAGTTGGCTCTCTGAAGCACTCCACCAGCTGAGAAGGAAGCAGGCTCCATGTCCCTACGGGGAAGGTATGAGTTTTGCTAGCATTTTCTCTTAGGAGAAAGCACTCGTGCTTGTTTTTTCCAACTAGAAATCCCAGGATTTTGAATGCTTGAACATATGTTTAGTGAACTTGAAGGGGTCAGAACATTGCAGAACACGATGTGAGTGCCAATTGCTGCTTGAACCACTGGTGCCCAGTTCCAGGCCTCAGGGCTTATGTCCCATGGAGCACTCTGCATGTACTTTTACACGGCATCCTCACTCGGTGCTTCTGGCATCACATCAGAGATGCTTTCCATGTGCACACTGGGGCAAGTTGGCATGCCAGAACTTGGGCAAGTTTGGCTGGGCCTTTTAAACTGATGTTTTGCTCACAGTGCTCATCAGTGGAAGTTTGTTTTTTAAGTCAAAATTGCCTTAACATCTAGGAACAGCTGAAGGATCCCATGACTGTCTCCCTTAACAAGTGGCAAAATCCCCTAAGTGTTAAGGATGGAAAGGGCTTGAGGGCAATGACTTGAAGTTCTATTTCTTTCATTGTCTTTATTTCCTGTTACCAGGACGTCTTCTCCATCCTACAGCCTGACTCACTGAGTTCATTCTTACTCCTTGGTAGCTGGGGCTTTGCTGTTTCAGTGATGTCCCTTTAAGCAGAAGATACTCCTCCCATGGCTGAGTATTAAGCTTTTTCTACTGTGGACAAGTTGTTCTGCTGTTGTTCTGTCAAGTAGAAGTTTACCATCTCACATTCTAGAGTGTACTCTTCATTTCTGAACCATCCACTTCATGAATACTTCTGCAAGGATATTTCCACAAAAACCCACATCTGTTCTCATAGCCTAGCTGAAGTCTTCATGCCATATACAGTAGCATGGCCCCCAAAGAGAGGGATCCTTTAGCAGCAGAACTGAATTTTATCAAAATAACATTAAAAGTATAATGAAATTTACCTATGCTACCCAGTGTATTTTTTTATAAATCATGCTAAATATGATAGTTAAGGCTTTGAAAGCATAGCATACAAAGTAAAACATCTTATTTAAAAAACAATTCATACAGTGAGGAAAAAATGCTCAGGCCAAAGAGAGGAAAAAAGTCTTCACACCAAGGATTTACTTGACACAGGATTCCACCTATGAAGGTGTGGCAGTGAGGAACAGATTGGGTTTGAGTGCCACTGCTGGTCCTGGCAAGGTGCACTCCACTCCCAGGCATCTAAGGCCAAAGTACTCCTGCTCCTATGTGTCAGGCTTCTAGTAGGAGGGGGTGGGGTTCTGCATAGTCTGGAATGTTCATCACAACTCACTAAATGCAAGCACATGTTCTGTGAAAGGAGCTACAACCTGAGGTCTGTCACTGCACTTCCTTCATCAGACACTGTGAGAACCATTCATGGAAATGGAGTGCATTGTTTTTTCTGCACCTGCCTTTGGAGGTGTGCACAGGGCCTGTGCCAGGCAACCTTTTTTTTTTTTTTCAGTGCTATAGTTTGAACCTATGGCCTTGTGAAGCAAGCACTCTACAACTGAGCTGTGCCCTTTGCCCTAGTTTTTTATTTCTGTAGTTCAAAAGTACACAGGCCAGATTTCAAATTGATTGGGTCCCTAATTTATCTGGAATGTAAATGAAACACATGGCCTCCATTGTGCAGTGGCTGCTGTCCTGATCTCACTGCAAATGGATGCTGAGCTGTGAGAAACAGGAATTTATCTGGAGGTCCAGGATATCAAAGTGGGTTTCAAAAAAAGAAAAAAAAAACTTACAATGAAAAACACTGCATATGATCGAGGCAAGTTATTTTCCCTTTTTCAGAAATGGAACTGGTTTTTTATTTGCTTGGAGGCTCAGTGGTTGATGGCATGGTTGAAAATCAAAGAAAGGACCAAGAATGCACATACCCAGTGCTTACTCCTCATGGCATCTCAAAGAGCCTACCTCTGATCCAAGCTAACATTGAAAATTTTCATTTAGAATCTCAAAATATGAGAACTGCAAGGTGCTTTGGCTGTTAGTCTACTTCAGTTTATTCACAGGGGAACCAAAACCTTAGCAGTATCCCAAGTCCTGTGCTCTTCACAGAGTTGTTGGCTCTGATGCTTTGGAATCTGGCAGTGACTTACAGTGGGGTCTGGGTTGGCTTTTGTTCTGGTGGCCTTAAGGCATGTGCAGATGCCCTGGCTTTCCTCATATTAGTGAGAAGACAAAGAGTGTGGTGCTTTTTTCACATCTTGAAACCCAAGAAATATGAGCACAGTACTCAGAACTTAAGATTCTCTTCTGTGTGTGCAGAATAGAATAGAGAAGAAAAGAGACCAACAACCCTGCATTCTGCCTCTGTGTGGCAATGTGAGGAAGCACAAGGAAGAGGCTGCAGGCCTGACAGAGGTCATTGCTGGGAGTGACCCCTATTGTGACTCTTCATTTCTGGTGCTCCTTGAATGAACAGGAAGGTGGTTGATTACTAGTTTCAAGTAACTGATCTTCTCATTGCTTAATATTCATAACTTAACATGAAAGTTCTGGAATCTGCCTGTGTTCCAGAAACAGCGTGGCTCTCAAAAAATCCATCGATCAGCACTGCGACCATCCGTGCAGAAATCAGAGCCTCTGGGCTCAAGTCAGTCTCCGGACCCAAAGCCCAAAGTTCTAGCCCACACACAGCTCAGAAGCGGCTTAGCAGAATCATCTATCAGAACCTCTATAGAACTCTAGACTACACACCACTTCCACACAGGTCACATGGCTGCTAGCACAAGGCCATTACCCAGCTCCCCCCACATCAGCTGCGCTGGAAACAGACCATCTCCATCTTGGAAAACCTTCGTCACCATTTTGTGGTGGGTGTGGCTATCAGATCCTATAGCCATTTAGCAGGTGATGTATTGTTGATATTGGGATCTGTTAACATTGTCTTTATCCACAAAAGAGAGATCTTGGGACCCTATAAGAACACTACAAATCTATAGAGTAAAAACAATAACACACCAGATCCACAGAGTTGGAAAGGAAGACACATGAGCATCATGAAAAGACAAGGGAAGAAAGTACCACCAACAAATCAAGAAAATACAACATTAGAAGAAATGGTAGCTATAGCAGAAAAAAATGACAGAGAAAGATTTCAGGATATACATGGTTAAAATGTTTTGGGATCTCAAAGACGATGTAAGAGAACAATTACAGGCAGTGAAATATCACTTTGACAATAAGCTACATAAACAAATCTAAGAAGCAAACGATCACTTCAACAAGGAGATAGAGGTTATACAAAAAATCTTTGAAATTAAAGAAATAATAAACCAAATTAAAAACTCAAATGAAAGCAACACCAATAGAGTAGCCCACTTAGAAGATAGGACATCAGACAATGAAGATTAAATAAATAATCTTGAAAAGAAAGTGGACCACACAGCAAAAATGATAAGAAACCATGAGCAGAACATTCAAGAAATATGGGCTAGCATAAAAAAGAGAAAATTTAAGAGTTATTGGGAAACAGAAAGGCATAGAGGTCCAAACCAAAGGAATGAACAATCTATTCAATGAAATAATATCAGAAAACTTTCCAAACATGAAGAATGAATTGGAAATGCAAATTCAAAAAGCCTATAGGATGCCAGATGTACAAAATCACAACAGACCCTTTCCAAGGCACATTATAATGAAAATGCCCAACATACAGAATAAGGAGAGAATTTTAAAAGCCACAAGAGAAATGAATCAGATTGCATATAAGGGAAAATCAATTAAGATAATGGCAGATTTTTCAACACAGACCTTAAAAGCTAGATGATCCTGGAACAACATATATCAAGCTCTGAAAGATAATGGATGCCAACCAAGAATCTTGTATCCAGCAAAATTAAACTTTATATTTGAAGATGAAATAAAAACCTTCCACAATAAACAAAAAATAAAAGAATTTATAGCTAGAAAACTGGCACTACAAAACATCCTTGGCAAAACATTTCATGAAGAGGAAATGCAAACCAGTAATGAAAATCATCAGAGGGAGGTAGTACAGTAAAGGAAAAACTAATCAAAGAAGAAAACTAATTCAAGTTAAATAACAAAAATAAACAAATATGGCTGGAAATACAAACCATGTCTCAATAGTAACCCTAAATGTTAATGGCTTAAACTCACCAATCAAAAGACAGGCTAGCAAATTGGATTAAAAATAATAAGATCCAACAATATGCTGCCTCCAGGAGACTCATGTGATAGGAAAAGACATACACAGACTAAAGTTGAAAGGTTCCATATAATCATAACACTCACATAGACTGTGAAAGCAAGCAGGGGTTTCCATACTCATATAAAATAAAGTAGACTTCAAGCCAAGGTTAATCAAAAGGGATAAAGATGGACATTACAAACTGCTCAAGGGAAGCATACACCAATAAGACATAACAATCATAAATACATATGTCCCAAACAATGGTGAAACTATGTTCATCAAACAAACTCTTCTCAAGTTCAAGAGTCAAATTGACCACAAAACAATAATCTTGGGTGACTTTAACATACCTCTCTAGCCACTAGATAGATCTTCCAAACAAAAGTTGAATAAAGAAACTACAGAACTCAATAATAACACAATTAATAACTTACACTTAACTGACATATATAGAATACTTCAACCTGCATCAAGCAAATACACTTTTTTCTTAGTAGCACATGGATCCTTCTCTAAAATAGATAATATCCTATGCCAAAAAGCAACTCTTAGCAAATACAAAAAAGTAGAGATACTACCATGCATTTTATCAGGTCATAATGGAATGAAATTGTAAATCAATGACAAAATAAAACATAAAAATTTCTCCATCACCTGGAAACTAAACAATATGATACTGAATGAACAATGGGTCACAGAAGACATCAAGGAGGAGATTAAAAAATTCCTAGAAGTAAATGAGAACATAGACACAACATATAGAAATCTCTGGGACACTGTGAAAGCAGTACTCAGAGGAAAATTCATTGCATGGAGTTCATTCCTTAAAAGAAGAAAATGTCAAGAAATAAACGACCTCACATTTCATCTCAAAGCCCTAGAAAAAGAAGAACAAACCAGCAGCAAAAGCAGTAGAAGGCAATAAATAATTAAAATTAGAGCTGAAATCAATGAAATTGAAACAAAAGAAACAATTGAAAAAATTGACAAAACAAAAAGTTGGTTCTTTGAAAAAATAAATAAAATTGACAGACTCTTAGCCACTCTAATGAAGAGAAGGAAAGAGAGAACAAAAATTAAGAGTATACGTGATGAAAAAGTTAATATCACAACAGACACTACAGAAATACAGAGGATAATTAGAAATTATTTTGAAATCTTATACTCCAATAAGATAGAAGACATTGAAGGCATTGACAAATTTATTAAGTCATACAATTTGCCCAGATTGAGTCAGGAAGATATGCACAATTTAAACAGACCAATATCAAGTTAGGACATAGAAGAAACCATTAAAAAGCTTACCAACCAAGAAAAGTCCAGGACCAGATGGATACACAGCCAAATTCTACAAGATTTTTAAAGAAAAACCAATACAAGTACTCTTCAATTTATTCCAGGAAAGAGAAAAAGAGGCAGTAATTCCAAACTCAATCTATGAGGCCAATATCACCCTGGTCTCAAAACCAGGCAAAGACACATCAAAGAATGAAAACTTCAGACCAATATCTCTAATGAACATAGATACAAAAATTCTCAATAAAATCCTGGCAAATCGAATAGAAAAACATCAAAAAGATTGTACACCATCATCAAGTGGATTCACCCTAGGGATAAAGGTTGGCTCAACATATGGAAATCAATAAATGTAATTCACCACATCAATAGACTTAAAGATAAGAAGCATGTGATCATCTCTATAGATGCAGAAAAAGCATTTGACAAAATATAGCACTCCTTTATATTCAACATACTAGAAAAACTAGGGATAACAGGAACATATCTCAACATCATAAAGGCTATCTACGCTAAGCCTCAAAACAACATCATTCTAAATGGAGAAAAATTGAAGGCATTCCCTCTAAAAACTGGAACAAGACAGAGATGCCCTCTTTCACCACTTCTATTCAACATAGTTCTTGAAACACTGGCCAGAACAATTAGATGAAAGAAATCAAAGGGATATGTACAGGAAAAGAAGAACTTAAATTAGCACTATTTACTGATTATGTGATTCTATACCTAGAAGGCCCAAAAAACTCCATCAGAAAACTTTTAGAACTAGTAAATGAATTCAGCAAAGTAGCAGGATATAAAATCAATATCCATAAATCAAAGGCATTTCTGTATATCACTGACAATACTTCTGAGAAGGAAATGAGGAAAACTACCCCATTCACAATAACCTCAAAAAAATAATATATTTGGGAATCAACGAAAGAGGTAAAAGATCTATACAAAGAAAACTACAGAATCCTAAAGAGAGAAATCAAAGAAGACCTTAGAAAGATCTACCTTGCTCTTGGATAGGCAGAATTAATATTATCAAAATGACCATACTACCAAAAGCACTATACAGGTTTAATGCAATTCTGAACAAAATCACAATGGAATTCCTAATAGAAATAGAAAAATAAATCATGAAATTCATCTGGAAAAATAAGAGACCCAGAATAGCTAAAGCAATCCTTAGCAGGAAGAGTGAAGCAGGTGGCATCACTATACCAGACCTTAAACTATACTACAGGGCAATAGTAACAAAACAGCATGGTACTGGCACCAAAATAGACTGGTACAACAATGGTACAGAATAGAGGACACAGAAATTAACCCCAAAATTACAATTATCTTATATTAGACAAAGGTACCAAAAACATGCACTGGAGAAAAGATAGCCTCTTCAACAAATGGTGCTGGGAAAACTGGAAATCCATTTGCAACAAAATGAAATTAAACCCCTACCTCTCACAATGCAAAAAACTTAACTCAAAGTGGATCAAGGACCTAGGAATTAAACCAGAGACTCTGTGTCTAATTGAAGAAAAAGTAAGCCCTAATCTTCATCATTTGGGATTAGGGCCCAACTTCCTTAATAAGACTCCTATAGCACAAGAATTAAAACCAAGAATCAATAAATAGGATGGAATCAAACTTAAAAAAAGTTCTTCTCAGCAAAAGCAACAATCTGTGAGGTGAACAGAGAGCCTACATCCTGGGAGCAAATTTTTACCCCTCATACATCAGATACAGCACTATTCTTTAGGATATATAAAGAACTCAAAAAGCTAAGCACCAAAAAAACAAATAACCTAATCAACAAATGGGCCAAGGACCTGAACAGATACTTCTCAGAAGAGGATATACAATCGATCAATAAATACATGAAAAAATGCTCATCATCTCTAGCAATCAGAGAAATGCAAATCAAAATTACTCTAAGATATTATCTCACTCCAGTCAGAATGGCAACTATTATGAAGACAAATAACAATAAGTGTTGGTGAGGATGTGGGGGAAAAGGTACACTCATACATTGCTGGTGGAACTGAAAATTGGTGCAGCCAATATAGAAAGCAGTATGGAGATTCCTTGGAAATCTGGGAATGGAATCATCATTTTATCCAGCTATCCCACTCCTCAGTCTATACCCAAAGGATACTACAGGGACACAGCCACATCAATGTTTATAGCAACTCAATTCACAATAGCTAAACTGTGGAGTCAACCTAGATACCCTTCAGTGGATGAATGGATAAAAATAATGTGGCATATATACACAATGGAATTTTACTCAGCAATAAGAGAATAAAATCATGGCATTTGCAGGTAAATGGATGGCATTGGAGAAGATAATGCTAAGTGAAGTTAGCTAATCCCCCCCAAAAAAACAATGCCGAATGTTTTCTCTGATATCAGGAGGCTGACTTATAATGGGGTAGAGAGGGGGAACATGGGACAAATAGATGAATTCTAGATAGGGCAGAGGGGAGGGAGGGGAAGGGAGGAAGAAGGGGATTAGCAAGGATGGTGGAATGTGATGGACATCATTACCCAAAGTACATGTATGAAGACATGAATTGGGTGTCAACCTACTTTATATACAAACAGAGATATGAAAAATTGTGGTGATTATGTTTAATAAAATTGTAATGCAACAAAATTACATGTATATAGACATAAATTGGTGTGAACATACTTTATACAAAGGTATGAAAATTTGTGCTCTATATGTGTAATAAAAATTGTAATACATTCTGCTGTTGTGTATTTAAAAAAAATAAAATCAATAAAAAGTAAAAAAAAAAAATCCATCAGCTGGCACAGTGCATGCTGGCCTTGAATTCAGTGCTATGCCAACACTGTCTTTCCAGCTGCCCTTGAGGCACAGTGGAGGAGAGGGGAGCTATGTCCCCAGCATATAAAGAGACAGAGTAGAGAGTCCTATTTTGCTTGCTGGTCCTGTTTCTGTGCAACTGCCACTTTCCATACAGAGACGCAGCTGGACAGCAGTATCTCTTCTGGGAACTGGGATTCCATTTCTGGAAGAACTTCGCTCTCTTTGGTTTCCATGTAACTCACCAGAGTGTCCCTCAGGCTGCAAAATCAGGCACAAGAGACAGTGTTTAGAGCACTCAGGAGCCTATCAGCTCTCACTCTTTCCAGGACTGGGGTGCTAAGACCAGAAATACTGAGGGTCAGCTTCAGGTCAGCCAGCTGCCCAGTTCCTGAGCTGGACCTGGAGTCCTAGGCTCAAGGCTTCTGGGGGGTGGAGCTTCCTCGATGATGCTCAGCTAGGCCATTTCAGGCACTCCACTGATGGGCCTGTCTGGCTGCATCAGAAACAAAGCTTTGCCACTCAGAAAAAGGAAGGTGTTCCCTCTCATGGTTTTATCTTACCAAAGGTTGCAAATTCTCTAGGAAGGGGAACTTTACTGTACAGGCATGTGCCATACGGCCTGAGGGCAGAAACAGCAAATGTAGCCTGACTGTCCATCCAGAAAGCCAGTCAAGTGAAATACCTGCCTCATACCACACATAAAAGTGAACTGACTAATGAAAGAAATGTGCAATGTAGAACTATAAAAGCAGCAGGAGAAAACAGTATGGCTTAGCACCCTGGGAAGTGATAAGGAAGTATGTCCCTATGGCAGCTTTTTGGGGGGAGGCAGGGGAAGTATGGGGATTGAACTCAGGGATGCTTAGCCACTGTGCCACATTCCCACCCCCAACACTTTAAAAGAAATATATTTTTAGTTGTAGATAAATGCAATAGCTTTATTTTGTTTATTTATATGTGATGCTAAGGAGCGACCCCATTGCCCCACACATGCTAGGCAAGTGTTCCACCACTGAGCTACAATCCCAGCCCACATCTCCACCCCTTTTCAATATTTTATTTAGAGATAGGGCCTTGCTGAGTTGCTTAGGGCCTTGCTAAGTTGCTGAAGCTGGCTTTGAACCTTCAATCCTCCTGATCTCCTAAGATTACAGACACGCACCACTGCACCCAGCCCCACAGAGGCTTTATGAAAAAATCCTATCAATTGACTTCTTACTTCTATCAATTGTAACATGTAGATCAAAGGAAATAATCTATTCTATACAAAGAGCTTTTACAAATCATTAAAAAAGAGATAAAGGAGAGCACTCACCTGGGTTTGATTCTCAGCACCACGTATAAATAAATAAAATAAACATATTGTGTCCATCTACAACTAAAAAAATATTTTTTAAAAAGGGATAAACTGGTTAAGGGTGGTGGTATATGCCTGCAATCCCAGCAACTCAGGAGGCTAAGGTAGGAGGATCACATAGTTGATACCAGCCTTAGCAAAGGTGAGGTCCTATCTCAAATTAAAAATAAAAAGACCTGGGGATGCAGCTCAGTAGCTAAGTAACCATGGGTGCAATCTCTGGTACTAAAAAAAAAGAAAGAAAGAAAGAAAGAAAACAGATCAACTGCCTTGCCCAATAACCAGAAGCTACCAAGAGCTATTTCAGAGGATGATAAACAAATGGTGATAGATTTAAAAATGTGCCCAGCCACACAAGTAGGTGTGAAAACAAGACACCATTTTTTGGCCATTAGATTGACACAAATGTAAAATTCACATAATTTTGGATATTTCAGATTTCACACATTGGTGTAGCTTAATCTACCTAATCTAAAATGCATACTTCTTTGACATAGTTAGGTCTACTTGTTATAATAAGCATATGTGATTTCATAGTTATCTTTTAGAAGTACCCAAAAGATTAAAACCAAAGAAATAAGTTCTCAGTTGCTCTGGTGATGGAGAACAGTAGACAGAGTGTCCTGTGGTAAGGTGGAACTACCTTCATGTCAAGGGAGATGCCAAACATTCTAGGTGTGCACACCTACCTCCATTCAGGGTTGAAGCTGTCCTGGGCCTGGGTGTTTCTTAGTTTCAACACTATCAGCTCATGGAGCTCCAGGAGGAAAGCATCTAGGTCTGTGTGATTCAGGAAGGTGCTGAGGAGCTTAGCAATTTCTGGGCTGAGGTCTGCTTTGTACCTAGAACTGATTTCCCAAAAGGGATCCTAAAAAAGATGAACAAGTACAACATCAAAGCCTGGGACCAGTGTGCAGCACCCTCAGTCTGGGCAGAAGCAGGGCAGACTCACTTTCTTCAGTCGCAGTAGCTGTTCCGACTTATGAGCAGAGAGGAATTGCCAGAGGGCAACAGCATGTTTTAACTGACATCTGCTTAAAGCCTGGAAAAGGAAGAGAGTCCCAAGTAGGAGTGAAGGCTCACTCTGAGTGGTACCCAAGGGCACTTCTCCCTAATGTTGTCTGTTTTCATCATGAGGCCATCTCTGTTCCATCCACAAGTCTACCTGCCTCATCTTGGAAACATCTGAGAGTCTCCCCCTCCTGCAGCAGCTTGTAACTGTGAGTATCACCCAGTGAGCAGGTAGTCAATGTCCTCAGTCACCTGTGCATCCTGCTCTACTAGGTGGTCAGCACTGAGCGTCCCTGCCTCTCCTGTTCCCAGTGTGCACTGAAATTCTGTGGACTGGTGAGGGGTGGGATTCCTGACCACCCCTTTCCACAGATGCCTGCACCAGGCTCCTGTGTGGTGGCATTCTGGCAGGAAACTAAGACCAGGTGATCCTGGTTCTCCTTGAAAAGCACACAAGACCTACCTTTAAAACCGGAGTTGTTTGGTCGCTCATTCGCAGGATGTCTTGGACATACACATTTAGGTGCATATTTGGATCCCCACCAGCTGTGCCTAGAAAGCCCAGAGTGACCTCTATGATAGACAGTGCTTCACAGGCATCGCTGTAGGACCGAAGCTCTCCACTGATGGCACCCATGGCCGAGTTGGGGAGGCGGCTCTGAAACCAAAATCAGGACAGAGTCTTGGGTCAGTCTATTACTTCTCCTACTTGGTAAGAGCCCAACTGTGAGCTGCCAACACAGGCAGGGCCAACTATCCAGCACTTATGGTAAGAGCTGATGCTTGTGCTTGAACTGATGCTGAGTGCCGCAGCCTTTCAGACTTTGCACAGAAATCAGCCCAAGTTAACTGAATCCTCCACATGATCCATGAGGACACGGAGAGGCACAAGAGCCTCTCCACTTGTCGGTAGCAGAACCTAAGGAGCATGAGTAACCTTTAGCACCTGAAGCAGCTGCTAATCTGCTGCTGGATATTGATATCTGGTCATGATATCATCATTGAGAAAACAACCCCCAAGGGGTTGGTCTGTTCTCGTCAAGAAAGTTTGGTGATCTGCCATCCTGCTTGCCTCTCTGAGCTCTGGGATCCCTAAGCTCCCCAGGGAGCCAGAAAACCTGGTGCTCACAGCAGACACCAGGATTAGATTGTACTGTCCTTACGTATGTGGATGGAACAACCCTGCAAGAGAGGGTTTATCATGACCACCTGTGCCATTTTGTTCTTGATGTCCACAAAGAGATGTTCGAAGTTCCAGTCATGTCTGTATACCAGCGTGGGTATCCCCTAAGTGAGAAATAAAAAAAAGTTTTTGGAAATTAAAATAGAGGAGGCATCCATCTGATGACAGATGTATTCTTCAGCAGTGACTCAGTGGAAGTACCAAGCTGGACAGTATATTCCTGGGCAAGGCATGTAACTTTGTTGTGTTCTGATGATTCTGTTCCACAGTAACACAAGTAACACAAGAAATCTAGCCTGGCTACAGTGACCTTGCAGATACTGCCCTGTAGAACAGAGTATCTGCCGACCACAAGAGAGGAAGAACGCTGGAGGAACAGGAATGGGAATGTGCATATTTGTGATCTATCCAACAACACTGAGCAGAGACTGTGCACAAGGCAGCCACTGTCAAGATGAATTAAAAATGGCTTTAGCCTCAAACAACTGACAGGCTGACTATAATGAAGGAATAAATACATCTGAGAATGACACCTGACTGGACCTGTAAGGATGAGTGCAGCCACGGTAAGGGACAGTATAGAAGTGCCACTGTGTTCAGGGAGTCGGGAGGCAGTTCACAGGGTTTGATGCAGCAAGGAAGGAAGGGGCTGGAGACACCTGGAAGGTCGAGCTAGGGCCAGGTGACAGGGCCTCTGTGCCAGATGAGGGAGTATGGTGGAGGCCATGTAACTGTCCACATGCTGCAGACTGGCTGGGGGTGGGGGTTCCTGACTGCCCCTTTCCAGGGGTGCCTGCACTGATGCTCCCCGCATAGGGGCATTCTGGCAGGAAACTAAGATGAAGTGGTGCTACTGGCACTGGGCAGCTGGACTGACAGCTGAATGCTCTGAAGTGAAGCCAAGGCCATAGCAGTTAGAGGACGAGAGAATGGGGAAGGTCTGTGTGGTGGTTCCTGGGCATGGACTGCATATGCAACTGAAGGGGTGGCAGCAGTGAGGTCTTCTTGGTGGTGCCATTAACTGTAGTGGAAACCCAGTCCACTGACACTTGAGGCTGCCCTGGGGGACAGGTGCAGACAGTGATGGTGATGTGGAAGAGAGCTGGGGACACCTCCCGGCCCAGAGAAAATGTAGGGACCACAGATCACTAGTGGGGAGGAGATAACACAGACAACATCCTGGGTGTCACTTGTCTGTTCCCCTTGAAACTCACAAGGGCTGTTCATAACTATAGCAAATCGTTTGCAGAGGGCCCAGCCTACCTTGAGGGTCAGACGGGGCTTGCCCTGGAGGAAGTGGCTGCTGATCTGCCGCTGGATCTTCTCCAGGTCAAATTCCTGTGAGGTCTCCCCACCTTGCTCCACTTGATACTGGCAGTTGGAGAGAATCAGAGGCATCAGGTCCAGCTCCACTTCGTAACTGACAACATGCAGGTCAGTGACCTCTGAGGCATCCACAGAATAGCTGAGGGACACAAGATACAGGTCTTGGTGTCCAGAGCAGGTGTGTGAGGCCTAGGGCTTTGGGGCATATGCTCCTGCTTCTGCATTATAGTGTAAGCAAGTGAAAACCATGTGCAAACACGGGGCTTTATTGAGGAAGGCTGAGAGAGGATCTGGGGGACAGGAGCTGTTGCTGGCTAGAGTCTGCAGCCCAGCTTGGTGGCAGGGTGGTGAGTTTACGAAGTACCTGTTGTTTTCCTTGGAGAACTTCTCCATCGTGTAGATGATTTCATTATGTAGATTAATCAAGTAGCTAACTAATGCAGTTGAGCAGAGGCCCAGGCCCCGACGCCGGGGCAGGATGACCTTAAAATCTGTGTCCAGATCCAACTCAGAGTTGTAGTAGCCTTTAGGTAACTTGATTTCACCTTTAAAAGACAGGGTCATTACTAAGCAAAGGGATGTTGCTCCAGGCATTTGTCTGGAGGCAGGGAAAGGGAAGGGAAGCCACGGGCAGCCATGTCCAAAGATCTAGGCCCTGGCTGTTAAGTTTCTAGTGCCCCCAACTCCTTTCTGATCCCATATTTATAGACTCAAGATGACTGAGGGTTACTTTGGAGGTTGGTTCATGTATCCCAGCACCTCCATCAACAGGATGCGTTGCCACACACACAGCAGGGTGCTGGCAGAGCCACATAGAGGAGGACACTTACCATTGGTCTCCAGTGATCGCCTCAGGGCATTCCACGTGGACAGGAAGATGGTGATCCTGTTGTGGAATAGCTGCCTCAGCCCATCTGTTGAACAAAACACTTGGTAAGAGCCCCACGGAAACAATCCCCACCACCACGCTGGCCAGGGTCAAACCACAAGGCGTGCTCCCAAGAACCTGACCCTGTACCTTCCCTCACTCAGCAGCATGTCTGAGTTTCAAGTTTTAGGCTGTATGAGAAGCTGGAGAGGCTGAGGGCTTTCTAGCCACAGCAGTGGCTCATGGCCATCTCTGGGATTTAGCATCCTTTGCCTCTTTCTCTACCTTAGGAACTGAGCCCCACCCTCATGTCCCAGCCTGAATGATCCTTTTGAACCACCAAACATGGATGGTCCTGATCTTGGTTGCAGCAGACAGCAGTCATACCTGAACTGTGACTGCTAATAAAACTCCTGATGGAACAGGAATATTCATCTTCTGGAACATTCTGGAATTGTTTTACTAAATCCCTTTGCAGGGCCAAAATCTCAGGTAAGAATTTCACCAGTCTCAGTTCTGCTTCCTGGAGAAGAGAAGATAGCTCAGTAACACTTCCTCTATTTAATTGAGAAACAACATGGGGTGTACAGATTTTAGGGCAGGCTGGGGACTTTCTGTGTAGTTTAGTTTGGTCAGTGGGTTGTTTTACATGATTATACCCTGAAGCTTGCAAATGGGAAAGGGGTCATCCCATCCTTTCACCAAGTGGTGAGGGATGTAGGATGAACTGGATCAAGTCCCCACTCTCCTCTAATGAAAAGCTCCCTCAAGGACTGAGCTGGGCCCCATCTCTCAGTTTGCACAAGAGTCAACTCTAGATGACCAAAGACCCAGATGTAAGACTTGACCTCTGAAGCTATCAGCAGAAAAACAAGGAAACACTCCAAGACATTGGCATAGGTGATGGGTTTCTGGATAGGACCCCAAAACCATAGGAAGTAAGAGCAAAATGACAAATTGGATCACATCAAACTAAAAAGTTTCTGCACAGCAAAGGAAACAACCAACAGAGTGAAGGGACAA